>NC_086229.1:70754426-71057919 GCF_036321145.2 Pelmatolapia mariae
CGTCCATGCCCACGTCGCCGCCGGCCGCCTGCCAAGCCGCCCGACAGGTCTCGTCCATGCCCACGTCGCCGCCGGCCGCCTGCCAAGCCGCCCGACAGGTCTCGTCCATGCCCACGTCGCCGCCGGCCGCCTGCCAAGCCGCCCGACAGGTCTCGTCCATGCCCACGTCGCCGCCGGCCGCCTGCCAAGCCGCCCAAGTGTGGCCAGCCATACCTGCTTCGCCACGGCCACCTTCCACATGGTCTGCCCCCTGAACCAATGAACCATGAACTGCTATGCTGTAAACCTCCAGGACGGCCCCCTGATCTGCCTGACTTTGGACTCTTGTGCCATCGGCCTCCAGGTCGACCACCTGAACTACTTCGCCATGAACTCTTTTTCTGCCGAGACCATGGTCGCCCTCCTGAAACAGGGTCTCAGACTCTTGTGCGCTTGTATTTGGACTTAGTGGTTCAGATTCTTTGGTTTTTGCGGTTTTGTTTCCGGCCCTCCGTCCTGGACCCCCGCCACCCGCCCTGGGTGGGTTGTTTTGCTTTTGTTTCATGTTTATTTTCTTGTTGTTCCTTTTTTCATGGTTTAGGGCGTCTGGAATCCGCCCTTGAAGGGGGGGCTCTGTCACGTTCCTGGGTCTGTTGACCCAGCGTTTTGAGTTAGTTTATTTTGATGTTATGATTTATTTCTACTTCTTTAGGTTATCTAAGCTCATTTGTTTATTAGATTCCATTGTGTATCCAACCCCTGTTAAGTCTCCCTTGTCCTTCACGTGTTTCATGTCTGTGTTTCTTATGTTGTCATGTTTGCGTTTCATTATGCTTCCCATTTTATTTTGAAAGAGGTCCTGTGTTCCTGCATTTTGTGTACTCTTCCCCTGTGACGTTATGTTCATGTTGTGTCTACTGTGCCTTTCTGTCCCATGTTTCAGGTCCCTATGTTCTGTCTCCCCAGTCTGTTAAGTTTACATGTCTTGAGTCAGTCAGTGTGTTTCCTGTTTTACTTTCTCAGTCTTTGTCCTATGTTAATGTTTCTAGTTTTGCTTCCCCTGTCTCGTCCTGCCTAATTACTCCCAGCTGTGCTCTCCTCCTGTGGCTCATTCCCCCTCGTTATCCCACAGTGTATTTAAGCCCCATGTTTCTCTTTGTCAGTGTTGCGTCCTCCAACATAGCTGTGTGATTTTTTCCTGTGTTTCCAGGTATGATTTAGTATTAGTTTTCCCAGTTTAGTTTTGTTCTTTGTTTCCCTTCCACGCCAGCAATAAAGCTGTGTTTTTTGAGTTTACTTTTGGTCTCTGCGAGTTTGCGTTTGGGTCCTACTCTTGCCTGCACACAGCCGTATTGTGACACACATAGAGATAGACGAGCAGAATTGGGTGTATTACTCTGTGGTGTAATAAAAATAAAAAAATTTTTTTTTAAAAAAAAGGAGTGAGAGATAGTAAGAGGTGTGTAGTGGAGAATTATTGAGGAGTAGAGAGAGGAATGTATTGGGAGACTGGCGTGCAGTTTACGCTGTTAAGGTGGGCGTGTTGCCCGCTTATCTGTTTAACAGTGATGAAAATGATATTAAATAAAATCTCTTAGTGTGTTAATACAGGAAGCTACGGACCTGGACCAACTGCCCCCACAAGTACAGCAGCCGAAGCAAAATTATAGTAATGTGAACCACACCCAGCACGACTCAGCAGCTGTGAAACAGACAGCAGCGAGGAGAGAATTAGAGGAGAAATTAAGAGAAGTTTTAACACAAAATTGGGGCCGACAGACTTGTGGAGGTTGGGAAGGCGTCCGGAGCATCACAACAAAAGGTGAAACAAAAACACACACAAGCAGAGAAATGTGAGAGAACGGCACCTTTAAGGAAGCGCCTTGTTTGAGAAAAAGTTCAAATTAACCTGCCTGCCTACAAATGCACACACATGCAATGAAGAAACAGCTTACACTCATGAACATGTGAAGATTTTCCAGCAAGGTTACAGCAGCAAAAATTAACATACATCTGTTGTTAAATGATCAAGTTTATCCATTACTGACAAATATACCCTCTGGGTTGCAGGACAACAATTTAACTTCAAAGAAAAAGAAAATAAAGAGACTGGTATGACCAACCAGTGATTAAACAACAAGTTTAGTGGTTAAGAGTCAAATTGTGGGATGTTTTTTGCTGATTGAACAACACAAGTGATTACTGACGGAAAGAAAATTCTCTTTTGTGAATTTAAAAATTTGAACATGTGCATGTTGTCATGTCAACTTGGTGGGTTATGAGTTGATTATATCGTAAGAAAGAGAAAAAAAAGAAAAAAAAAGGGGGGGAGAGAAGGCTGATACAGGGCCTGGCTCGGTGTTTCTCCCCTCTCTTTGTAACACAGCCAACACAACATCATTTTCCTGTTCGTACACTTCTGTTTGTTTTTGTTTTGTTTTGTTTTTTGTTTTTTGTTTTTGTTTTTTTCTCTTTATGTTTAATTACAGGCTGCTTTGCCGGCCCTAGAAGCCGAGGATGACCTGGACTCCTGCTCTCCCCTCTACGTGACCCTGACCAAATGCTGCAACAGCTGGACCCATAACAACAACCTGAAAAATGTCAACAGTGCTGCAGAAAAGCGATCTCATGCAGCAGAGACGGAGAGCACTAAACCTAAGGCCTGTTTCACTACACGGGGGAAAATTCTCCGACAACTTCAGCTGACAGAGCTGTGACGAGACGCCCGCCAAGCCCGAATGAAAAGTAAGGCCGAACAAAAGAATGCTGACCTTGATAACTCTGCATTCACACTGTGCAGGACAGTGATGGACCAACACGGCAGCGAAAAGGGCGTGACCGAGACCGAAGGAGCAACTGAGGTCAAAAGGCACCTCAGAATGGACAAAAACACAGAAGAAGATGCAGGTTTCACCTACGGTGAACATGGACATTGGAGAAAGGACTGCCCCAATTGGGGTCAGAACCAGGATGGACAGAACTTTGAGCAGCAGCAGCAGCAATGGTCGCAAACTGACTGAAAAGGAGGAGGGCAGGACCCCAGGGCACGCTTCAGGCCATGGTTTACCCAAGACATCAGAACAGGAAAGTGATGAACACACACAAACACACACATCTACATACATTAACTCAGAATGAAGAGAAACACACACATGAACAGATGTGCACTCGGTGATTGAGTGAAAAATGACACACGCACAAATCAAAATGCTGATTCAATTCACTGAGAAGTGATCCACACACATACACATACACATGCACACGCTTGTGCAACAAAGAGTGATGCGCACACACACACACGCTGACGCAATGAAGAATGCTTTGCTAACAGCTCAAGGCCTTGACTGAATTCTTTGCTGTGCTTCACACAGCCTGGTGAGGAACAGTGGCACAGAGTGAAAATGATGAATTAATAGTGTAAGTTTTAGGTCGCAGTACTGCATTTTCTGTGATTGAGATTTAATTCAAGGAGGAACAAAAAGTGTTACGGCACCTGAGGTTGTCATTCCTACACAATATTGTCCCGGCAGGAAGTAAAACTTTCCTGTGAATTTCTGGTTGATTTTTTGGTTTTGCTTAGCGCTAGCTTGATTTTATCAGTGAGCTTTGGCTTGTGTTCTTTCTCTAAGCGAGAGAGGGATAGTTTTATGCTTGGACATGTCTGCAATGGGCCCTAGTATGTGTTATTTTTTAGTATTTTGTTGGTTACGTCGGTTTTCGTTTTTGTTACAGTGCACTGAGATAAGAACATCTGAGAGGTGTGATCCACCGGTGGTGATATTTTGACATTTTGTGAGTTCATGATTTAACAATCGGCTCTTTAATCCAGGCCTGAAAGATTGAAATTTAAAGCGCTATAAAATATTATTACTGTAAACAGTTGCAAAGTGTGTTTCTCCATGATTATAATGGGCTTTGGAGAAATTCACTTATAGGGGACATTGATAATATGAGAAGTCCTGAGTCTAAAAGGATTGCAGCGAATCAATCCAGTTAAAAAACAAGGAATAGTTTCCTTTAAAATGATGACGTCATCTTGCTGGTGATGGAGGCTCGAATAGGTTGTGCGTGAGACTCCATTATCAGCAACATCTGGTATGAGTGTGTGAATGAATGTATGTGACTGGACTGTGATGGACTGACTTGATACTGAGACAAAGACTGCACGAACTTTAGGATTAGTAAATGCTGACAAACAATTCACCCAGCCGGCAAGAGAAGGGTGGATGCTTCGCTTTGTTTTGTTTTGTTTTTGCAGGAGCAGGAGGATAAGAGAGACTGGAGGAGGAGACGGTAGCTTCACATGAGAGTGTGGAACTGCAGATTTAACCCTTTGGTTGCTAATTTTGAGTTACTGATGTTTGCATTAAGACAACTGTGCCTTGTTAGCTGTGTTTTGATTAAGGTATCATGTTGTATTACTGGGAATGCCAAATGCTACAGTGGGGAAAATTTTTGAGATCACTTATGACTGGAATAGGTTGCTATTAACCATAGCAGGCCACTGTAAAAAGTTAATTAAGGTTTATAGAGGAAAAACACCAAAACTTTAACAATATTTATGAATGTCTTGCCACATTCAAAATTAAATTCAAATTAAAATGTACCATTAAACTCAGAGAATCAATATGAAATCAAATATATGCAAATTTTGTGTGAAGTACATGACTGATAACTGTTCTGTCCTGAGCTTTTGTTTCCTATAGCTCCCACTTGACCACACCAACAGTTTTTACCACCAAAGGAGGTTAATTAAAAGTTTGACAACAAGCATAAAATTTTCCAAAACTTAGAGACAGAAAGGAGTTCTGAATAATCATAATTTGGCAAACCACTAAGATGGCGTTGGACATCCTCGGATGGGGAAGAATGGGTTGGTGTGACCAAGGTGTGGTTTGGCTTGTTGTATGTATATTTCAAAATGTTACAGCTCTGGATGGATCAGTTACCAGGGCATGGAAGGATGACAGACTTTATTACATGTGGAGAAGGGAACTTTCTGGGATTAAAGATCCTCAGGGTGAGTGGTTGACTAAAGCATGCATAAAATAATCATTTTGTTATTGAATGTTAATTGATTGATAATTGGCCACATTTACAGCTGTGTTGACTTGTTGTGGACACAGTTTACTTCATGTTTAGGGATTCTAATTGACAGATTTAAAACAGTGACACTAAGAGATGCATTCGACAATGAGGGAAAAAACAGTGAGTAAAAAGGGAGTTTTCAAATGTGTAGTTCACATTAACACACAGGTTTTGTTTCTAGGTAGTTCTGCGGATGCAGGCCCTGGGCAGAGCCAGGAGTTTAACAGATCTAACGTGAGAATTAAATTGATTTTATTCCCCAACACAGGATGACGAGGCTGGAGCAGCAGTACAGAAAGAAGAATTTCTGATACTTCCTTTTCTAGCTCCGGTAAATTGACACATGGGAGTGTGTCAAAAAGGGGGGAGTGGAAGTTGAGTCTTAACATCAAACAATGGGTTTTATGAACATTTTATGACTTTATTTGTGGGTTTAATAATTTAGGTATGGTAAAACTTAAGCTTATAAAGTTAGAATAAAAATGGTTAATTTGTTTCTGCGTCATCGGAAGAACAATGGTTAACAACATTAGATTATCAAGGCTAGGGAGAGAGGTGTTTCGGTTTTCTGTCTCTTACAGAGAGAGGAACAGACACCAGATGAGGACACGGAGATGAGGATCCTTCACAGCAACTGGGGTCAAGTGTCATGGCGTTTGGGCTTCTGTTGGGCTCCTCGAGAAGATGGATCCCATAAAACACAGCAATAACCATGAAGGGTTGGCCAAAATCTAGGAACACCAGACCAACGAGGTTCGAGAGGCTCTTGGTAAAAAGGGGGACACGGCGGTGACCCCAAAATACACAGATCTTTGTTTGAAATCGGGGCAGAATAATCCCCTGATCTGTGCAACGACCAAAGGGTAGTCTACCCTGGAGGTTGAAGAAAGAAGCTGAGAATCACCCAACTGGAAGATACTGGTAGCTGCAGCAATAAAATAAAGGTTAAAAACTCCTTAGACAGAGGTTCTAGTCTAAGTACATTTGAAAGGTATAAGGTGGCACCAAAATGGGGGTGGAAAACTGGAGCACCGAAATAAAGCTGTGGGAGAATTGGGGAGTGATGGGAGTGTCATCTGTACTTTGTTGTTGTAATCATAGTTTTTCTTGCATCTGAACTGCTAAACACAGAGGTCATTCCGCATATGGTCGACCCGTTAAAGGGGGACAGAGGGCCTCAGGACCGAGAAGAACTGGACCTTGTAACGATGGAGTGTATGTTGTAAGTGATCTCTTTTTAAGAGATCAAGAGAGGGAATTGTGAGATTATTCTGTTATTATATGTTACCTTATATCTGTAATCAAAGTAGTTGAATTATGATACTGCTGTAGATCATATTATACCCCTTAATATAGAGTGTGTGATCAGTATGTAGTTTTAATTTGCATTATACTTCTGACTTAAAAGAGTGTGAAAATCATTAGATCTATTGGATTGACCTGTATTATTTGACACTGTTGAATGTGTTACACTGTTTCTTGACATTGCATACTGCTGAATCATGAAGAGAATGTTGTGTGCAGAAGACTTTGTGTCTACGTTTAGGAGAGGCAGACCACATTCCATACCCCCACCATCTTTAGAGCATGAAGACAGGGAGCCGAGGTCATAGCTTAGGCGCCGTAAGAGAGAAAACATGTGAATGTTTAGGCTTTTACAAATAGGTGGGGGCCACTAGGAGTTATAAAAGGCTGAGTAACCCGTCACCATTTTGAGACATGCTGTGACCCTCCATGTGCATCTCTCCCGTCCGGACGTTTCTTATGCTCTGATGTGTTGAATTGTATGGAAATAAATGATTGTTGATTGAGCATATATACACCGAGTATTGTCCCTCCTTCAGCCCAAAGATTAAAACAACTGGGAGTTTTTAACAACATACAATTTCACAGTTATTTCCAGACAGGACTTACGACACATCCTGCTGATATCCCAGCTGCACATGAGACTTACCACACAAACGTGCGAAAATAACAACACTGCAACCCATCACACCCCGCTTAGCGACACTGCAATCGTGGCACGTACTGCAAACAATTCGGGTCTCAGCGCAGCTGGGAATCAGCGCTATGCATGGCCTGCGATCTGGGAGATAAAGGGAAGTGGCACAAACAATTAAACAAAAAAACAAAAAGGGAGGTTAGTCCGCCCTTACACAACCCACTCTGAATCAATAACCGCTTTTACGGCTGGACAGACTAGCCCAAACAAAATTACAAAAGGACAGCAGAGACAGCACAGCTGAAAAACAAACAACATAATCGATTAAAATATTACCCAATAAAATATCAATTTTATGAAACCATTCAAAATCACGAAGCTTAAACAAACACTCAATATACCTACAATATTGACCAGTCTCCCTGCGCGCAGTCGGGGCTTGATCAATTCTTCTGTTAAAATTCGTGGTCACACTAAAAAAGTCCAACGACACATTAAAAATAGGCACATACAATAGCAAATGATTCAAACAAAAATGGCAAAAGTCTCTTACCGACAGTATACCCACTCGCACCCGAGTGAATTAATTGCCTCTGGTTTTTCCCACAGAAGAGCGCTGACTTCACCCCACACACCCACTACCTTTTCACAGTTCTTCAGCCAATCACCTGGCAGAGAGCAACAAACTGCCAGGTGACACTTGTTACATTCACCTTCACAGATTAGCTAAACAAACCCTGACAGCCGAGTGCTCATTTTAGCTAGCTAGGTCTCAGGACCGAGCTAAGGACGGTAGTTGCGGATTAGCTTACAAACACGTTTAACTTACCAAAAAAGTGCAGCGGGGCCTCGGGTCCTTCAGTCGGGTAGTCCAGTTTACAGGGCTCGCAAAATTTCAAAATCCCTGGTAGCCCTTCGGGCAGGGACTCTTCAGTTTTTGGTAGCCCAAAATAAATTTAAGTAGCCCGAATAAAAAAGAGAGCAATTTTTTGATTGATGTTTTGTTTCCTGTTTTGTTTCCGTTACAATATTATTCATTAAAGTATAATATTGTAACGGAAACAGAACATTAATCAAAAAATTTTTGAAACACAAATTACAACATTGCATAAAAAATTACAATCATCAACTCAAATACTTGGTTCTAATTGAACAGAAATTTCTATGAACTTGTAAGAACTGTGTAGAACATGAATCAGTTTGTGTCAGATCCTGAATTTGAAATTTCCACTTTAGTCACAGGTAAGAGGCAAGTGGAACCAAGATCTAGGCCATTTTCTTTTTTGAAGTTTGCAAACACTGCTAAATTATGCCAGTGGTAGTTCACTCTTTGCAACATAGTACGCTGTCCTGAACAGATTTTTCAGGTTTATCTTTAGTATGTTATTTGCAATTGGTGTTTGTTCTGGGAAAGATATTGCAGACTGA
This sequence comes from Pelmatolapia mariae, assembly GCF_036321145.2. Lineage (NCBI taxonomy): Eukaryota > Metazoa > Chordata > Actinopteri > Cichliformes > Cichlidae > Pelmatolapia > Pelmatolapia mariae. Next base: position 70,762,864 of record NC_086229.1, read on the forward strand.
GCAATAATGCATTTCTTGCATTTCTCATGGGTTCTAATGGGGGCCTTTCTTAAAATTACTGGTCCCAGTAACAAAGGCGCTTGTCGACTCAGAAATCGAAGGAAATTCAACAACACACCCGGCAGAACATTATGTTATTTACACGGGTGCACATAAGTGGTCTGCATGTGCGCATTCGCTGTCAAAACAAAAGACGCGCACCAGATAAGAAGTTGCAACGGGCGTTTGCCTGCATATAAAAGGCAGTGTTTTTGTCCGCTAGACTGGGATTTTCACAGCACATTCTGCACCACATCTCTGTGCGTTCATCATTTGTTTGAAGCCAGCTCAACTCCTGCAACCACTTTTCCGAGAATACGCGCTTCTTTGTGGTTCGGACTCCTTCTGACATTTCTTTGGAGGTGGAGGAACACCAAAGTAACTGCTTAACCCTTAAGAGCCCAGACCCATTTTTTACCGTCATAAAAACTATGGGAGAGTCAATTTTGAAACATTAACAGAAACTGTCCTCAATGTGTAAAGGGGCGGTGACACCTGTGTCACTGTGGGTTCTTAAGGGTAGGAGCTTGCTTCTTCGACATCTTTAAGAGTTCTAAACAAATGTCTGTCCTCCTCCAGAAAATCTTATGTACGCAAACACACGTTGCAACTTCTTATCTTGTGCGCGTTTTTTATTTTGACAGCAAATGCGCACCTGCGGACCACTTATGTGCACCCCTGGTTATTTAGCTTATTGCAGCCACAGAAATTTTTTTGTCCATGAAACCATAAAGCTGCACTTTTTTTTTGCCTTATAGTCTGATTTGTCATAATTTTTCCGTTTTGTGGTAAGCTTTTCTTTGGCTGCCACTTCTTCACCCTGACCTGTTTTATTTGGCTCAGCAGAACTAAAATATATATCCTGCTGCTTTTACACACGCAGTCACATAACGCTCAGCGATTCTCTGCGCGATCAACCTCTCATATGTTTAAGCTTGCTGCGGGAGATTTCACTTGTCATGTTTGCATAGTAAGCTATATTGATAAGACGATGTCAGAGGAATTGGTGCGCAAATTATCGTCACTCACCAATCAGTATTGTCACTCTCTATACACAGTTCGCGCGATTGCAAAGTGAAAGCAAAAAAACAGCGCAAATTCAAACGCGATTTCAATATGTCACATATTGACAGTGGTTCACCAATGCCAATGACATAATTACCCAGCTACATTTCCGAAAGAATGCAAAAGCATTGACATATATTTTTCCTTCCTATGATAGCCCGACGGGCAGGAAAGAGATAGATTTTGGTAGCCCGACTGGAAAAATCGCTAGCCCCGGGACGTCGGGCTAGCGATTTTGCGAGCCCTGAGTTTACTGAAGAACACCTCAGGCTGTCAGGTTAAAACACTCGTTTTCGTAGCGTAAACGCTGGGCGTCCTCTCAGAGCCTACGCTCTATCTGCTATTCCCGAACAGAGATACGCAAGTTTCTCCGTGACTGCAGCTGCCAGTCAAAGCTGTTATGATGACGTTTCACCCCAATTTAACATCACCGCGGTAGGAATTAGAATCAAACTTATGGGAAAGGAGACCTCTTGGACATCAATCAGCGTGATAAGAACTATTGATAACAAAAGAAGGAATCTTTCAAAAAAAATGATCTGAGGAGAATAAATTTATTTTTAGACTGACCCCAGTCCCATCCGCTAACATGGAGGAGGCGGGGTTTATGACCTATACTGCAGCCAGACACCAGGGGGCGAAAGAGACGTTTTGGCTTCATTTTTGGGTGCTGCCGCATCGTCCATGTTTTCTACAGTCAATGGAAGAAACGGTAAAAAAAAAAAGCACTCTCCGCCTGTGAGCAAAGACAAAACCAAAACACCCCCACCCTTTCCCATTGGTCAAAAAATGTACCATGTTGACCAATCAAAACATGGCATTTAGTTGTTAAGAAACGGAAGTTGTTAAGAAGAGGAAATTTTGGGAGTGACGGCGGTGTTTTGAGATGTGAGAGATTTGCGACGTTTATTGCAAATCTTGTGTAGTTAGTGTGTAGTGTAGTCAATAGTTTTGTTGTGTGTGTCAGAACAATTAGGCGATTGCTGAATGTTACAGGTGTTACAGGAGTGATACATCTGCTGTTGTCAGGCCTGCAGGTATCAGGCTGGTGTTCTCCTTTATCTCATAGTGGACAGAAATTATTTTTTGGAGAGGCACAAATAATTTGTGTGGCATCAGATTTGATGCAGAACACCTGGTTGTTCTGTAAATAGTTTGAAATGTTTGTTTAAAAAAATGCCTTAGCAGCATTTTTAGGTAAACAGCTGGAAAAATCTTTGTTGTTTGCAATACTCAGTAACCTTTTTGAAGAAGTAACTATATAATTAATTGCCCAGCATTGGTCTTTATATATTGTATTTTGCAGAGAGAGAGTTACAAAGTTTCAAAGTGGTGCTCCATGAGAGTCCTGTAGACGAGCAGGGGGTAGAGCGCAACTGCAAACTGCTGTTGCAATGCAGGAACATCTGCTTTATTGGAATGTGTGAGATGTTATGGTGCATACACACCGAACGCGATAGAGGCGGCCAGAGCGTCAGGTTTACATGTAAAGTCAATGGAAAAGCGCGATGACACGCGATTGCGCGTCCGGCGAAAATTCGGAAGCAGATTTGCGTCGCCAAACGCCAAAACGCGTGAAATGCGCTTCAGTGTGCCGCGTCTGGCGCATTTGACTCGCGAAGAAAACCACGCGTGTCAGATTTTGTGTTGCATTTTGTGCACACGCGCGTACCATCTGCCATCTAGCAAAGATACCGTCTGGCACAACTTCCTCCCACATTTCCGGTTCACGCGCGTGAGACGATGCAATTTTGAGGCGCGATGGATTTTTGTTGGACACTCGTCGAGGTGCGAATGTGCACGCGTCAAATTAGGGGCGTTTGGGGCGTTTTCGCTCGCGTCTATCGCGTTCGGTGTGAACCCACCGTTAACCACAATGGCTCTTAAAAACACTGTCTGAAAACTTCATGTCAACAGCACGTTTTTAAGGAAAATCAAACATATTTTCCTTGAAGATCATTTCAGAGTTTTTAATGAGCTGCAGGAACCTTGTTCTGTGTGAGTGGAGAACAGCCAAGTCGCCTCCTCTGATAAACCTCCACATGTACCACTGAAAACAGTTAAATTAGTTTGAATCTGAAATCATGGCTCAAACTACATGTTCTGAGACCATTTCTTTATTTTTCACACCAAACTGTTTAATAAGACAAACGTTACACAGAGTTCATCAAATATAAATAATGCTTTAACAGTATCAGTAGTTCATAATACAAACTTCAAATCAACAAGAAAACAGCTGCAAACATGTGGATCAAAATTCATTAAAATAACAACATGTGGACTTCAAGGACTAAATACACTAAAGTGAAAGGAGGAGCAAAAAATAGAAGCTTAACAGAATTTGAATTAAGTAAAATTAGTCACCTGTGATCTTTAAAATGGTCCAGATGTGTGCTGCTGTTTTTACCTTTCAACATTTCTTTGCTGCCACTGTGAATAAGATTGTGGTCTTTGCCTAATTGAATAAAGGTTACACTGACTCACTGCTCCATCTTCTGGTACAAACTGGTATTATATGGAAGTACAGCCCAAAACCACTTTAGCTTGAGTTTCTTTTTTTCTGGACATAAAGTCACAGCAGGTGTTGTTTCAAAGCTGGTGGACAGATTTAGTTCATTTTGGAGGTTTTGAGAGAGACTGCTGTGAAATTATTTGCAGTTTTGGGAGAAAATGATTTAAGATAAGATAAGATAAGATAAGATAACCTTTATTAGTCCCACACGTGGGAAATTTGTTTTGTCACAGCAGGAAGTGGACAGTGCAAAAGTTATGAAGGACAATTAGAATAAAATAAAATAAGAATACATACAGTACACAACTGTACAGAATAGAATAAAAATAAAAATAGAATACTATATACAGTAGAATAAAATACAATAAAATATACAATAGGATAAAAATAGAGTACAAATGCTATATACAACAGAGTGAAAAATACAACGGTTGCCAGAAAGATTATTGCACATTTGTGTTATTGCACATTTGTGTTATTGCACATTTGTGGATGTGTGTGTTTGATCAGTTAAAAGTCTTTGTTGTGGAGTCTGACAGCAGTGGGGAGGAAAGACCTGAGAAATCTCTCCGTCCCACACCGTGGGTGCCGCAGTCTCCCAATTAAGGAGCTGCTCAGTGCTGTCACAGTCTCATGCATGGGGTGGGAGATGTTGTCCAACAGGGATGACAGCTTAGCCACCATTCTCCTGTCACTCACCACCTCCACTGGGTCCAGAGGGCATCCTAGAACAGAGCTGGCCCTTCGGATCAGCCTGTTCAGTCTCCTCCTGTCCCCAGCAGAGATGCTGCCTCCCCAGCAGACCACACCATAGAAGATGGCTGAGGCCACCACAGAGTCATAGAAGGTCTTCAGGAGTGGGCCCTCCACTCCAAACGACCTCAGTCTCCGCAGCAGGTACAGCCTGCTCTGCCCTTTCCTGTAGAGGGCGTCTGAGTTATGAGTCCAGTCCAGTTTGTTGTTCAGATGAACACCAAGGTACCTGTAGCTGTCCACAGTCTCAATGTCCATACCTTGGATGTTCAGTGGTTGCAGTGGAGGATGTTTGTGCCTGCGGAAGTCTACCACCAGCTCCTTGGTTTTACTGGCATTGATCTGGAGGTAGTTCAGCTGGCACCAGTCCACAAAGTCCTGAGTCAGTCCTCTGTACTCCTTGTCGTCCCCATCAATGATGAGGCCGACTATAGCAGAGTCATCAGAGAACTTCTGCAGGAAGCACTGGGTGGAGTTGTGGGAGAAGTCTGCAGTGTAGATGGTGAATAGGAACGGAGCCAGAACCGTTCCCTGTGGGGCCCCCGTACTGCAGACGACCCTGTCCGACACACAGCCCTGAGTCCTCACATACTGTGGTCGGTTAGTGAGGTAGTCCAGAATCCAGGTAGTGAGGTGATGGTCCACTCCTGAGTTCTCCAGCTTGTCCTTCAGAACCGAGGGAAGAATAGTGTTGAAGGCACTGGAGAAATCAAAGAACACGATTCTCACAGTGCTCCCAGCGGTCTCCAGGTGAGCGAGGGAACGATGTAGGAGGTGAATGACGGCATCATCCGCTCCAATGCCAGGCTGGTAGGCAAAGTGAAGTGGGTCCAGTGATGAGCTCACAATTTACAACAGCAAAAGATTAAATATGAATGTAGAATTGAAATTTAACTGAGGTAACGCATTAAATGAATACATTAAAAAAAGAAGTTAATTTTGGAAACACTAAGAAAGTTCAAATGAAAGAAATTGATATATAAAACCATATCTGCCATTTTCATACATTATCTGTTTGGTAAAAAAAAGACATTCCAATAACTTTAATAATACAGTAACAAGTACAACTACTAAACACTACTGTGTCCTAAGTGAACAAAGAATAAAATGTAACAGGGATACATTTTAGAGAATTAAATCCCTAAAAGGAAAAAAAAATAAACTTGATATACATATCTATACATGCAGCTTCCTAAATGTAACATTAAGGATTATTCACTGCAGCTCCAGAAATCAGAGCTACCTCATCAGATCCAAGTGTGACATCAGCTGACACTCTTTACAGGAGATTCCATCTGAACTCTGTGGAGCCTGATCTCAAGGTTTTTAAGTCTGACCCTGAAACCAGAAGAGGATCTTTCTCTCTCTTCAGATTCATTGTGATCCAGTGATTTCAGTCCTGCATGATCAGGCTGATGTTTGCACAAAGCAGATAATGAAGTGAATGTTTTTGCACATTGGTAACAGTGAAACAGTTTATTTACAGTGTGGGATCGTTTGTGTTCGGAGTATGAACTGAGATTCCTGAAGCTCTTGTCACACTGGTCAGAGCTGAAGTTCACTTCCATGTGTGTACGTTCATGTTTGTTACGATGACCTGATTGTGAGAAGCTTTTGTCATAGTGTCTGCACTTGTATGGTGTCCCACACTAGTCACAGATGTGCTTTTTGACCCCACTGTGGAAGAGTTCATGTATTTTTAATGTACTTGGTGTGTGGAAGCCTCTCCCACATTCTTTACATTAGTTCATTTTGTCTCCAGTGTGTCTATGTTGATGTGGTTTTAGGTGCTGTTGATGATTGAAGTTTTTTCACAAAGGTCACAGAGAAACTTTCCCACCACCACAGTGACGACAGGGTTGAGAACTGGATCCATCCGCGTCGCTCTGCTTCTAAACAAAGACAGTGTAAGTCAGGGAATTCCTTTAACGTTTTTATCCTGAACGTCGCCTGAAATAAAGAGCATCTCTGCCAACGTCCAATTACATTTTACTGTTTACATTATAACACTCAGCTTACTGAGTGAAAATGAGTCTTCATTTTTCCAAACAGTTCATTCAGTATAACTCCATAAGTTTACTGATCAGACTTGTTCCAAACGCTCAGGTTAAAATTACAAGATAAAAATAAATACATACCTCACAGTAACTGCACTTGTAGAGTTATTTTCTGGTGTGGATCTGTTGGTGGATATTCAGGTGATATGGAGATTTAAAAGTCTTCTCACACAGGTCACATTTATAAGGTCTCTCCTCAGTGTGGCTAAACATGTGTATTTTTAACTGTGCATTTGTTGTAAACAGTTTCCCACACTGATCACAGCAGTAAACATCATTTCCAGTGTGAATCCGTAGGTGAATATTTCGGTAGTGTTTGTCACTGAAACTTTTTCCACAAAAGTCGCAGCTGTACGCCTTAATTCCAGAGTGGGTAACTAAGTGCCTTTGTAACTTTCTACTTTGAGCAAAAGCTTTACCACACAACTCACAGCTGTACGCTTTATATCCACTGTGGAAGAGTTGGTGTGTTTTTAAACCTCCAGCCTGGGTAAAAGACTTTCCACACAACTCACAGCTGTAAGGTTTAAATCCACTGTGGAAGAGTTTGTGTGTTTTTAAACCTCCAGCCTGGGTAAAAGACTTTCCACACAAATCACAGCTATACGCTTTAACTCCACTGTGGATGAGTTGGTGTTTTTTTAAACCTCCAGCCTCGGTAAAAGACTTTCCACACAAATCACAGCTATACGCTTTAACTCCACTGTGGAAGAGTTGGTGTGTTTTTAAACCTCCAGGCAGCGCAAAAGACTTTCCACACAAATCACAGCTGTACGCTTTAACTCCACTGTGGAAGAGTTGGTGTCTTTTTAAGGATCCAGCCCGGCTAAAAGACCTTCCACACATCTCACAGCTGTAAGGTTTAAATCCACTGTGGATGAGTTGGTGGTTTTTTAAGGATCCTGCCTCGGTAAAAGAGTTTCCACACAAGTCACAGCTATACGGTTTAAATCCACTGTGGATGAGTTGGTGTATTTTTAAGCTTCCAGCCCGGGTAAAAGACTTTCCACAAAAGTCACAGCTGTAAGGTTTAACTCCACTGTGGATGAGTTGGTGTGTTTTTAAGCCTCCAGACTGGGTAAAAGACTTTCCACACAAGTCACAGCTGTAAGGTTTAACTCCACTGTGGATGAGTTGGTGAGTTTTTAAGTTTCCAGCCTGGGTAAAATCCTTCCCACACTCATCACAGCTGTAAGGTTTAACTTCACTGTGGATGGTTTGGTGTTTTTTTAAGATTCGAGCCAGGGTAAAAGACTTTCCACACAACTCACAGCTGTAAGGTTTAACTCCACTGTGGATGAGTTGGTGTGTTTTTAGGCTGTCAGTCCGGGAAAAATGCTTCCCACACTCATCGCATCTGTAGGTTTTCTTTCCCTTTCTTCTGTGAGGTTTGTCGGCCTCCTGAGAGCGCTGACTTCTTGCCCCATGTTGGTCCTGCAGTGACAGAGATACAAACAGAGGCAGTGAGTGAAATGCAGTCGTGGAAAAAACTGAAACCCTCCATTAGTGGAATCAAACATGTCAACAAACACATTGTAGGTGTGTTAGCACCACCTTCTAGTGATGGTATCACATTACAATGATGTGCTACAATGAGAGTTGTAATGAAAATGACATTATTGAAGAAATATTGATCAGTAGAGAAACTCTTTTACTTAAGAAAAAATCCAACTGATGATATTGTCGTTTCAATGTGTGCTTATAAAATATGATTTTTGTATTTTCTTGTAACTTCTGTGGTTTTTGGTTGTGAATGTAGATTCTGTATATATGGAGGAGCCCAGGATGTAAAAGATAAAGCTGCTGTTAATGGGTTTTTAAAAACCAACCAGCTGTGCACACAGTTTCAATAACAGTGTAACTGTGATACTTTCCTCACCTTTTGTGTTGAAGTCATTGTTTCCTCTGTAGTGGCTGAGCTGAGTCCAAAATTGTCCCTCTGCTGCTCCACCAGACTCCTGTTACTCAGCTGGGACACACACACACACACATATATGTATATATACACACACATATACATACATATATATATATATATATATATATATATGTATATATATATATATATATATATATATATATATATATATATATATATATATATATATATATATACATACATACATACATACATACACATATATATATATATATATATATATATATATATATATATATATATATATATATATATATATATGTTACTGGTGGATAGCTGGATAGCGTAGTGGTTAGACTACACACCTTTGGAGCAGAGGATCGCAAGTTCGATCTGTATTCAGTAAGGGTCCTAAGGCTAGACTCCCTATGCTAAGCAAGCCTGAGCAAGACAGATAAATATGAAGGCATGCCGACTCGGACGTCGCCCGGATCAACAAGGTCCGCGTCAGGTGTTGAGGAACCAGGGCACCCTGACGACAAGTGGGTTACTGGAACAAGAAGGCATTGGTGGGAAAAAGACAAAAACAGGGCGTTGTTGGAATGCTACTACACAAGTAACCCTGGCGGAAGGGGCTACATGAATAGGATGAGGGACCTATGGATTCTTCGATACCCAACATCCACAATGACGGCGAAACAACTAGTAGCTCAGTGTTCCAACATTCGAAAGAAGGGACTGCTATCACAGCTAGAGATTGACGAGGTACAACATAAATGCTACGGCAAGGAGGAGTCAGGACGCCAGGTCAGGGGGGAGATATCATCACCCCCACCCGAGATTGGGTACATAGCCCCGAGTGCGATAGGAGAAGGATCGTTGAGTGCGAGACGAACTGACCTTAAAAATAGGATCATGGCCAAGCTTGAAACCTGGATCCCCCGTAGCCGGTTACCAAGATTACGTGAAGTACCCTCAGAAGGTCTGCTAGATGATGTTAATGCAGCACTACGGACGATACCTACAGACACGATTACCGACACTAACAAGCTGATCTACAATACGGCAGCAGTGATCAGTGAGATGCTTGGCTACAAGTTGAACAGCCACAAGGGGCAGTACCCTCCATGGAGAAGGAGGCTAGGAGGCTAAGATCAAAGTAGCACGGAGGGAGGTTAGCCAACTGACGGAGCAAGGATTTACAGCCTTGGCCAGCCGCTTGAGGAGGTACACCAGAGAGATAGATAAAGCAGGAGAATAAACCAGCTGTTCTCCACAGAACCAGCAAAGGTGTACTCTCAGTGGCAAGGGAACAATAAGAGAACAGCACCACCAAGGCTGGAGATGGAGCAATACTGGAAGAGCATATGGGAGAAGGACGCAACCCATAGCGGCAATGCTCAGTGGCTAGTGGATCTGAGGGCAGACCATAGCGACCTCCCTGAACAGGGCCCAGTAACCACCACAGTGGCAGATATCCAGTTGGACAGCACCAGGGCCCGACATGGTTCACGCCTACTGGCTGAAGAAGCTGACTGCACTCCACGAGTGTCTGGCAGCACAAATGAACCAGCTGCTAGTTAACGAGAGACACCCGGAATGGCTAACCGAAGGTCGTACAGTCCTGATCCCCAAGGACCCCAAGAAGGGACCGGTCCCATCCAACTACCGACCAATAAACTGCCTCAGTACTACATGGAAGCTCCTGTCAGGCATCATATCGGCTAAGATGAACAGGCACATGGGTCAATACATGAGCGGGGCACAGAAAGGGATTGGCAAGAATACCAGAGGCGCAAAACACCAGCTACTGCTAGACAGAACAGTTAGCCGAGACTGCAAGACCAGACTGACCAACCTGTGCACTGCCTGGATTGATTACAAGAAGGCCTATGACTCAATGCCCCACAGCTGGATACTGGAATGCCTAGAATTGTACAAGATCAACAGGACCCTAAGAGCCTTCATCAGGAACTCAATGGGGATGTGGCGGACAACACTAGAGGCCAACTCCAAGCCCATAACACAAGTCACCATCAAGTGCGGGATCTACCAAGGAGATGCTCTGTTCCCACTGCTGTTCTGCATAGGCCTGAACCCCCTCAGTGAGATCATTAACAAGACTGGCTACGGATACCGACTACGGAACGGAGCAGTTGTCAGCCACATCAAGCTGTATGCCAAGAGTGAACGAGACATCGATTTACTGATCCACACTACCAGGCTATACAGCAATGACATTGGAATGTCGTTCGGACTGGAGAAGTGTAGTCGGATGGTAACAAAGAGAGCGAAGGTAGTCAGAACTGAGGGGATTGAACTACCATATATATATATATATATATATATATATATATATATATATATATATATATATTATATCTATCTATCTATATATACAAGGGCGTAGATTTGGTTTTGGCATTGGTGGGGACGGATGATTGAACCACCGAACCCCGCCCTGTTTCTTATTCTTTTTCCTTTTTGTCTTTGCTTCTTGATAAAAAATGGAGAAATATACTTGCCTACATATGCTATTCTGCATGCTTTAAAACCATTTAAAATTCATAGTTTTATATGAGAATTATATAATGTTAAATTACTATTAAACAAATGGCTGATTTTAGACTTTAGTTTACTTCAGCCATATTCCATATAATTCAGGTATCATACAAAAATAAAAAAAAAAGCTTCAAATACAGTCATGACAATAAGAATATGACTTTAAGGACCTAACAACATTACTTCAGTTACAGTACACCAACATCTCTGATACATTAGCACTAAGGGAACACTGAATGACCTGGTGGGTTTTTGTCCATAAAACTACTCATCTAAGATTACCACAAAGTAAAAGATCTCTCAGCAAAATTATGCAACATTTTAGGCACACTGTTGCCCCGATCAAATCAGTGAGCTGGGATGTTTTATTGTAAACATGAACTACTGTTACAACACACATGGACTAATGGTGCCCCACACAACAACTCAATGTCCACTATGTGAAGGAGTCTATACTATACTGTCTATACTATACTGTCCTGGTGGACATGGCAACACTTTTTTCATGGTTACATACAGTGTTAGACTGATGTGGGCCAAAGCCTAGCACATACCTGCCAACCTTGAGACCTCAGAATTAAGGAGACATTCAAAGAGGTTTTTACAGTGTTTACTTATCGGAAAAAAATAAGTTAAATGTCACCGGCCTGTTCCGGGGGTGTCCAAATTCAGAGGCTGCGTCCACCTGAGGACCCGGCCTTCGCGGTCTAAGTGGGCCGGGTCCTCCGAAAGCCGGGTAGACCGGAAATGAGCGACCGTGAAATTGGGGGGTCTAGCCTTCATAATTACGTCACCTTTGCCGTCTGCTCCTTGCTGTCTAAATAAAATAAAATATAACCGGACGCTTGCGTAGATTCTTGACCATCTCACACTTCTGTTTAATCAGTTTTCTGTTTGACATTTATTCAGCTGTGTGAAAACCCCGGAGGAACCCTCCCGAGGGATTAATAAAGTTTTATTTAATCTAATCTAATCTAATAACTTTAATCTCAGCCAAACCGATTTACTCACGAACAAATAAAACACTGAAAAAGGCCCAACAATAACATGTTTAAGTTATTTGAAGTTTACACAACTACATTCTCGCCTGAAAACATGTTAAAAGTTTATTTCGCGACCCCAGAAAGAGTAATAAGAGTGATATTAATACTAAGTAGCTGCAGTAGCAGCTATTGTTGGAAACTGGAATTGGCTGGGCCAATCTAGGATATAAAAATATATATACACATATATATATATATATATATATATATATATATATATACACATTGTTGTCCTATCATGTATGTATGTGCTCTTAATCTGAAAGGTATAAATACGGAAGTGTGTGTTCAATAAATGATGGCGCAAAGGAAGGCGTGTGCCTCTGATGTAAAACTCTAACAACGTGTATGTGGTTTATTCCTCCATGAGACGTACGAGTTACCACGGTATTTCTGCCCTAGAGAATGGAAGGTGCAACAGGTTATGGGCCCAGAAGGGATGTGGGAAGCCGGTGGAACCGTCTGTGCTTCGACGGAGACGAGAGAAACTACGAATTGTGGGAAACAAAGTTCTTGGGATACCTGCGGCTACTTGGGCTAAGGGCCGCCATTTTGGACGAGCCCGGCGAGTCGGAGGAAGAAGACAAGGACTTGGATGAAAAAAATGAAGTAGCTTATGCAGAGCTAATCCAAGTATTGGATGATAGAAGTCTTTCACTCGTGATGAGAGATGCCAGGGATGACGGACGGAAAGCGTTGAAAATTCTGAGAGAGCACTACGCCGGTAAGGGGACACCACTTGTGATTAGCTTGTACACGGAGCTGACGTCGCTACAGAAAACGCCCAGTGAGAGCGTCACAGACTATATGATAAGGGCTGAGACTGCCATTACAGCTTTGAGGAATGCAGAAGAGACATTAAGTGATGGACTGCTTATTGCAATGGTGTTAAAAGGGTTGCCTGAATCTTTCAAGCCGTTTTCCATACACGTAACCCACAGTGACAGAGCAATGACATTTAGTGAATTTAAAGCTAAATTAAGAAGCTACGAGAGCACCGAAGACAATGTGATGAAGGCAAACAACTGGAAGAAAGAGAGAGACAATACAGAAATCATATGTTACAACTGTGAGAAGAAGGGTCATATAGCACGTGAGTGTTACACAAAGGCCGAAAGGAAAGAACAAAAAGAGAAGCAGTGGTGCGGTTACTGCAAAAGCTCAACGCATAAGGACAGCGACTGTCGCCGACGAAAGAAGTTTACTGCTAAACACGTAACTGATGCAGAAGATCATAGTTTCGCGTTCAAAGCTAAAGACTGTGGAAATCAAGGGCTGAAACAGAGAGGCCTAATGGTTGATACAGGGGCTACTTCTCACATTATTACGGACATTCAGAGATTCAAAAGTTTTGATGAGACATTCACACCTAGAAGACACTTCATGGAGTTAGCTGACAGGACGAGGACGAGTGGGGTCGCACTGAAGAGGGGAGTTGTGGAGGTCTATCTACAAGACAGCGAGGGACGAAAGGTGAAGGCGACACTGGAGGGAGCACTTTACATTCCCTCTTACCCGCAAGACATCTTCTCGGTCCAGGCGGCGACGGCCAAGGGAGCCTCAGTAACCTTCAAGAAGGGCTGCAACCAGCTTATCCATAAGAACGGGACAAGGTTTCAGATACGTGAATATGAACGCCTATACTATTTGAACAGTGTTACATCCGATCATTATGTTGACAACGACGAATGCAATGGCTGTCATGATGTAGAAACTTGGCACAAAATCCTCGGCCACTGTAACTATGAAGACTTGGTTAAACTAGAGAACATTACCGAGGGTATGAAAATAAAAGGTAAAGCTAAACATTATCAAGACTGTGAAGTGTGTATAAAAGGGAAATTTATCCAAACCAGGAATAGAGAGCCTGACGAAAGAGCAGAAGAAGCATTAGAGCTAGTGCACACCGACTTGGCTGGACCGATAGAACCAGAAGCTAAAGACGGGTTCAGGTATACGTTAGCATTTACCGATGATTACTCAGGCACAATGTTTGTGTACTTTTTAAAGGCTAAAAGTGACACCGTAAAAGCAACTGAAAGATTTTTGGCAGACGCGCCCCCTATGGGCAAGTAAAGAGAATCAGATCAGACAATGGAACTGAATTTACATCTAAAGAGTTTCAGAAATTGTTAAATAAAAACACGATAAAGCATGAGACATCAGCGCCGTATTCACTTCATCAGAATGGGACTGCCGAGAGACAATGGCGAACACTTTTTGAAATGGCACGGTGTATGTTGATTGAAAGTAACCTGCCAAAGAGATTATGGACCTATGCTGTTATGACTGCCGTAGTAATTCGTAATAGGTGTTACAACAGACGCACAAAGCAAACCCCTTATTACATGCTGACAGGAAAGAAGCCAGACATGTCGAGGATGGGGATTTTTGGATCAGTTTGCTACGGTTACGGACACAACAAAAAGAAGTTAGATGCGAGATGTGACGAAGGAGTTTTTGTGGGTTATGATAAAAACAGTCCGTCGTATCTAATCTACTACCCTAAAACAGGACGAGTTCTTAGACATAGGTTGGTCAAGTTCCTCACTAAACCCAGACTATTCAGGATGATGACGATGGAGATAATGATTTGACTCCAGGGGACATCTTGCAGTACCCCGCTAGAATGGACAAAACAGGGAATGAACAGAGATCAAATGAAAGTATGATCCTTGAACCTGAAAGTGGCATTCAGGACAATGGCATAAATGACACACAAAACCCAGACAAACAGAGTGACAGAACAGAGTCTGAACGATATCCTAAACGAAACAGGAGAAGGCCAGATTACCTGAAAGACTATGTCCAAACTGCAGAAGATGACCAAACATCGCTGACTGTAGATTACTGTTACAGGGTGATGTATAACATACCAAAGACATTTGAAGAAGCTATGCAGTCATCGAACTCTAAGTGTTGGTCAGATGCTATGGAAGATGAAATGAGATCTTTGAAAGACAATAACACGTTCACTCTAACCACGCTGCCAGAGGGTAAAAATGCAGTGGGGGGAGATGGGTGTATGTGATAAAAGAGAACCCGAATTGGACTAAAACATTTAAAGCAAGATATGTTGCTAAAGGCTATAGCCAAGTTCAAGGCATTGATTACAAAGAAACCTTTTCGCCGACTGCAGATATGACATCAGTGCGTACTCTGATGCAATTAGCAGTACAGTACAACTTTAAACTCCATCAAATGGACGTGAAGACTGCTTATTTGCACGCCCCAATCGATTGTGAGGTGTATATGCAGCAACCAGAAGGTTTTGAAGTAAAATCAGACACAGGTGAAAAACTGGTCTGCAAACTAAACAAATCACTATATGGTTTGAAACAATCTGGCAGGAACTGGAATAAGATGTTACATGACCATTTATGTGAAAAAGGTTACAAACAAAATCCTGTAGACCATTGTGTATATTCCAGACAGACAGCGAGTGAGACAGTGATTCTTATCATCTGGGTTGATGATGTAATCATAGCTGCCAACAGTGAAGACGCTATTGAAAACGTGAAACAAATGTTGAATGAGAAATTTAAAATGAAGGATCTTGGTGAGCTCAAACACTTCTTGGGTATTGACTGTATACAAGAGAACCATGAGATAAGACTAAACCAGACACGGTATGTCACAAAAGTCCTGGAAAAGTTCAAAATGTCTGACTGTAAGCCACGTTCTACTCCTTGTGAACTCAAAAATGACTTTGATGCACATGGTGAATGTTGATTCAGGAAAATATAGAGAATTGGTGGGCAGTTTGATTTACTTAATGACCAGATTTGAGTTGGATA
The DNA here is from genome assembly GCF_036321145.2 of Pelmatolapia mariae. Taxonomy (NCBI): domain Eukaryota; kingdom Metazoa; phylum Chordata; class Actinopteri; order Cichliformes; family Cichlidae; genus Pelmatolapia; species Pelmatolapia mariae. The sequence goes on from NC_086229.1 coordinate 70,778,571, forward strand.
GTGAGTAAACTGTCACAATCTCTGTCTGAGCCAAAAGAGCATCATTGGACAGCAGCAAAACATGTGTTACGTTACCTTAAGGCAGTGGTTCCCATACTTTTTTTGCTGGGCCCCCCTTGTTTTACAAGAAAAATGTTCGCCCCCCCCCCCCCCCGGGTATTTTTGAACGCGCAGCTGTTTCGGCCACATTTTTTAAAACTCCTTTTTTTTTTTTTTTGCGTTTGCAAGGAATACAGTTTATCACGCAACGTCAAAGGTATGTGCCTTTTTTCATGTCACGCTGTGCGCCACGTTATTGTTTACATGGGATAAATTGCAGAATGGCAGATAGAGACGAAATACTGTTAATCTGACTCTGCAGGTTTTACAAGCTTATATATACAGGCAGTTACTGTCCCTGCATTTAGAAAGGCAGAGGCATCATGGTGTAATTTTTTACATCTAGTTGTTTTTTTCCTGTGTAATAATGTTCAACATTGCTATAAATACATTTTTCAAAAAATCGCTCTGGAAAATGGGTTAAAAAACATAAACAACTGTAGGATACTGTTTCTCCGTGATTTGAACAGCCCAGCGCTGCTCCTGATGCAGGGAAAACTAATTATGCAGGGAGACCTACCTCAGCACCTGTGCAGGTGAAACCAAAGGGAAGATATGATTCACCATATTTTCTAGTCTTTGGCTTAGAATGAAGTTGGTTTGGAAACATATTCAGTGATGCTTCATCTCCTGCTTTGCGTTTGTGTGGGCGCCCCGTGCTAGCAGTGTCCAAGCGTTGTCCCCCCCCCCCCCCCCCCTTTTCATGCCGCGCCCCCCCTGCAATACCTCTGCGCCCCCCCTAGGGGGCGGGCCCCACACTTTGGGAATCACTGCCTTAAGGGGACACTAAACAAAGAGCTGTGCTATAAAAGGACCGAAGGAAACCTAAATCTTATAGCATACAGCGATGCAGATTGGGCCACAGATTTGAGTGACAGGAGAAGTACAACGGGTTATTGTTTTGTACTATCCAAAAATGGGCCAGTCATTTGCTGGAAAACCAGGAAGCAAGCTACAGTAGCTTTGTCAACGTGCGAGGCAGAGTACATGGCGATGGCCGCCACAGTACAAGAAAGCTTATACCTCTCACAGCTACTTAATGGCATGGACATGAAAAGGCACTATTCACCAGTTACCATTCTTGCAGACAATCAAGGTGCAATTGCATTGTCCAGAAATCCTATAAACCGTCAAAGATGTAAACACATTGATGTCAAGTATCATTTTATTAGGTCTGCTATAACTGAGAAGGAAGTACAAGTTAAATATTGTGCAACAGAAGACATGGTAGCAGACATCATGACTAAGTCTGTAAGTAAAGTGAAAATAGATGAGTTTACGCATATTTTGTTTGGAACATAAATGTTTATCTGCGAATGTTATGTAAATATGTATATCATGTAAATGTGTAATGTGTAATGTACAGTGTTAAGAGCAAGTGGGGGTGTTGTCCTATCATGTATGTATGTGCTCTTAATCTGAAAGGTATAAATACGGATGTGTGTTCAATAAATGATGGCGCAAAGGAAGGCGTGTGCCTCTGATGTAAAACTCTAACAACGTGTATGTGGTTTATTCCTCCATGAGACGTACGAGTTACCACGGTATTTCTGCCCTAGAGAATGGAAGGTGCAACATATATATATATATATATATATATATATATATATATATATATATATATATATATACACATATATATATATATATATATATATATATATATACACATATATATATATATATATATATATATATATATATATACACATATACATATATATATATACATATATATATATATATATATATATATATATATATATATATATATATATATATGTGTGTGTGTGTGTGTGTGTGTGTGTGTGTGTGTGTATACACATAGATTATTTACAGTCTGTCTAACTCCAATATATACCAAGCAATCTATTATTCTCAACAGAGCTAAACTCAACATAAACTGAACCCACATTAAAGTTAGCTCGGTGCTTACCTTTAGATTAGCCCACAAACCAAGAGAAACTCCGTGATGAAGCTGGAAGTCTTTCCAAACAGGAAACAGATCAGGGAGCAGAGACCCACGTGGTTCACGCTGATCTCAGCTACGATCCAGGAGAAAAGTGTGTGCAGATCGATGCAGATATCGATCCAAACGTTGGTAGTGGTATATGTTCCTGTAAGTTCACTACTTTACTCCCGTTTCATGAAAAAGCAGCTCTCTCTGCTCGACTCCTCTCCTACACACACACTTTCTCCGCCCCCTTTTCCTGGCTCTGTGGTGATTTGTTACTGTGCGGTCACGTGACTCAGCTGCGCAACGTAACCACGTGGGGTGTTATTTTAAAATTAGCGCCTATCTCCTTTTCCTAAACGCTTTTCCTTGGCCTCGATGAAATCGTGGGAAGAAGAATTACTAAGGACTCAGGGAAAGAGAGGAGCTGTGCTGGGAATTGGAACAGCCTTAGGCTGTATCCCAATTCAGGTTCTGCAGCCTTAAAGTACGCAGCCTTAACACTAGAAGTCCCAGGCTTTTCTAACCCTCTGTCAGCCAAGTGGAAGCTAACTTGGCTAGTTTGTTAGCATCAATTCATATGTATATTGGGTCGTTACCTGAGAATTGTGGAGGGGAGTGGGGGAGTGTGAATGATTCCTGAGCCAACTGCCTCTTTGTTTGTGTGTGGGGAGGGGGAACTGCTAAAAGCTGTGAACTTCATTTTGTGTTCGTCTTGATGCATTCTCAATCATCCAGGAAAATAAATCTCCAAAAGATTTATTGATAAAAACAGTACAAAAAACCCCAAAACAAAACAACATTTCTACAAAAACAACCATTTGTACACATATTTACAAATAACAAAAAGTGAGTGAGTACATTTCAATCACTCACAATCCTGGCACTGCCATGGTATCTGTAGTCTGCATGTACCACATGTGTATCTGTAGCAGTGAACACATCGCACAGTGGCATGATTGTTCTTGCATTTGTGTTTGACCTGACACGTGGCACTTTTTCCAGGGCTAGGTGTGGAGGGTTGTGTCCGAAGCAACTGTTCTTTTCTTGCCTTCTTCCCAGCCATAAGAGAGTTAGCCAACTCTTTTGCAAACTCCACCAGGAAGTCCACCCGTCTTTCCTGCGTCCCGGTGCATGCTTGATACAGCACATGTGCATTCAGTGCTGCCATGTCAATCATGTTATAGAACATGGCAACTGGCCAGCGCCGTGTTCCTCTGCGGACCGTGTACTCCCGCACCATCTGGTCCATCACATCCACGCCACACTTTGTGGTGTTGTAAAGGGTGACAGTGTTTGGCTTCCTTTTGGTGGTGTTATCAGTCTGAACCACGCTGTGCATGCTGCTAAGAATATAGACTGTCTTCTTCCGTTTGGCCGCATACGCCGTCAGCGTGGCAGCAGAGGTTGAAAACACCTAAGAAATAAGATAAATTGTTATTTCCATAGCACTTTTACACACAATGAAACACATAAACATAGAACCACAAAAGACCTGCAGCCTACCTGAGTGGTGAATTCATTGCGATCTGTGTATCTAGCGGATTGAGGAATTTCCCAGCGAATCTAGTTGACTATGCCGAGGATGGTGGTTTTCCGTCTAAGAAGTTTTTGCGCAAGGGAAAGCGATGTGAAGAAATTGTCCATGGTAACATTTCTGCCCTTGTCTAGGAATGGTTCCATCAGCCTCATCACTACATTTTCAGACAGTCTCTCCCCACTGGGACGATTGGGGTCCTTGCCAAGATATGGGAGGACATTGCAAATGTACTTGGATTTTAGTTCGCAGGCCACCCAAAACTTGATCCCAAACTTGTCAGGTTTACTTGCAATATACTGCAGGAAACAGCATCGAGTCTTTGATGGGAAGAGCTGTTCATCAACGGTGATATGTAGACCAGGGTTGTAGCACGTGATGCAGTTGGTGACAAATGATCCCCACACACTGGAAACTGCAGCGAACTTATCAGTCTTTGCTCGATCACTGCAGCTGAGGCTGACACACACACACATATTAGAGAGACTTATTTATATAGGTAAGAGTTAATCATGTTTTGCTTGCAACTGCAAAATTGTGCATGCGTAAGTGACAGGTTGTGCAGAAAGTGGGCCTGATGTTCCAGAAGATAAGCCTGGGCAGGATGGTGACAGGAAGACACCTGGGGTCGAGCCGAAGACAATGTTTTTTTAAAACTGTGTTAAAAGTCATTGTGGTTTTGAGTTGACTGCTGTATTATTTGCCTAGCAACAGGAAGGAGGGGGGCTGTACTATTTCCCCCTATAAAGCCTTTGACTTCTTGTTGTAAGTTAGTTCAATACTGAATCTGAACAGTATTGGCTCCGCATATGTGTATTCATTAAAATGTCGTCTAATTGCACCTGGCCGGATCAGTGGTGGTTATTTTGGTCTTCCTCCTCAATTCCTGAACCTAACACCAGTATTAGTTATGCTGTTTTGAGTACCCTGTATTCCCTGATTAAGTCATTGATTGTTAGGTTCTCTGTGTATTTTATATTTCCTAGTCCAGTGTTATTATTATACTCTTGAGTTTATTCTGTATTTGGTCTTGCCTCTATTAGGTCTGTTGTGTTTCCACTTCTTAGTGTCTAGTCTGCATCTTTGTGAAATGTTTCCTGTTTTATTTTGACAGTTCTGCTCTACATTCAGCCTCTGTTCCCCGTCTCATCTGTATAATTAGTACCAGTTGTGTTTCCCTTCTGTCTCCCATTTCCTGATTACTTTAATCTTTTATCATTTAATTTAAGCCACTGTCATCTCCTGGCTCTTGTTGTGTTGTCCCTCCTGCTGCGTCACTCTCCGTGTGTTTAGTATATATTATCCCAGTGTAGTTTTGTATCGTTTTTCCCTTGAGTCAGGAATAAAGCTACTTTTTGAGTTTACATTTTTGCCTCCATGAAGTCTGCTTTTGGTTCCAATCTCCTGCCTGCCTCACATGAATCATGACAAGGTCAGTCTAAAGTCCTTTCATGAGACACTATAAGAATCACTGACTGTGTTTGATTTATCAGCCAGGTGCAGCAGCTGTTTGAGCTGAAAAAAATATATACTGTAAGAAAAATTCTAAACTTCTAAGTTAAAGCAGATTCAACCTCACAATGCAGTCATCAAGCAGAGATCATCTGGTCTGGTAATTTAGTCATCAGCTGCAGATGGTAAAGAATTGACTGAAACTGAAATATGATAGAAGAACAAAGTAATCTGAGTATTATTAAAGTGAGACCAAAGGGCTAAAAGGAAGTTAATTAACATCTGCTCCACTTTGCTGTTGGTTGCTTTCATGAATGGTCAGATGATTAAGTATCGGACGGCATTTTCAGCTAAATGAGTTAAAGGAAGAAATTTCAGCTCATTTTCTTAGTGCTCTAGGGATTCTCATTGCTTATCTTATTGTTATGGCTCCCACACAGATACTCGTGGGTCACTTCTCTCAGTCAGAAACCTTGATAAGCAAAACAGGCTATTGGATCACAAACTCAGTTTTCTTCTTTTCCTTTGGAGGCCAGAGCGAAAACCAACCCTGACCTGTTGGATCTTTACACACAGGCCTCAAAATGCAATCTGTTAAAATGTTACCTTATTAGTTTTAGCTACAATGTTGATATTACAAATTACATGTTCAGATAAAAGTGAGCATTGGTCAGGCTAAACTACATTTAACTTTAGTATATAACACTAAAAGTGTGGAGGAGTAATTAATGCAATATCAAATTCCAGATAAAATATGTCAAAAACTCTAATATTAAGTTTGCAGGCATGACCCATGGATTCCAAAATGTCATTTAATGATCTAAATTCAGTGAATGTTAGCCCACTTTATTTCATATATTTTGATGCATGCTCAATCATCCAGGTAAGCAAATCTCCAAAAGTTGATTCTGTTCATCTGCACATAGCGTTTTGTGGGAAAAATGTTTCGTCACTCATCCAAGTGACCTCTTCAGTCTGAGACTGACCCACTGTCAGACCTTGATTCTGTCCAGATGAACAGAGTCGACTTTTGGATATTTCATAAATTAAAGTTCTTTCTTTCTATTCATCTCATATTTTATTTGTTGGCTAATATTAAACTTATAAATTTCAGCCAGACTGAAAAAATATCAATCAATTAATCAATCAATCAATCAATCAGAACTTTATTTGTCACATGCAAGTTGCCCTGCAGTGAAATGGGACCCCCCCCCCCCCCCCCCCCCCCCCCCACATACACAACAAAGACATCACATGGGGATACAGGTCGGAGATCGGTAGCATTACAGAAAAACACTGAAATATACACTACAATGGGAAAGTCTAAGAGTGAAAAAAGAGACCTCTACTCATGCTGGGCTCCTATGGGAGGACAGCATGAGAACAGAAAACAGAAAACAAACAAAAAAAAAACTCCTCTGCACAGAAAGCACATTGTATAGCTATGAGACCAGTTTTCCGTGCTTCACTCGTGTACGTTAGTTTGAAGAGGAAAAAGAACTCCACGAGACTCCGATGTGAAAAGATGTACCAAAAAAAAATATTCCACAGTTTGCTGGTCATCTTACAGGAGCAGTCAGGTTTAACTTATCCTCAACAAAAAAAACCCCTACTAAGGTAGGAAAACCGTGTGGCTCTGTTTTCCCCGGCTGCCGCGTATTGCTTATGCCGTAGGCTATTAACTCTTTTCCTCTCTCTTCCCCCTCCCGCACCGCATGCGCTCATTTGCATACATCCGTGACGCCCGGATTTAAGCCGCCTTTAAGGCAAATGTATTCACGGTACTACGTAACCAAGCCAACACAGCAATAAAATAATTTTAGTTCCACCACCATAAACATGCATTTACTACTTAAATTATTAATTGCACAAACTAGCTTAACAACAGCGACATATAAATACTAAAACGTATGAACTATATTAACCTAGCTCCCACACACATAAATGTCCACAGCACAGCATTATGGAGCACATGACAAGCAACAGGGTTGGGTAGGGGGTGAGGAGTAATCCGAAGCAAACACAGCAGCCATCCTGCCCAGCGCTATTATTCCAGCGGTGGGCCCAGACCCGCTGTGTTCTCCAGGAGGGAACAAGCATCGAAGGCGTTTGGAAAGGGAGGGGGGATGAGTGTGTATCAGTGTATGTGTATGTGTGTGTGTGTCCAGAGTCTAGCTGAGACAGTGTCCTTCGCCCTGCCAGGCTAAGTAAACAGTCTTCCAGCCAACCCAGGTGGCCTTGCATAGAATGGGAAGAACAGTCTAAGTACAGTTTGTTATCAGGGTGTTTTTGTTCAAGTGATGGTGGTTTTTACTTTAGTGCAAACAAAGTAAACCTGTTCTAACAATCTGACACTGGTCTCTCAATCTCCCGTTGGAAAGCCGTGAGCTTCTCAATGATGTTATCAAACTTACGCTCCGTGATGTTGTCATTCTTGTGCTCGAAGAGCCGATTCTGAGAACTCACGACCGCAGTGAGCTTCTCCAAGATGTGATCCAGTTTGCGCTCAGAGGTCTTGTTCTGAGTATTCACCCCAGATAGCAAGGAAACATTGAAACAATGTTGAGTCAATATCAGGCGACGTCATTGAATCAACGTTGAAGTGTGACGTTGATCTAACGTCAATCTTGCACCCATTTTTAACGTTGAAACAACGTCAGGTTTTGATGTTGAATCAATGTTGAAACCTGACATTGATTCAACATTATATTTTCTATTACTGTTGACATTGAAACAATGTCAGATTCTGATATTGAAACACTGTTGAGCTATGGTGTTGATTTTCCACCTCTTTCGCAGTTGTTTTTTATTAAAACAACAGTTAAATCATGACTGGAAATCTACCTATCTTTATAGTTATTTTAACCAATACTAAACTACTGCATGTTTCCATCAATACTTAAACCACCTAAACACATAATTGCACTTATTCCTCAAACTGGACACCATTTATAAAAATCAAATGTCTCACAATGTATCATGTCAATATTAATATCCTAAAATAAGAAAGTATTGCATGTGATGTAACAGAGAAAAAAAAACTAAACAAAAAAAGGTCAATAGACATGTTTAGTTTGCTAAATACTTTATTAAAACACAGTTTTCTATTTACATTTATAGTTTAACATAACTTTGTAGTTTTTACTCCGGGATGGGGACGGATGATGTGCATCCTGCGCCACCCAAACGGTCTGGGGCGTATCGGAGCCATTTCTGCACTGCCTGTGCAAAGACAAACTCTGACATAGAGTTTGCCCCTAACTGCTGCGTCAGGCCATCTAGGACAAAAATACACACACACAAACAAAAAAAGTGAATTAGAGCACATGAATAAGCTCTTGTTATCTGTCTTCAGCAGTGAGAAAGTATGTAAACTCCTAGGCTGATAAACATGAAAGTCACCAGGCGTAAATCTGCAAACTGCCGCATTTGATTCCCAAAGAGCTATGAGTGGAAAAACTGATAATTTTTTCGGCACACCATGCTAATTAGCATGGTGTGCCGTGCATCCTTTAAAACAAAATAAACATGGGGTCCTCAGGCTGTACAAACTACAACCCGAGGACTAAACAAGCCAAAGACCAAAGACTCCATCTCCAGATTAACCCGACATGAAAGTCTTGTTTTTAAAAAAGACAAAGTAATATAGCAAAAACCGGACATAGGACATGTGAAACACACCCAGCAGATCAATCGATCCCTTTATTGTTCACTTTAGGCTCTTAAAACTACAATAAACGGTAAAACTTACCAAATATGCATCTGCACAGCGCAGTATCTTTAAATGCCCTTCTTCGCTTCGTCTGGTCCTTTGTTTTTTTCCCTGCCCAGTTTAGTACTGAAGCCAGCTCGTTTGTGATGGCATAAGCCATTACACAGCAGACTTGCACCTCTAGTGTGGTCCCTCCAATCAAGGCAAAGCGTCTCACCTATAGACACATTTTAAAAGATGGAATTAGCGTGTCTCATGTCTTAACTGTTTATGCAAGTGCTTGTGTGTATGCCGTTGTTATGCATTTAAATCACATCTGACAGCTATTACACTTTATAGTAACAAAGTGTACATAAGCTTTATATACTTACCATTGCCTTATTTGCCTCTTGTGATTGAAGAGCTGCCTCTGCATGGTTTAGCTCCTCAATGTTGTGCAAGGGCAAATCCAAAGGGAGTACCCCAGCATCTACAGATTCATTGGAGCCGGTATTGCGGATGGCTCTGACCTCCTCACGGAGTTCGTTAAGAGATCTCGTCAGGTCTGACAGCATCTGTTTCAAAGAACAATTCCAGAAAGATTAATGGCTTAAGCAGTGAGAGGCAAAAAACTAATATATCCATAAGTGATGGTGTAACATTCTGCATTCAAGTATTAGTTGTTTTAACTTCTCAAAGTGTTTGCTAGTTTTTGCCTGTCACACATATATGATATTTGTATATGTAGCTTGCCATCACCAGTGTGTGAATGTGTGTGTGAATGGGTGGATGACTGAATGTGTAAAGCGCTTTGGGGTCCTTAGGGACTAGTTAAAGCGCTGTACAAATATAGGCCATTTGCCATTTATACCATGTAAAATCTGAAATTCCAAGACGTTCGAACTTGCCTTGTAATAGTGGCCTCACAGAGTCTCTGGAATCTACAGAAAAACAAGTCACAACAAGATGACATTCAGGAGTATAAACTGGTGTTTTGTAGATAAGTGCACAATGACATTGTGATTCAGCTTTAAAACAATTTTAAAAGCATACCATCTATAGGGAAGGCCTCGAAATCAGACTCTGCATGCTGATTGCAAAGCTGTGTCGTTTGGAGTGTTCTGCCGGAGTGGCGAAAGGTGCCGGAAGCTGGGAGGAGCATTATGATGCCTGCTGTCAGTGGGCTGGGGGGAAGACTGCGGAGTGGTGAGGGCTGTTTAGAAAAAGATAAATTTTTTAAAGTATTTAAGAATACAGACAACTTGTCCAAAAAGTTTCCATGTGTCACACACAGATATGTACACAGACACTAGACATTATTTTATTACCTGGTATTTTCACTCGAGGTGCCTGGGGAAACCGTTTTTTGTGGGCTGCTCATCCTCTGAGTCACTATATGTGTACAGGGGATTTGGTCTAAAGAAATAAGTAGAAAAAGTTCATAAGTAATTACAAATGTGCTTTTGGCATATTTTTTCCTAAAGTTAAAGTTTGATTTATAATAACACACACACAGGAAACGGAGATGTGCAAGAAGGTGCAGTATACAATGAATTTTTGAAGTGCACAAGTGTACATGGCTTTGCATTTTTAAAAAGTTTACAAACGTACACTTTTTGGACTATATTATGTGGTGATATTGCAGTACGCAAGCATCACAGATATGTACAAAAGACAAGATTATAAATTCTTAACAATCAAAGATATGTTTGTGAATAAAAAAAGTTTTACTTGTGCTTTCTTTTATGACTGGTCTGAGTTTCAGCTTCGGACTGAAGGTCAGACGTATCACAGTGTTCACGTTGTCCTATGTGTGAAGGGACAGTTACTGTGTGTGTATATGTAAGCATTTAACCCTTGTGCGCCCGCCTGTTCACGGGGCGCGGGTCGTGGAGACCCCCGAGGGGCATGTGTGTTATTATGATGGTGGTGGTGGTGGTGGTGGTGGTGATAGTGTGTGTGTGTGGGAGGGGGGGGTCGCGAGGACCCCCTCGGGGCGTATGCGTTATGATGACGTTTAGTGTCGGGGTCGCGAGGACCCCACTCGGGGCGTATGCGTTATGATGATGTTTAGTGTGGGGGTCGCTAGGACCCCCTCGGGGCGTATGCGTTGTGATGATGTTTAGTGTGGGGGTCACGAGGACCCCCTCGGGGCGTATGCGTTATCATGTTTAGTGTGGGGGTCGCCAGGACCCCCTCGGGGCGTATGCGTTATGATGCTGTTTAGGGTGGTGGGGGTCGCGAGGACCCCCTCGGGGCGTATGCGTTATGATGATGTTTAGTGTGGGGGTCGCGAGGACCCCCTCGGGGCGTATGCGTTATCATGTTTAGTGTGGGGGTCGCCAGGACCCCCTCGCGGCGTATGCGTTATGATGCTGTTTAGGGTGGTGGGTGTCGCCAGGACCCCCTCGGGGCGTATGCGTTATGATGCTGTTTAGGGTGGTGGGTGTCGCCAGGACCCCCTCGGGCCGTATGCGTTATGATGCTGTTTAGGGTGTGGGGTCGCGAGGACCCCCTCGGGGCGTATGCGTTATCATGTTTAGTGTGGGGGTCGCCAGGACCCCCTCGGGGCGTATGCGTTATGATGCTGTTTAGGGTGGTGGGGGTCGCGAGGACCCCCTCGGGGCGTATGCGTTATGATGCTGTTTAATGTGGGGGTCGCGAGGACCCCCCTCGGGGCGTATGCGTTATGATGATGACAGTGGGGTCGCTAGGACCCCCCTCGGGGCGTATGCGTTATGAATCGCAAAGTCCTCAGAACGCCGGCTAAAGCAAGACGTGGCGCTCTGCATTAACCTGCTCTCTAGTATAATCTCATTCTCCAAGCGTACAAACAACTCACATGAAATGTTGCAGTCTTTGTTTATTGGCGACAATAAAACAATCGTGAACAAAACCATACAGCATTTGTGTTCTTTCAGGCAACGTAACAGCACACATGCACTCATTTCACACATCGGTCGGTATTATCTTGCACAGAATACGTTCAGAGACCGTCTTCGTCTTCTTGGCCTTCTCCTTCGTGTAAAGGATGATCATCGGTCTCTTACAAATGTTTAGGGTGGGGTGGGGGTCGCTAGGACCCCCCGAGGGGCGCTTGTGTTATTGCGACGGCGGCGGCGTCTTGGAAGCGGCGCAGTTGGGACAGTACGTGACGGCGCAGTTGATGCACACGTGCGCTCGGCACTCGCGGCACAGGATCTTGGTCTTGACGTCTTTGCTCCTGGGACACACGCGGCACCTTCGCCTCTTGACCGGAGAGGAGTCGCGCGGCGTGGCGTCGGCATCGTCGGCCTCGGTAGCGGTAGTAGTAGTAGTAGTAGTAGCAGCAGCAGCAGCAGCAGCAGCAGAAGTACCTCGGGCCGCGACTCGGCCTCCTCCTCCTCCTCCTCCTCCTCGCGCTAACGCCCTGGCTTCGATCATGGGGCGCGCGAGCGCTTTGCCCAGTTGCTCGAGGAAGAGCCTTCGTTTGTTGAGCTTGCCCGCCATCCAGTCGGGGTGAATTTCCCTCCAGAGCACGAACGCGTTGTAGGCCGCCACGTCCACCATGTTGTGGAAAAGGGCCACGGGCCACCTGCAGGTCTTTCTCCTGCAGCTGTACGTGCTCACGACCTTGTCCAGGTTGTCGACGCCTCCCTTGGTGCGGTTGTAATGCAGCACCAAGGGAGGTTTTCCGCCGCCGCCGCCGTCGCCGCTGCTGCTGCCGTTGCTGATGCCGTTGCTGATGCCGTTGCTGATGCGGTGGCGGCGGCTAGGCCGTGGTGAGGAGCAGCACGTTCTTGTTCTTTTTGGCCACGTAGGAGAGGATGATCGTGTCTGGCCCTCTTCCTCCACCGCCACCTCCTCCTCCTCCTCCTCCTCCTCCCTCTCCTCGTGCCGCGGAGCCCGCGAGTACTACGGATTCGACGGAGCCCACGGCCCTGCCCTTGACGCAGCGCAGCTCCCTGGGGATCTCGGGTCTGTTCGCTCGCAGGGTGCCCAGCACCGTGTGGCCTCGTTCGCGAAAGAGCCTGACGGCGAGCTTGTGCGAGGTGAAAAAGTTGTCGCACGTGACGTTGCGTCCCGGCGTCAGTCCCTCGGTGAGGTCCAAGACCACTCGAGCGGCCAGGTGCTTTTCGGGAGGGCCGCGCTTGTCGGGCTTGCCGGTGTAGACTTGCATCTTCCACGCGTAGCTGGAACGCGCGTCGCACGCCACCCATATCTTGATCCCGTACCTGGCCGGTTTGCTGGGCATGTACTGTCTGAACGGACACCTTCCTGATGATGGAGAGAGAGAGAGAGAGAGAGAGAGAGAGAGAGAGGTGGGAAAGCAAAAGCACACACGCAGAGCCCAACGCAAATACACAACAAAGCGAGCTAGCGCGTTTTCGCCGTTCCCGCTCCTATTCCTCCTCTCGTCGCCCAGAGCGATGTGGGAAAGCGTGGGGGAGATTGGGGCAGAAACGCAACAAGAACAAGAGACCTGAGTTTGACAGAGAACGCGCTTGCGAGCGTGGAAGATGTACAGTCATGCAAAAGCACACATGCAGAGCCCAACGCAAATACACAACAAAGTGAGCTAGCGCGTTTTCGCCGTTCCCGCTCCTATTCCTCCTCTCGTCGCCCAGAGCGATGTGGGAAAGCGTGGGGGAGATTGGGGCAGAAACGCAACAAGAACAAGAGACCTGAGTTTGACACAGAACGCGCTTGCGAGCGTGGAAGATGTGCACACACGCAGAGCCCAACGCGAATACACAACAAAGCGAGCTAGCGCGTTTTCGCCATTCCCGGGGTAGAAACGCAACAAGAACAAGAGACCTGAGTTTGACACAGAACGCGCTTGCGAGCGTGGAAGATAGAAAGAGTCACGCGAAAGCACACGCGTGGAACCCAACGCGAATACACAACAAAGCGAGCTAGCGAGCTAGCGCGTTTTCGCCGTTCCCGCTCCTATTCCTCCTCTCTCTCCCCCCCACCCCCCAGTCACGCACAACGCGCACGCAACACGCACCACCACGTACGTACCTCTGAACGGCACCAGTCTCTCGTCGACGGTGACCTCCGGTCCCGGTCGGTACATGGCGGGCAACCTGGCGCACCACTCGTCCCACACGGCTCTGATGGGGGCCAGTTTGTGGCTCGTCTGGTCTCTCTGTCGTCGAAGCGCAGCGCGCTCGAGTACGCTCGAAAGGTCTTGAGCGGCATCGCGGCTCTGAACAGGGACCTGCCGCTCTCGGCGTCCCACAGGCTCTCGCAGGCCTCTCCCCGGGACCTGTACACGCCGGCGAGCACCAGCAGCCCCACATAGGCCCGGAACTCGACGCGGCCCATGGGCTTCCACCTGTCGATGGCGGGCCTGCGCCTGTCCGCTTCCAGGTTGGTCATGGCGATCACCGAGTCCTCTATCTCCGGCGGGAAGTAGGCCATGAACGAGGAGGCCTCGTCGCGCGCCGCCGCCACGGCCTCTTCGGTGGGGCCTCGTCCTCGCGGCTCGAGGTCGTCGTCGTCGTCGTCTTCTTCAAATTCTGCTTCTTCTTCTTCTTTTTCTTCTTCATAGTCTTTGTCTTCATTGTCTTTGTCGTCTTCTTCATAGTCTTCGTCGTCTTCGTCGTCGTAATCGTCGGCTACATCTGCATCGCGAGTTTCACCGACAGCGCCGTGGCTGCGATCGCGCCCAAGATCATGAACGCCACCTGCAGCACGGCCGGCGTCCTCCTCTTGCCAAAGCTCCCAAGTCCCACGCCCCGGTTCAGCGCCTGCTTCTTCCTCTTCCTCTCCCTCTCGGCGATTCGACTCGCCTTGCGAGCCGCCGTCCTGGCAGAGTTGCAACGCCATATCGTAGTCGTGATCCTCTTCCGCGAAATACCTATGGTCCGCAACCCCATAGTTTTCGATCCTCCGAGTAGTACCGCTCCTCCTCTGCGAGCGTTCGGGCTGTCCGGTGGTTATCCCCCTCGGCCTCTCGCTCTTCTTCTTCTTCTTCTTCTTCTTCTTCTTCTTCCTCGGCCTCTTCCTCCACCTCCGAGTTCTCCTGCTGCCGCCGCCGTCGCTGCTGCTCTTGGTCTTCCTCGACCCCTAGCCCTCGATAGCGAAACGTGGCCGGTCGCAACAACCCAGACACCGGAGCCGACCCCGCGTAGGCCAAAACCGTCGGTGGTGGTGGTGACGGTGATGTTGAATGTGATGGTGAGGAGGACGAGCATCGTGACACCGACAGCGAAAGCGCTACGCCTGTACCGCCGAGCTCAGTGCTCTTTCGCTCCCACAGTCTAGTGCGTGACATTGCCTTTGTCTAACGAGACCCCCTTGTTGTCGTCGCCCTCGCCCTCGCCCTCCGTAACCAAACACCGACGCGCTTAGTACCCACCATCCGCTTTCTTATCATCTCGCCGCGAGACTCGCTCTGCTTTAGCTAGGGTGTTCCTCGACACACACACACACACACACACACACACTCTATCCTTCCATCGAAAGCGGTGTGTGTGTGTGTGTGGGGGGGGGGGGGATCGTGAGACCCCAACCCCCCCTGCTACCTCCGCGGGGGGGACCAGCGTCCCCCTGGCCGACAGACCGACCGACCCCGCCGGGGAGCATCAGGGTTAAACCTCATGCCTGAGTGCCTGCATGTTGGGTCCAACTCCTGCCTGCCACAAAGTGACTCATGACAAAAAGCTGCAATAAAAACAACATATTTCTTTCACTGTAGTCTAATAACTTCACAGGACTGTTGCAGTTTTACCTGCAGTAATTTTAATGTGTTTATTGTACAGAGGCTGATTCAGCTGTGGTCTACTCAGCAGTGAGAACTGAAGACGTCCGTTATGGACAAACAACCATCAGAACAAGGAGGCCCAGGTACAGCTGTTGTTTATCTGTGACTGTGGACAGAGACAAGCTAGCTGCTCACCGTGTTTACAGACATCATTCTAAGCTAAGCTAAGCTAACCACACCATGACTTGAGCTCAAATTAAGTCAGTTTATTTACTAAAAAGCCAGTTTTGCCTGATGAGAGAACAAAAAACGCACAATAAGCTCCACACTGGTAGACAGCTTTTTTATTTGGGCTACATTTGAATTTAAAAAAACAAACAAAGGAAACAAATAATTCTTGTTTCCATTATGTTTTCTCTCATTTCCTGCCCCCTCTCCTGTTCAAATGGCAGATGTTCATATTACCGTTCAGTAGTGATGGCCCAAAATACAACAGACCGGTTCAGAAGAACTGTGTCGAGGCTTGCTTCGTTTGGCAAAAGTCACGTGACCAGTGACGTCCGAAGCTTCATTACGCACGTAACTGCCTCGGTACCTGATTCAAATGGATATAAGGAAGTGAATCATCCACAGGATTTGTGGAGTGCGTTGATGGTGACAAATAGCGAAGTATTTTTATAGGTCAAAAATATGTATAGGACAATTGGCATAATCTAATAGTTTGTATGAACATACCTGCCCAGCTGTCCAGTGATTAAATGCACAAGTAGATGGAGGCAGGACTTCACAGCAGGAGCATACTCCATAATGTGCTGTACATTATCATATTTTTTAACACTCTGGGATTGTTAAAAAAACAATCACCATCCCCTTGATTGTTCCCCTGTAACATCAATGCACAATGTGCATTGATGTTACAGATAGTGAAAAGTAGTGAAGTGAATTTGTTCATAACAAGCAAAACTCAAATACGTTTTAAACTGACCACTAAATGCTAACCAGAGGTGTCAAAAGTACACACATTCCTTACTAAAGTTTAGATACCTTGGGGGTATGATCGTTGTTCTAACGCTAACAAAGTGCCAAACGTAATCAGTGTAAGCAAACTAGATGATTCGTAGAATTATATAATTTTTAACTGCAAATTTATACATAAAAGACTATGTCCCAACCTTTACGATCCACTTGCAAGGTTTCCACAGCCGGTGTTCTATGTAGGAATGTATTTCTGCCTACTGTGGAGGTCACGTGTTTCCGGCTACTGTGGAGGTCACGTGTTTCCGGCTACTGTGGAGGTCCTAATATGGCGCTCCCCAGTGGCTGCTGCCAGACCCTTCTCGGTGCTCTTGCCCTCTTAGCGCAACCAGGAAAAGGAAGTAAACAGGAAATGAAGCAATACAGGTAACCCACCAGGAAGTGAGGTTATAAGCAAGTTCACCTTCAAAATAAAATCTTCTTATTTAACATTTTAACTCTTTTTACTGTTCTTTTTAACTTAAATACATACAAATGAATTATTTTAAAGCAAATGCATTTTAAAGATAAATGACATCAATGCCTTTGAGGCATCACAAGTTGTGTTTTATTAATAAATTATATAAACAAAGAGGATTTAAACGTGGCGCAAGGACAGGTGACCAGTGTTCTTTAAAAGACAAGTTCATTGACTTGTTCCATGTATGCCCTGCTTTTTAGCAGACAGGGCATACATGGAAGTCTATAGCATGCAGCAGTGGTTCCCAAACTTTTTTTTGCTGCCCCCCCTTGTTTTACAAGAAAAATGTTCTGCAGGTTTTACACGCTTACACATAAACACACGCAGTTACTCTCCCTCTATTTAGAAAGGCAGAGGTGCCATAGTGTAATTATTTTACATGTAGTTGTTTTTTTCCCCCTGTGTAATAATGTTCAACATTGAAATCAATACATTTTTCAAAAAATCTCTCTGTGCATAATGGGTTCAAAAACATAAACAACTGTGGGATTTGGCCGTGATTTGAACCGGGGGAACAAATTGTGGCAGGATCAGCCTGATATTATTTGTATCCCGCTGTAACTTTACTGTATAAAGAGCTAACATCCCCAATATGTCAGGAGTAGTTAGTCATTACAACAAGTGTTTGTGAACTAAAAATCAAGAATGTGGGGGATACTATTTGTCCGTGATTTAAACAGCCCAGCGCTGCTCCCGATGAAGGGAAAACTAATTCTGCAGGGAGACCTACCTTGGAACTTGTGCAGGGGAAACCAAAGGGAAGATTTGCTTCACCATATATTCTAGTCTTTAGCTTAGAATGAAGTTGGTTTGGAAACATATTCAGCGATGCTTCATCTCCTGCTTTGCGTTTGTGTGGGCGCCCCGTGCTAGCAGTGTCCAAGTGTTGTTGTTTTTTTTTTTATTTTTAATTTTTTTTCCCCTTTTCATGCCACGCCCCCCCTAAGGGGCGGGCTCCACACTTTGGGAAGGTCTGGCCTACAGGGACAACTGTGCTCAGTGGGGAGGAAGAGGTTTGTGTTAAAAAACAGATTTATTAGATTTTTAGGGTTTTGTGGCCAAATAGAAAACCTGGAGAAGTAGACGAGGTCAGTTTAACTGATATCAGTCCTATCACAGCCATAAAGGGGAAAATGTCTTCTCTTCCTCGGTGGAAGAAGGTAGAAATCTGTGTGGAGAGACAGGGATAGGAAGTAAAGTGACGAATTAGAGAACAGATTATTTCACAATAAAACAGGAAGTGAAACGAAAAGAAAACCAAAGGATCACCACAGAGAGAAGAAAATAATAGAATCAAAGTGAAACTAGAAACGTTCAGAATAACAATGAGTTCAAAGTGTGAGGAGGTCTGATGTTCCAGCAGTGTTCAGGCTGAGAATTATTACCTGCAATGCTCCAGTTTGACCTCATGGTGGCAGTGCTGTCTCACTGTTATAATGTTTTATAGATCATGTGCAGGTGTCAGCAGTGTTAATATGTAAATCTAGTGCAGTATATTAATCTTTGTGTCATTGTGAAGTCACATAATGTTGCACTAAAAAATCATATTTTAAAAAGCTCAAACAAAGAAAGTGTTCATGTCCTCCAATGACTAATATATTGCTTTAAAGTCAAAGTTAAACCTTTGACCTTTGTATTTGTTATCTTTACCCACATGGTTGGAGCAGAACTGGAAATCTTTGGCTTCTATAACCTGTAAAAACTTCAGATTTTAAGATGTTTTCATGCAGTGTGTGATTTTGTGATGTCGTATTGAAAAAATAAACTGTGTGTTGTTCATCTCTCTTCATGTCCTTTCATATTAGATATTATACTGCACATGGTTCCTTTACATTAATTTTGAAAGTCAACTTTGACCTTTGGCCCTAACAATAAAGGTCTACACTGCTAACACACAGACAGACAACATGAAAGTGTTTGTTGTCATGGCAGCGGCAGCCATCAGTGACAGCAGCACACAAAAGCAACACAAGAGCAGGTTCAAACACTCAAAGAGCTGCATTACATTTGAATGTGTGACTGGTTGCTGAGCTGTTTGATGTTATGTGTCATAGTTCAGCTTCACATGTTTGAAATAATAACACATTTCTGGGATCAACAATGACAGAATAAGGAACAGGACAGACGATGACGACCTTCTTCTGTTGGACATGTGCACATCAGTTATATGCATTGATCCAGTGCTGTTTCACAAATACACACACACAACAGGAAGCGGTTACCGCTTACAGATGAAGGTCATGTGGAGTTAACATCTGATTTACTGTTGACTGGTTTCATCTTTGAAAAAAAATGAACAAACTTCTTTTGGCTCTCGGAGGAGGCGGACACACTTTTTCTCCTCTCCTCTCCCTTATCTTCCCTGCTTATGTCCTTGTCCGGTCTCGTGTTTTTTGTATTACTTTCCCTGGAACACTCTCTCAGAGTCTGTTTCAAAGAACAGCTTTGAAAGTCTCATGAGTTGTTGCAACAGAAAAATTACCATCATAATCCGGCTACCCCTCGTTGCCAGCTGTGGGCTCAAGGCTGGAGCTGAATAAAAACTCCCTGATAATGACTGTGTCGAGTCTGTTCCTTCCCATTCCATGCAAGGCCACCTGGGTTGGCTGAAAGACTGTTTACTTAGCCTAGCAGGGCGAAGGTCACTGTCTCAGCTGAACTATGGACACGCACACACACAGACATATACTGATACTGATAAGCACTCACTGACGCATCACCCTCCCTACCCCAGATCCAACGCCACCTCCAACGCTTACCTCCCCTCTGATGTGGACATCAGGTCGAAGATTGCAGCGGTCCCAAATCAGCTATACACACTGGAACGCTTTCCCATGTTGCTTGTCTGTGGTTATTGTGCTATGGTGTTTTGACATCTGTACATTCCTGTATTATCCTTTTGTGTTACACATTTCAATGTTTGTTTTTTTCCTCGCTACCTAGCCTGACCTGTCTCCCCAATGTGGTGTTTTTGTATTGTATGTACGGTCGGCAAGGTCTGTCATCTCAGTTGTGGGCAAAAGACCTGCAACTGACATATAAAGGCTATCTCTCTCATCTCATCATCAAATCAAATGAATTGAATTGAAGACAAGCTGTCAGACTTTATCTGACACAATATAAAGAAGAAAATCACCTCCATCACAAAGCGGAATTGTACTCAGTTACTCTCCTGTACTCTCATTACAGTCATGTGACAAGACGGTTTACAGTCATGTGACAAGCATAAAAGTTACTGTACGGCTATCATTTGTTAACATGACGCTTGTTCTTATGCATGTAATACATTTATTACCAAACTGAGAGTTTATCCGCTGGTCATTCGACATGACGAATGACTTCTGAAGTCTTAATTCAGCTCAAGACGCTGTAGAATCCTGTCAGTAACACTTTCAGTCCGCTGGCAAAATGTAGTTCTATTAATCTGCGCTTGAACCAGAACCGGAAGTAAGTCCCAAAAAACTGAATTTTGGAACTGAAATTGAATTGTAGAACTGAAACTGAATGGTGAGAGTGAAACTGAAATTATTCGGGAGCTGAATTTTTATAGGATAAAATGCCATTTCAAAGCAAATCAATTCATTTTCAAAATTTAAAATTCAATTTAAATTTAGTGATGATCATTTTCAAACCATAAATTCAATTTCAAATTACACTAATTCAAATTCAGTTTTCAAAAGCTTCTATTCAAGTTTCAATTCTGAATCAATCCGAACAATTCAAATACAAATTTAACTTATTGAAATTCAGTTTCTGATGGCAGAGATACTATATTTCTTCCATAGTGTTAGGGTTTTAACTGAGGAAGCTCAACAAAGCCAGTCCTTCTTTGTAGTAATTGACTTGACAAAACCAACAAACCCAGGTGAGAGATAAATTGTATTACAACAGTGGTTATCTGTTTTCTCTTATTTTGATCTAATACAGGAGACATTAAAGTCACTTTAGCAAAATGTATTTTAATAGTTGAAGGTTATTGGCAATAACCTACAAATATGACCGATCGGTGTTCTAGTTTGAGCCCTGCTAGCTCAATCAACAAAATCCAGTGAATGAACAAAAGAGAAGTCTAAATCAAATCAATACTTGGTGTGAACACACTTTGCCTTCAAAACAGCATCAAGTCTTCTAGGTGCACTTGCACACAGTTTTTGAAGGAACTCGGCTGGTAGGTTGTTCTAAACATTTTGGAGAACTAAACACAGATCTTCTGTGGATGTAGTCTTCCTCACATCCTTCTCTCTCTTCATGTAATCCTGGACAAACTTGATGATGTGCTCTGTGGGGGGGCTGTACAATCACTTCCAATACTTCCTGTTCCTCTTTACACTGAAGATAGTTATTAACGACTATTCTTACCTGCAGAAAAAAATGTTGGTGGAAAAAGAACAGAGAACAAAATATGAGCTCAAGATTATAATCTATATTGACTAATCAAAGTGAGCCTCTGTATAATTAGTGTTTATTAGTGATGTCCTTTGGTGTATTGCAGCCCTTAGGATTAAGTTTTACTTCAGTGCAGTTCAGTGATGGATGGAGGAAAATTTATTGTAGTCACCGAGATCCTTAACAGGGAGGAGAAAAAGAGTTAAACTGGATCACAACAGTAAATTCTAAGAAAACAATATGTATTTATTTTTATCCAATCCAATCCAAACCATCTTTATATATACAACACTTTAAAATACCCAGCACAGGACCAATAGAATAAAACAAATGGTAAAAAACCCAAACAAACATCAAAATTAAAACAGCCTTATATTTAAAACAAGATAAAACAGCATAGAATCAAATAATAACAAACAAACAAACAGAAGAGGCCTGTCTTATCTCTAAAGGCAGATTGTTCCAAAGCACAATCTCCTCTAAGTTTTTGCTCAGTTCTGATTACATTAAGGTAAGTAGTAGGCTATGGTTCTTGGCCACAGGTGGCAGCAGTGGACTCACCTCCATTGGAGACTGCTCCAGCTGCTATGTGATAGTCAGTAGATGGATTCCAAATTGAAGATCATATTAGATATTATAAGATCATTTTGGGGACTGTTTATTACCAATCACTGTGTAACTGCTGTAAATTCACAGTAACTGCCATCTCCTTAAAAATGTTTATTGGATTAACCACACTTATACAGACTGTATACAACTAACACCTCTAAAATGTTTGTTTGCAGAGAAAAGACACAGACAGACTATGCTTACAGGATGTGATGTGACAACACTAATGAAATACTGATGTGTCATTTTTGTTCAAGACGTTTTTCTTATGGGCAAAAAATATTAAGATCACGATGAACAGGGGTGGTGATTCCTATGACTTTGTGTGCAGAATTTTGAATTTTTTACAAATGTGGTCCAAAATAGATACATGATATCATTTCATTCATTTCAAAGGTTTCTTTGCATGACGCACAAACACACAGTTGAAAGGTACAAATGTGTTGTGCATGTAACGAATTCAAACGTGCTGCAGATGTGTGTCACAAGTTGATCTGGCTGTAGGCTGTGGCACTTGGCCAGAGGTGGCGCTGGTTGATTCGAGTCCATGTTGGTGCAAACAAAGTAAACTTCTCGCTTTAGTTGTGCAGCAAAAACGCTGAAACCGGAGAAATAAAACATGCGAGGGGAACGATAACGACGACAAGAGTCTCCCGATCGTTTACTCTCGCTGTCCTGTGAACAACACCGGCGTGGTGTTAATTGTTTGCTGTTTTCGCGATCGCGTCGCGCATGAGGCTATCACCAGGTAAACTCGCGACATTCTTAAACATTTTGTTGTTCAACAGCATCAAGACTGACGGAGTGTGTTTGAGATAACCTCACAAGTGTCACCGACGACACATTTGGCGTTTTTTTTGCTGGTTTGTCGGTAGCAGCTCCTGAAACGCAAGTTTGACACACATCTGTTCGACCAACGCCAGTTGATCTAAACGCCAGTTGATCTAAACGCCAGTTGATCTGGAACACCATGTCGTCTGACACATCAATGCCTTCTTCCATCAACTTTTTAAGGAGCTCCTCCGTCGAGAATCCCCCCCGAGAGTCATTTTCTGCGTCAACGCTAGTCTGCGCGGAGGCGGAGCACTCATTGCTGCTGGCTTTTCAGCCTTTGGGATTAATGCGCGTTGTGAACTTGACACGTGAAAATACAACATTGTGGTATTAATGCGCAGATGTTTAGAAACTGTTATGTTGTATTGGCGAACTATATTTGTAACTTACAAAATGTAGTCACCATAACATAAAAATCTGCTTGACATTTTAACTTCCAAAGAACCTCGGTTTAACTTGATGTTGCAAATTCCATAAAAACCTCACAATTAATGAACAATTCTAGGATGTAGTAAAAGCGAAAATGTAAATGGCCAAACATAACAGAAAAATGATTTCATGTTTTTGAAGGCTACAACCAAGATTTAAAACATTAGAAATTATAACTGGAACTTAATAAAATGGAAAGAGACCAGTTTTTTAACATCATTTGGTTGTGCCTGCATGTTGTTGTTTGTGTGTGGTTTTGTTTTTCAATATAATTTAACATAACTTACACAAAGGTAGGTTACAGATATTCTTTGCATCATAGGATAATTTACGTACAGAGGAGAGGACCAACAGATTTGATTATAAGATGTAGCTTTTATGAGCACACTCACAATTAACCAGGCCCATCCAGATTTTCCCATGCTGACCCATTACCACATTCTGCCACTGTCACTGCAGTACAGGTCAAAATGGTACAGATTTGTACTTTATTTCAAATTGAACCTTTAAAGGAGCATTTCTGGACTTTTAATGACCAGTATTGTAATTTTAAGGGAACATTTAAAAAATGTACCTATAGGTACAAAAATATTCTTCTCTCGTACCTCTATTTCTGAGAGTGTACTCCGGAACAGTAGGAGGCGGTAATGCCCCTTTACGTTGGTTGCCAACCGCCGTTAAATACTAAGAAGAAGAAGAAGAAGCAGAAGAAGAGAGCTGCTTTTTCATGAAACGGGAGTAAAGTAGTAAACTTACAGGAACATATAGCACTACCAAAGTTTGGATCGGTATCTGCATCGATCTGCACACCCTTGTCTCCTGGATCGTAGCGGAGATCAGCGTGAACCACGTGGGTCTCTGCTCCCTGATCTGTTTCCTGTGTTTGGAAAGACTTCCGGCTTCATCACGGAGTTTTTCTCGGTTTGTGAGCTCATCTAAAGGTAAGCACCGAGCTAACTTTACTGTGGGTTCAGTTTATGTTGAGTTTATCTCTGTTGAGAATAATAGATTGCTTGGTATATACTGGAGTTAGACAGACTGTAGAGTTCGTGATTGCTTGCAACATTATATTATGGCGGTTGCTAGAGGGTAAGAATACATACAGAAAAATAGTCTTTGAATATGAACAAAAGGGTGCAGGGCAGGAGAACGGCCAACCCCCAGGACAGGAAGCCACAGGTACAAGCTGTCTTATTTCTTTATGTTGTTGTGGGTTCTCAAGAATGACACCATTACTTAAAGAGAAGGTATTTTATCGAACTGTGGTTCACATGTAAACAAAGCTTCGCCATTACAGTCTACACCGAGGTAACTCTCTTTGGCTCTGTAGCTCCCCCTACAGTCTAGGAGTATAAACAACATAAAACATGATACTAGGCAAATAAGGATTTGCTGTTATCATTACATCTTCCTTTTTTTTAAAAAAAAACAATAACATAACATACCTGCTTTCACAAACATAAACAGTCTCTATTTGTTTTCTACTTGTTAAACCAGGCTTTGTCAATGTAACGTTAACAACACGACTAGTTTTCAACAATTCTGGTCCATTCAACATTAGTAACCAAACATAGTGCAACTTGCATAGATACTATGACATCATCTTCCAAACAACATGTCAACACATTACATCTGTTCAATCAGTCTCATAGGTGGCTTCACTTGTCTTACAGATCTTCTCAGTGTTTGGTCTTGTGTATGTGTAGGTGTTTCAGGTGATAGTGTCTCATAAGTGTGTTGGGGTTGTTCAGCAGCCTCCAACCTCTGCTCCACTACTACTGGTCCCTTAAGAAGATCTCGGCGATTTCTTCTCAGCATAGCTCCATCTTCTGTCTGAATGATGTATGATCGTGGTTGATCATTCCGTAAAACTGTCGCTTTCTGTGCCCATGTGCTGGTTTTGTCTTTGAATCTCACTTGATCCCCAGCATGCAGTTCAGGCAAGTTCTTTGTTCCTCTATCATAATAGAACTTCTGCTTTGCTTTTTGTTGCTCCTTAAATCTCTTCATGCTGGGGCCCGTTCTTCGTACCTCGCTAAGTAAGTTAGCCGGATTTGAATGTTGACGATTTGGCGTGATCTTGGATCGTTCGGTTCTCCGAAGCTCATCTGGGACTTGCTGTCATAGCAACAGATCCGTAAGAGTAAGCCTGCTCGGGAGCAGGTTTACTTTATGTAAACAGGATTAGATCGCGGCCACTCAGGTATGTCCGCTGCAGTTATATGAAAGCAACAGCGATATTTCGCCACTGTGTTACCATAAATAAATATTATCAGTGTAACTAAAGATAATGCAGCATTTGATTCTTTTATTGATTTCATACAGATACATACAGGTCATTTCCGAAAAAAAGGGAAATGTACTATTAATCATTCTATTACATGTAGTAGATCATGTCAGATGTAATTCATAGTTTAGAGTAGTAATAGTAAATTACTACGTGCAATCAAGATGAGAGACCACGACTATAAAAGCGAAGGTGGATTTGGGAAGTCTGTCGCAGCCATGTCCTGTCCGTTTGTACGCGAGCAAGGAAGGTGCAAGATTGATAAGGAGAGTTTACAGAATTCAGCATATATTGCGGGATAGACGGGATCCTTTAGCTCAGCGCGACGGTGTGCTCATAGAGAGATATCAATTCTCCCGAGAGGGTATTATTTACTCTCTCTCCCTCTCTCTCTCTCTCTCCATATATATCTATATCTATATCTATATATCTATATATATATATATATATATATATATATATATATATATATATATATATATATATATATACACTTACTGTACTGTATATACTTACTCCCGACTTACTGTGCATGCTTCAGTCACCCCTTGCATGGGAACAGGTAAAAGTGATGGTGTGTTATGTCAAACTACACACAAAAAACCCCACAATGTCAATAAATGTCACAGTACAAAAAGGGGTGTGGCGAGGGGGTGCAGGACCACCACCTGTCTTTATTTGCTCTGCCCTTTTCTTGGTTGCTGTTATAAACAAACAAACAGATTATTTCAGGGTCTCATGTCATAGACTAAAAGCAATATAAGTGATAAATATTACCATTCTGTGGAATATTCTTATATTTCACTTTTACTTGTTCCCATGTTCTAGTGGGTCCTGTTGTGGCTCTAATGTGGAAGAGGATATGGTGTAATATAATATAATGTTGTATAATATAATATCACATGATATAATGTAATATCATGGATCACTCACGTGTTTAATTTGTCAGCAACTTTCTGCCATTCCTCTCTCCTTGCTTTTGCAGCCTTTGCAGTGTTCCCTTGCGTTTTAATTAAACTCTGAAACTCCTGATATCCCAAAATCAAGAGTTCTTGCTCTGCTGCCGTAATACACCGAGTGCGCTCCTTCCACATCTTCGCCGACCAATCACAGGGTTGCCGATCAATGTTTCTACTATCGATGCGTAGCCCCTTTTAAGCCACCCAGTGATCTCAGATTACTTCATCCAGCTGTACTAATCGTCAACAACAGGTGCGTTCGGAGAACCGGATTAGCGAGCTCACGGTTAGCGCGATGATTTGATCTTGGATGTGTCATTTGATCTTGGATGTAGTAAGCGAGGTACGAAGAACAGGCCCCTGTTTCCCTCTCTTGTTTTAAGCAGATTATCCTGAATGGGCAGGTTTGATCTCAGGCGTCGTCCCATAAGTAGCTGTGCTGGTGACATACCACACTCAAGTGGCGTTGTGCGGTATACTAGCAGGCTTTGGTAGAAGTCAGCACCACTGTCTCTCGCCTTACTCATCAGCCTCTTCACTGTTTGGACGGACTTTTCCACTAGTCCATTAGATTGTGGGTAGTGCGGGCTTGATGTTGTGTGAACAAAGTCCCATTCTTTGGCAAACTGTCCAAACCTCATATTGGAGATTTGTGGTCCATTGTCTGTGAACACTTCACTTGGCACCCCGTGTCGTGCAAATATGGCTTTCATAGAGGTGATTACAGCCTCTGCTGTTGTTGTTTGCAGTCTACATACTTCCGGATACAAAGAGTAGTAGTCTGTGACCACAATATAGTCCTTTCCTCCAGACACAAAGAGGTCAGCCCCCACTTTCTGATATGGTCGGTCTGGCACTGGGTGTGGCTTTAGTGGCTCAGCAGGATTGCTTGCTTGATATGTCAGACATGTTGAACAGTTCGACACTTCATTTGTCACATCCTGATTAATCCGTGGCCAGTACATCACCTCACGTGCTCTCCTTTTACATTTTTCCATGCCTAGATGCCCTGCGTGTATCTTTTTGAGCATCTCTCCCCGCAGGCTCTTTGGGATGACAATTTTACTTCCCTTGAACACCACATCATCCACTACAGACAGTTCTGCTCTGCAGTTCCAATACTCTTGAATAACAGGTGAGCAGCTTTGCTTACAGCTGGGCCATCCATCTATGATGGTTTTACACAGTGCTTGTAACGTTCCATCTTTGCTTGTCTCCGTTCTTATGAGCTCCATCTTCCCTTCTGCAACAGGAATGCACTTGTGACCATGCTCACATATGCTCTTACATCATCATCCATCTTGGTGTTTGCTGGCTCATTCGGATCAACAGCTCTGGATAATGTGTCAGCTGTGTACATCAGCTTGCCAGGTGTGTACATCACGTTAAGCGTGTAACGTTGCAGCCGGATCATCATTTTTTGGATTCTCAGCGGACAGTCATTTAGTGGTTTTTGGAACAATGCTATCAGTGGCTTGTGGTCAGTTTCAGCACTGATGGCCTGCCCGGACACAAACTGGTGAAATCTCTCACAGGCGTATGCTATGCTGAGCAGTTCTTTTTCAATCTGTGCATATCTTGTCTCTGCGTCTGTCATGGACGCATATGCAACAGGCTGCCACTCATCATACTTCTGCAGAAGAACAGCTCCAAGCCCACTCTGTGATGCATCTGATGAGATCTTAATAGGTCTCATTGGATCATAGAACTTCAGAACTGGTTCCTTTGTAAGCAGATCTTTCAAGTCACGCCATGCTTTCTCATGTTCATGATTCCACTCCCATTCGATTCTCTTTTCAGTTAGCTGTCTCAGTGGCGCCATTTTTTTCTGAGAGATTGGGTATGAATTTTCCCATGTAGTTTATCATGCCATTAAATCTCTGCACATCTTTCTTGCATTGCGGCCTCGGCATGTTTTCAATTGCAGACACCTTTTGAGGATCTGGTCTGATGCCTTCACTGCTCAGGATATCTCCAACGAATGTCAGTTCCTTCGCCCCAAGCTGACATTTCTCTTTGTTCAGCTTCAGATTGGCTTTTCTGGTTGCCTCAAGAACATTTCTCAGTCTCATGTCATGTTCAGCTTTTGTGCTACCCCACACAATGATGTCATCCATTGACGTGTCGACTCCTTCCAGGTGTTCATAGATCATGTGTATTGCCTTGTGATACACCTCAGGTGCTGAAGCAA
Organism: Pelmatolapia mariae; assembly: GCF_036321145.2. Lineage (NCBI taxonomy): Eukaryota > Metazoa > Chordata > Actinopteri > Cichliformes > Cichlidae > Pelmatolapia > Pelmatolapia mariae. Next base: position 70,807,185 of record NC_086229.1, read on the forward strand.
TGCCAAACGGCAGTCGCCGGAATCTGTACCTGCCAAATGGGCTGTTGAACATGCACCGTTTTGAACTTGCTTCGTCCAGCTTCAGTTGCCAAAATCCTGATGAAGCGTCTAGCTTGCTAAAGTACTTCGCTTTTGCAAACTGTGACATTATCTCTTCTCTTGTAGGTAGTTTGAAATGTTCTCTCTTTATTGCTCTATTCAGATCTCTAGGATCCATGCAAACTCTGAGCTTTCCAGTCTTTTTCTCCACAATAACAAGAGAACTCACCCACTCCGTTGGTTCATCGATCTTTTCAATCACTTCCAGGTTTTCCATCCAGTCCAACTCGGCTTTTAGTGGCTTTTGTAGAGCAAATGGTACTTTGCGGCATGGATGAATGACTGGTGTTACACTTTCATCGACTCTGATTGTGTGTTCTCCAGCAAGGCAACCAAGTCCCTGAAATAGGTCACCATATTCCTTCATCAACTCATTATAGTCCATGTCATCATCAGTTTCCACGACGAGCACTCTTTTCACTAGGTTCAGACTCTCACAGGCATGTAACCCTAGTATAGGCTGCACATTCTTCGGCACCACAATGAATGTTAGCGTGTGCTCCTTGTCTTTGTGTGTCACTTTAACCATGCATTTTCCTTTGACAGGTATTTCTGCACCTGAATATCCACTCACTTTCACCTTCGTTGCATGCATTTTAGGTCTAGGTCTGATTTTCTTGAACTGTGCTTCTGATATGACATTCACTTGAGCTCCAGTATCCAGCTTGACTTTCATGAGTGTGTCATTCACTTTGAGTGTCATTATCCAGTCCTTTTCACCTGTCTTATTGTCTGTCACTGCAGCTACATAGAGTTCCTCTGTGTCTTCTTCATCCACAGTATGGACTGTACTTTGTTTCGGGGTTTGAGCTTTGCAGCACCTAGCATAATGGTTATTTTTGTTACAATTATTGCATCTTTTCCCATATGCTGGACATTTTTTAGGAGGATGTTGCATTCCGCAGCGACCACAAGTCTTTTCTTTTCTGTCCCTGTTTGCTGGGGATTTCAATTGCAGTGTCATTTCAGCAGCAGCACTCTCCTTTTTGACTCTGTGTGTGTTCTTATTTACAGCATCCACTCTGCAGCTGTCACTAAGCAGTTTCTTAGCTTGTGCCCTCACTGTTTCAGCTGCTCTGCACAGTGTTAATGCTTTTTCCAGGTCAAGATTTTCCTCTCTCAGTAGCCTCTCTCTCAGACCGTTATCTGGAATCCCGCACACAAGCCTGTCTTTTATCAAAGAGTCTGTCAGTCCTCCAAATTCACATGTTTTACTCCTGTTCTGCAGCTCTGTGACATACTGATCTATTGTCTCTCCTGTCTTCTGTACACATGTGAAGAATCTGTGCCTCTCAAATGTCACATTTCTCTTAGGTATGCAGTAAGCCTCAAACTTCTCCATTATTTTATTCAGCTTCATTCCGTCACCATCAGGAAACGTGAAGTTATTATAGACTTCCAGTGCCTCATCACCCACTACATGCAAAAACACTGACGCTTGCTTTTTATCACTTGCCTCATCAAGTCCAATTGCTGACAGGTACAACGTGAAACGTTGCTTAAATCTTCTCCAATTTTCAGCCACATTTCCAGTCAACTGAAGAATCGGTGGTGGGTGTAAGCCGTCCATGCTCATGTAGCTAGGTCTCTTTTCTCTCCCTCGGCGAGTTAGCTACACTACGTTCACTGCTAAGCTGATCCGTCGGTACTGCTATATTGTAGTCCGTTACCTTTCTTCAAGTCCATCTTCTGACACCATGTCTTATTTCTTTATGTTGTTGTGGGTTCTCAAGAATGACACCATTACTTAAAGAGAAGGTATTTTATCGAACTGTGGTTCACATGTAAACAAAGCTTCGCCATTACAGTCTACACCGAGGTAACTGTCTTTGGCTCTGTAGCTCCCCCTACAGTCTAGGAGTATAAACAACATAAAACATGATACTAGGCAAATAAGGATTTGCTGTTATCATTACACAAGCCTGGTGGAGGGCAAACCCAGGGTGAATAATAGAGAGACTAGTTGAAGCCTACTGAGCAGGGGTGCCAAAGGGCTACCTTGCTTCGGCAAGCGCGTACGCTAAATTGGATATGATACAGAGAAGATTAGCATGGCCCCTGCGCAAGGATGACACGCAAATTCGTGAAGCGTTCCAAAGGGCTATCATAGTGGTACTTAGGAGAGCTTGACATTTTTATCAGGTGGTACACACTGTAAAAAGTTTGAGAAACACTGATAAGTGTATGTGTGCTTTTGGAAAACATTTTAAGCTGCAGAACAGAATCTTTGAAACAAGCTTAAAACATTTTTAGAATATAAACAGAGCGCTGTGCTTCTCTTTACAGCTCCTCACTCCACCAGGGCTCCGTTTGGCACTTTCTGATAGTGTGCAAATGTGATGTACGTACTGCAGCAGTCATACAGACAACTAGATGGTCCAAAAGTTGGCCTACCTATTACTGGCTGAGGTTTTAATAGAGTTGTGGCTGAACCACATAAAATATATCATTAATTTTAAAATCCCCAATCAATGATAATGTTATGTTGGAATGTTGAGGGTCAAAAATGTTTCAACCCAGTTTGTTTTGCAGATTCTGTATAGCAGCTGTAATATAGGGAGAACACAACTTCCAGATTGTGTGAGTAAAATCAGGTTTTGTCTCTTTGAAAGTTTAACAGTTTCTGTTTTGCCTCTCAGTTGTCTGTTTTCTTACCTGGTTCTTCCTGACCTTTTACTTTCTCCTCACATTCCCCTCTTTCCTCTCTCTCTCTTTGCACTGACAATCATACACAAATAGATTGTATTCAATTAGATGAAAATTTACATTGATATGAAAAAAATTCTATTAAGATCACTAACAAAAAGTCCTCTCTCAGTATCCCTTGCAAACAGGACAGTGGTTACAACAGTAGGCTACGGATAATCTTAAGTTCTAGATTTTAAATAGTCTATATAAATTTCAATGGGAGCAACAGGACGGTCAGATGTGGCTGATATTACTACAGAGTAGGATAGATTGTAGAGTAGCAAACATTGTTGGAAAAGACGTTTTCAACACTGCAGGTTACCTGGGTGTGATGTTTTTCTGCTAAAAAGAAACATGGTCTGAGTCCTACCTAACTATATAAAGAGTAACTGAAGGTTAAATGCAGCTAACATGTCCTGTTTTAAGCCAGACACTCAACCTCCGCTCTGCTGCGTCTCAGCCACTCCCAAAAATGGGATTTTACAAGTTTTTAATGATCTTCTTTTAACTGTCAACACAAGTTGCTCTGTTTTTTAGTCCTTTTAGAATTGACTGCTGCTTTTGACACAGTTGATCACAGCTATGGGCAGAAATCTGTGCCATCAGAAACTTAATTTGAATAAGTTAAATTTAAATTTGAATTGCTCAGATTGAATCTGATTTGTAACTTGAATAAAAGCTTTTGAAAACTGAATTTGAATTAGTCTAATTTGAAATTGAATTTATGGTTTGAAAATGAATTGATTTGCTTTGAAACTGCATTTTATCCTTTAAAAATTCAGCTCTCGAAAATATTTAGTTTCACTTCTCACCATTCAGTTTCAGTTCTACAATTCAATTTCAGCTCCAAAATTCAGTTTTTTGGGACTTACATCCGGTTCCGGTTCAAGTGCAGATTAATAGTTTTCAGTTGTCAGTTTTATTTGTCATATGCAAGTTAGCACAGGGTCAACATTGCAATGAAATGTGTTTGACGAGCAGCAGTCACTCAGCAGCATGACACAGTAGGAGAAAATATAATAAAATATAATATAATAAAATAAAATAAAAAATAGAAAAATAGTAAAGAGCAAAATATTAGAGAGACATGGTAAAAGAGAAAAGATGACTAAATATATATGTATCTATAAATATAAATATAAATATATGTACACTAGTGATTAAATAAGAAAATCTTGAAAAGAAATATGACGGGAGGGCAGATGAGATATTGCATAGGAATGAGCAGCAGAAAATTACAGTATTGCACTTTTTAAATATAAATTACAATTACAATATTACAATACAATAATAGAACTACGTTCTAGCCGACTGAAAGTGTTACTGACGGGAATCTACAGCGTCTTGAGCTGAATTAAGACTTCAGAGGTCATTCGTCATGTCCAATGACCAGCGGATAAACTCTCAGGTAGGTAATAAATGTATTACATGTATAAGAACAAGAAAAGGAAAGAAAGAAGGCACTCGGGCTCTCCCAAGCCCAGACTTCTCATTGAGAAAAAGGTGTCAATAGCATTCAGAGACCAGTTGATCAAATCCATAATTCTCTTTTAGGTTTTTTAGACACAGACTGTGAGAGAGTGTTCCAGGGAAGTGAAGAAAAAAAAAGCACAAGACAAGACAAGGACATAAGATGCTAAGCAGGGAAGATAAGGGAGAGGAGAGGAGAAAGTGCGATCGGCTTCGCTGAGAGCCAAACAAGAAAAGCAGCAATGCTGATCATCTTATTAAAGATGAAAGAACTTAAAACTTAGTTTTTAACTCTGTGTTCGTTTGAGTTTGGGGCGTTAAGGGGACGTAGTTTTGGACCCAGATTACTATGAGTCGTGAGGCTCCTATGTGGTCGCAAATTTTGAAGCCATCCTGATAACCTTCTCCCACCAACGATGTGGAGATCCAAATCCAATTAAAATCAGGTCACTCAAAAAGATGCTCTGTAAAAGAGTAGAATTCTTGGAACAGGGTTTAATACACTGAATCATATGAACAGCAGGAAAAATACATACAGACATTTAGCAAGAGAATTACAAAGCAGAAAGCAAGCAAAGCAAAACCCCGGGGTGTACAGCCTTAAGCACAGACAGCAGAGCAACACAGAGACGGACAGGAAGCAGCAGCAGGGGGAAAAAGAGCACTGGGGGTGTCCTCTGGTCCCCTAATATAGGGACCAGTATCCCCGCCCCCTGGGGCTCGGTAACTTTCCCACGCGGCCAACACAGCTGCAGGGGTCAGGTAGTGGCCAAGGTCTTGGCCAAAGGCCAGTCAGGACTCTGAGTACACCTGCTCTGGCTTATCGCAGTAGGTCATGACACAGTCAAAGGCCACACATTAATCCTAATTATTAAATCTTATTCAGCAAGTGGCACAATCTTATAACATATAATAAACACTTCAGTTTGGGTTCAAAGTGTGCGTGTGCGTGTGTGTGTGTGTGTGTGTGTGTGTGTGTTTTGTATGATATTTTATCGTGTTCAGGATCTCTATTACAATGTTACTGTTTTGGTTGTGCTGCGTTTAGGGCTGCCACGATTAGTCGACTAGTCACGATTACGTCGACTATCAAAATCGTCGACGACTGATTTAATAGTCGATGCGTCGTTTGAAGCTTTGTAAGATCACAAAAGACGCAGGAATAAGTAGTAGGGTTTAAGAGTGTAATAACGGACTGAAACAGAAGATGGCAGCTCTGCATGTACAAGGATGCCAGCTGCCGTTAAACCCCGAAGAAGAAGAAGCTGTGTCCCAGAATTCATAGCGCAGCCCAGCTCAGTTTCCAACAATGGCGGCAACTAGTTAGTTTTAATATTACTCTTATTATTCTTTCTGGGTCACAAAATAAACGTTTAACATATTTTCTGCCGAGAATATAACTGTGTAAACCTCAAATATCTGCTCAGTTTAGTCAGCGCTCCGACGTTTTCGGAGACGTCTGTTACCCACTAGCTCGATAGCGAGCCGGGGGCAAGGCTCAATAGAGCCCGTGAGAACACCGGACTCCCGGCAAATCGTTTTCAAACCCACCGCTGTCTTTCGCTACTTAGGTTAAACATATAGAAGTCACTTAGATAACTTAAAAATGTTATTGTTTGGCTTCTTTTTAGCATTTTATTTCTTCCTGAGTAAATCGGTTTGCCTGAGATTTAAGTTATAGTTTTTACGTCAGGCAGACAACTGATTGTCAGAAGTGTGAGATGCTCCAGAATATACTCCGGTGTCCCGTTATATTTTAGATAGCAAGGAGTTTATTAAACTTCACCGAAACAATCTGCAAATTTCATTAAAACTTAAAACTAAATTAAAACTAAAGCTGTACGTTTTACATCCAATGGATGCATGATCTGATTAGTCGACTAATCGCAAAAATAATCAGTGACTAGTCGGCTATCAAAATAATCGTTTGTGGCAGCCCTAGCTGCGTTAAAGACGTTAAATTAATTAATTATTAAGTAAATTATTCAAGAGAACTCTTCCCCTACATTAACTGCCTGGTTACAGTACCAACTTAATAAACCTCGGTGAAGCAAAAATGTCTTGAGCTTAAGACTCCACATGAAAGTTAAAATATATGTTCAGTGCGCATAGATATATAGTGTATATAGTTACATAGTTATACAGATCAAACAAAAATCCACTACACCTGACTACGGTAGCAGTAATGCTCCGACAATCCATCAAGATTTGCGGCTTCGTAGCTTAGCAAAGTCTACTAAAACAGTTTTTGACAGATTTTTGAGCGCCATTGATAGGTTTGTCTAGCACAGACCTATTGCTAGAATGACAAGACAATTCCACTACAATAGCAAAAGCAAGATGCAAGTCACGAGAGCTCTTTGTGTAATCTCGTGCACGAGGGAGAGAACTGTGAGGAGCGCCGTTCCTTCCGCTCGGACCCCAGTCACTCTCAGTTAGCTCCCCGTAGCACTGCTGTTTATTGAGGTTACATTGGTTTATTGAGGGGGGGACAGGGACATTACTGGATATTCTTGTGTAATTGCTACAGAATAATTTATGTTATAGTTTGTTATTGCTACAGAAGAATATTTATTTTATTATTTTACATTTACAATTTTTTTCCCCGGGGACACTGTGACACCCCATTGAAGAGCCGTAGGCAGTGGATCTCTTAAGATCTCACTGTTGGGTTTGTAAGGCCATGTTACTCCTAAATTTCTTGTTCAAAGAGAAGATATAAAACAAAGTTCTAAGCTAATCGACCTTAGTGTTCTCCTTTTTTTTTTAAAAAAGAATCGATAAGAGAAACAATAAAGAATCAAATCGTTAAACAGAATCGAAAATGGAATTGGTATTGTGAAAATCTTATCTTTCTTACCCATCCCTATGTGTGATTAATGCCAGAACATTCAGATAGAGAAGTAAACGTACTCCTTTTTTCACAGTGCACAGAGTTACTGCAGACCTCCTAGGATGAGACATTCTTCCAATCTACAAACGATTGTATACTTCTAAGCATATATGAGTATATGTTTCTAAGCATAAATGGCAATATAAACCTAACAACCGTGTACCACATAAAATCGGTTTGAGGTCCATAAACACAGCCAGAATTCATACATAATGTGCACTAGATTATAAGGCGCCCTGATGATTTTTGAGAAAATTGAAGGATTTTAAAGGCGCCTTTAAGTGCGAAAAATATGGTAGACTATGTCAATTAAGCATTATAAGGCGGAGGGTGAGGGTGGTTTCTTATTATTTTTGCTAAGATGTTGCAACCCTATTAGTTAGGTTGTTTAATATTTCTGCTAACTACTGTTTAGAATACCAGAATAGGGAGGATGGTGTAGGTTTAAGTAAATTAGATTGATCAGTATTGCTGAACTATGAAATACTTTGGGTCTAGTGCATACAGGTATAACAGAATAGCTTTAGTGTTTTATTTTGTTTTTGAACTTGAGTATGAACTTATACAAAATGCAGCAAGATATTTAAAAAAAAACAGTTTTGTTGATTATTAAAGGAACTATATCAGGTTCATTTCGTTCTCGGCAGATATCCAAATTTATGAGATCATAAATTAAGTGGTATCGTGCGATCTCTAGTTGAGATCTGGGATTTTTCTGTCTCAGTTGAGTCAGGACTTTGGACTCTGCTAGGTCAGATCCTTCTAGATCTCCGCAATGCTTCCTCCAGGTTCCTCAATTGCTGCACACTGGCTCCAGTGAGATGAGACATCCTCTCCACCACCTCAAACCAGTCCAACAAACCAAACACTAGAACACCCAACTTTTTGAGCTTCCAAGATCCTCCACTTACCACTGCAACAAGAGTACGCACTAGAATACCCAAACTCATTGAGTTTCTATGAACCTGCACCCAATAATTGCAGCAATAAGGAAGCAAGGCTTTCCCCATTGGTCCGGTTGAAAATCCTCCCGAATCCAAAACAGCTCACCGTTGCAAATTCTTTGCAGTCTCTCTCTTGGTTTCTTAAAACGTCGTGCATGTGTGAGTTGCTGAAGCATATGTCGTGGTTCCCCCCTTTTTGAAAACAAAAGAATGATGGGACTGAGGCAATTTTCCATCAGGATAGCCAGGCATCGCGCGCCGGTGATTTAGCAAAACTCACCTGAGAAATCCTGCTTGACAACACCACATTTTTATGGAAAATTTCAAGATTAGCTGCAACACACCCTGTGAGCTGGATTTTAAGTGGGTTTAATAAACACATTACAATCTGAATGGAAACATGGAAACACAAAGATCATCTCGGAAATTCGGCCGCCGCCCTTACATCTTATATACACCATCACAGACACTCTCAAACAAAGAACATTCCACAGCACATCATGCATACCTAAAGCTTCAGTCCAGCTCATCCTTGACCTTCTCCCACGCTAAGAAAGATTATGACCACCCGTCACCTCCCTTAAAGCAGGATGTCTGGAGATCTTCCAGTCTACGATGGGTCCACTGTAAAGGTGCAATAACATGGGGCCCACTTGTGATAACATTCTACATGCATGTAACTGGTGAACACTAAAGTGAGGAAATAATATTACTATTACTAATGTGATATGATTTATAAGAAGAGAAATGTGCCACTACAACATGAATAACACAGCGGTGGTAAATACACACAGAAATGAACATCTACAAGATTGGGTCTGCATGGCCCACAAGCTCATGCGACCCTAGGATGTCGCTGTCACCTTCCTGCTCCTGGAAAAGCATATATCCACCCTTTCCTTGTCTGCTTGGAGTAGGTGCAATCTGCGCATCAGTGTCAAGTCAGTGAACCATTTGTCCCCATTATCAGTCCAGTCAGTCCCCATTGTAATGTGGAGAAGCTCACTTTACGATCATTTTCCAGCAACACTGTTTTATAGCACTTTTAATTCTAATCATGCAGGCCTGCTTAACGGACAGCAGATTCTCAAACAAAACTCTCAGTGCACTCCTCAAATGTGAAAAGAAAAAAGAAAAGAAAATACTACAAAATATAAAAATACGAAAGCCTAATTTTAGGACTTGCCAAAGCATACTCGTCTCCTTAAACTGATAAATCAAACCAAAACTTATTGACAGGTTCCACTTGATTAAAAAAAATAAAAATAAAAATGTAGCCGCCAAATAAATCCCCAAAACATTCATCCACCAGCCACACACATTTCACACAACCCTAATGTCCTACTAGATAATAAGTTTCTTCCCATGTAACCAGGTGTATGTCATGGTAAGGCCTCCCCCACACATTTGAATTTGAATGTATTTATTTAAAAGGGACAGTGCAGTTTGACATAGTCCAAATACAAAACATGAAACTGATGTAACGCACATAAGTTTATAGCTGTACTGTCTTTCCCTCTTCATGCTGCACAGAAGAGGGAACGGCAGCAAGGTTCAACACTTTTCTTCCATCAAGACTCTGAAGACCATTACTCTTTGTCCACAGGTTTAATGATGTAGAAGTGTGAAACTGAAACAAACATAACACAATTAGAATTACAGTATATTCTTCAAATCTTGCATACACTCTGTACCTACAAGTCTACAATAATCTAAATCAACATATCGTAGCACTTTAGCTGCAAGAATAAGCATTAGCCGTGCTCTAAACATGTGGCTTCAACAACGTATCAAAGTTACACATTAAACTTCCCTCCTGTCATAAAATACAACCACAGAACTACAGATAAGTATCAAATAAACAATATCCATGCAGACGATGCTCCAAAAGACGAAGGATTGAGGGCAGATGCATGTGGATTCATGGCAGTCTCCTTGGCCATGTGCAAACTTCACTAAACCTTACTGCTTCCTGTGATGTCACCAGGTATCAGAACTATTAAAGGGACAGCTGCACTAACACTATCAGCACAATAGCTATTGCTAATTTTCAACAATTGTCCCTTGTTAGGCTTACAATCAAAATAAATACATTTTACATTTTCATAAAACCAAAATACATCATAAATACAACTACAATTAATAGACAATAAATAAAAATAAAATCATTAGTTAAAATGAAAACACAAATGATTAAAACTCCTAAAACAAAGTAGATTATATTTCTCTAAAATGTGGCAATGATGCCAGGGCTGCACGATTTGTTTTGCTTATAATTGAGATCACGATTCTCTCACTTATTAACTGCACATCAATTTCGTAACAGTTGAGACTGAACATGAAAACATTAAATGTCTCAGTTGTCTACTCTTACGTACAAACCTTAAAATACTTCTAACAATACCATTTTGAACAGTATTCTTTCCGTGCGTAAGGTAATGGGAGAGGTAGGTAATAGCGATGTTTCTTAAAATGTAAACCACAATTATTAACAAAATATAACGCTTAGTTCGGCTGGACCATAAGTCTGTCCTTGCCGTGAAATGTTGTACTGCTTGTAATTCATCTCCACACTTGCTTGACACTGGTGTATAGAGCTGGTAGTGCAATATTTGAAAAATAGTTGCAGGACGGAACTGTGTAGCGCTTGTCTAGGGTGTTGATCATTTTCCTAAATCTTTTGTTTTGCACAATGTTGATGGGAGCCATATCTTTAGCCAGGTAATAAGTGATAGCCTCCGTAATTTCTTTGTGCCTGGGGGAGTTTGACGGGTATGGGGAAGCGCTGTATAAGGTTCCCGTTATTGATTTTTGGCTGGTTGACCGGGACAGATTTTCTCTTGTCACTTTATTGGCCTTTACAGCTTCGTCATATTGCACTTTATGGTGACGTTTAAGGTGGTTATACAAATTCGTAGTGTTAGCTTGCGGTGCTGCTACTATGGCAAAACGCAGCTTGCAAATGATATCTTTTTGACTCTCATTGTTTTCTTTGAAACCAAAAAAATTCCAAACGGAGGAACGAGAACCTTTTCTTGGAATTAATGTTACAGGGGGTTGACATTCTCGCCACCTTCAGCGAACGTTTCCTCTGCACTCATTGTTTTCTCCCCTCAGGCAGTTTCTCTCATGTGCTCTCTGTTGTTTTTTCCCTGCCAGCTGGCCTCTGTATCACATGGTATATCCGCCATTGTCATTTGTTGAGCATGAAGAGTGAGCGCTTGTTTTCATGCAGATTATGCATTAAAATGCGGTACAATCGTCATCTTTTTTTTTCCTTTTTTCTTTTTGACATTGTTGTCATTTGGAAATGAGATTGAACATAAGTATGAGTTGAGATTGCGATTTTCTAGTATTTAATTGTGCAGCCCTAACTGATGCCAACAAAAAGGGAGCCGGTAAAAAAAAATAGGCACAACAAAGGGCAAGGCAAACTGAAGTAAAACTAACATTAACCTAAACTGGAAGAACTAAACAAAAATGAAAAACTTGGACATGAAATCTAAAATCTAGGAACATGGCATGGGAAACATGGCATGGAAAGCAGGGCGTGAACAACAGACCTGACAAAACTCATCATTCATCTGATCAGGAACAAGAAACTAAGAATCTGTTAGTCTCACTCATTCAAACCCTCTGCTGCATTCTCTTCACCCCTGCTATCATTCAGTCATCTTTCCTAATATAATATTGGTCCACTAGTTCATATATCGCTTCTCATCTCACTAGGTGAACTGAACAAAATGATAAAATCAGAAACACAGGCTTAAAATACCATCTCGTATTCATGAGCTTCATTGCATGTGTGTGTATGTGTTAGTAGGATTTAAACATTCTGTGCTTATGTATGTCGTTTTAATTACTTTCCTCTTTTTCTGAAACAAATCTCTGTTTACTACACATTCTTGTTTCAGAAACATGTAAAGAAGAAAGTCTCCATTGTAGTCAGGCACAGCTAAATTCTGCCACAAAGTGAGCTTCGAAATGTTTTTTAAGCACCTCATTATCATCCTAGGGGAGCTAGGATGGTAATGAGGTGCTTGAAATGTTGTAGGTGGCTGAGTTTATACTGCTACCATTGAGACTGATCGGGACTCCGTCTTTGTGGATCTATGGAAGTCCATATATACAGGGTGTAGCATCTACTGGGTAAAGGCGGTGATCTACAGGGGGATCAGGGTTTTTTCCCTTTTAAGTTCTTGTAGGCAACTGATGACTGTCTTTTTGTAGTTGCTTCTGGGGTTTGTTAGAATCTCCCTGTTCTTTCGATCTTTGGGCTGAAGGAAGGACAATACTCGGTGTATAAATGCTCAATCAACAATTACTTTATTACACACAATTCAACACTTGACATTCAACACTTGTTGACCATAAACCATCATGATGGGGAGACATGCATGCAGAGGGTCACAGCAAATCTCAAACCAGTGGAGGGTTACTCAAACTCTTACAGCCTTAGTGGCCCCCACCTAGTCGTGAAAGCCTAAACATTCACATTCTTTCTCTCACACGGCACCTAAGTTATGACCTCGGCTCCCTTTGCAGTCTGTTCTGTTCTTTTCTAATCAGACAAATAAGGTGATGACTCTCTAAAAACAGTATTTCTTATACCCCAGCAGTATAATGCATCATAAAACAATATCATTCATTCACCATTAATCAGCAGTCTAATGTGATCTCCAAAAGTTGATTCTGTTCATCTGGACGTAGCGTTTTGTGGGAGAAACGTTTCGTCACTCATCCAACTGACTTCTTCAGTCCAGATGAACAGAATCAACTTTTGAGTTTAGTTTCCTGGATGATTGAGAATGCATCAAGACGTCTAATGCGATACAAATCGGTTTAATAGGTGTAATAATTATCACCTTCTATTAATTCAGGAGAATAATGCAAACTAAAACTACATAATAATCTCACTGTCTTTAATTAGAGGTATAACATGGCATAAGATAACAACACAATCTCACAGGTTTCACCTTCAAGCTTCATAGGTATTGTTGTCACTGAGGAGTTTAGTCATGTTTATTTGCTCTGCTTCTTTTGTCAGAGATAAAATACAAATAAATACTTTTTGTGTCCCAGCTGAGTAACGGGAGGAGGAGAGTCTGGTGGTGCAGCAGAGGAACATTTTCAGCCATTTGGACTCAGCTGAGCCACTACAGAGGAAACAATGACTTCAACACAAAAGGTGAGAAAAACATCACAGTTACACTGTTATTGAAACTGTGTGTACAGCTGGTTGTTTTTTAAAAACCCATTAACAGCAGCTTTATCTTTTCCATCCTGGGCTCCTCCATATATACAGAATCTACATTCACAACCAAAAACCACAGAAGTTCTTCAATAATGTCATTTTCATTACAACTCTCATTGTGTCACATCATTGTAATGTGATACTATCACAAGAAGGTGGTGGAAACACACCAACAATGTGTTTGTTGACATGTTTGATTCCACTGATGGAGGGAGTTTCAGTTTGTTCCACGACTGCATTTCACTCACTGCCTCTGTTTGTATCTCTGTCACTGCAGGACCAACATGGAGCGAGAAGTCAGCACTCTCAGGAGGCCGACAAACCTCACAGAAGAAAGGGAGAGAAAACCTACAGCTGTGATGAGTGTGGGAAGGATTTTACCCGGACTGGACACTTAAAAACACACCAACTCATCCACAGTGGAGTTAAACCTTACAGCTGTGACCTGTGTGGAAAGTCTTTTACCCAGGCTCAGAACTTAAAAACACACCAACTCATCCACAGTGGAGTTAAAGCGTACAGCTGTGACCTGTGTGGAAAGTCCTTTACCCAGGCTGGATACTTAAAAACTCACCAACTCTTCCACAGTGGAGTTAAACCTTACAGCTGTGACCTGTGTGGAAAGTCTTTTACCCTGGCTCAAACCTTAAAAACACACCAAGTCATCCACAGTGGAGTTAAAGCTTACAACTGCGACTTGTGTGGAAAGTCTTTTAACCGGGCTCAAACCTTAAAAACACACCAATTTATCCACAGTGGATTTAAACCTTACAGGTGTGAGTTGTGTGGAAAGTCTTTTAACCGAGATGAAACCTTAAAAACGCACCAACTCATCCACAGTGGATTTAAAGCGTACAACTGTGACTTGTGTGCAAAGTCTTTTACACTGGCTGCACACTTAAAAAAACACCAACTCATCCACAGTGGAGTTAAAGCACACTGCTGTGAGTTATGTGGTAAAGCTTTTGCTCAAAATGGCCACTTACAGAGGCATCTACTTACCCACTCTGGAATTAAGGCGCACAGCTGCGAATTTTGTGGAAAAAGTTTCAGCGACAAACACTACCGAAATAGTCACTTACGGATTCACACTGGAAATGATGTTTCCTGCTGTGATCAGTGTGGGAAACTGTTTGCAACAGATGCACAGTTACAACGACACATGAGGAGCCACACTGAGGAGAGACCTTATAAATGTGACCTGTGTGAGAAGACTTTTAAATATTCATATCAGCTGAATAAACACAAACAAATCCACACCAGAAAGTAACTGTACAAGTGCAGTTACTGTGAGGTATGTATTTATCCTTTTATCCTGTAATTGTAACCTGATTGTTTGGAACAAGTCTGATCAGTAAACTTATGGAGTTATACTGAATGAACTGTTTGGAAAAATGAAGACTCATTTTCTCTCAGTAAGCTGAGTGTTGTAATGTAAACAGTAAAATGTAATTGGACGTTGGCAGAGATGCTTTTTATTTCAGGTGACGTTCAGGATAAAAATGTTGAAGGAATTCCCTGACTTACACTGTCTTTGTTTAGAAGTGGAGGAAAGCACATGGATCCAGTTCTCAACCCTGTCGTCACTGTGGTGGTGGGAAAGAGTTTCTCCGTGACCTTTGTGGAAAAACCTCCAATCATGAACGGGACCTAAAACCACATCAACGTAGACACACTGGAGCCAAAATGAACTACTGCAAAGAATGTGGGAGAGGCTTCCACACACCAAGTACATTAAAAATACATGAACTCTTCCACAGTGGGGTAAAAAAGCACATCTGTGACCAGTGTGGGTCATCCTTCACCACTGGACATGATCTCAATGAAAAAGCATAAGCGAATCCACACAGGAGAGACACCATACAAGTGCAGACACTGTGACAGAAGCTTCTCACAATCAGGTCATCGTAACAAACATGAACGTAGACACATGGAAGTGAACTTCAGCTGTGACCAGTGTGACAAGAGCTTCAGGAATCTCAGTTCATACTCCGAACAGAAACGATCCCACGATGTAAATAAACTGTTTCACTGTTACCAATGTGCAAAAACATTCACTTCATTATCTGCTCTGTGCAAACATCAGCCTGATCATGCAGGACTGAAATCACTGGATCACAATGAATCTGAAGAGAGAGAAAGATCCTCTTCTGGTTTCAGGGTCGGACTTAAAAACCTTGAGATCAGGCTCCACAGAGTTCAGATGGAATCTCCTGTAAAGAGTGTCAGCTGATGTCACACTTGGATCTGATGAGGTAGCTCTGATTTCTGGAGCTGCAGTGAATAATCCTGAATGTTACATTTAGGAAGCTGCATGTATAGATATGCATATCAAGTTTATGTTTTTTCCTTTGAGGGATTTTAATTCTCTAAAATGTTATCCCTGTTTCATTTTATTCTTTGTTCCCTTAGGACACAGTAGTGTTTAGTAGTAGTATTCATTTTATGTGTTACCTCAGTTAAATTTTGATTCTTCATTCATATTTATTCTTTTGCTGTGGTAATCCCTTCTCTTAAATCATTTTCTCCCAAAACTGCAAATATTTTCACAGCAGCTGCTCTTAAAACTTCCCAAATGAAGTAAATCTGTCCACCAGCTTTGAAACAACACCTGCTGTGACTTTATGTCCAGAGAAAAGAAACTCAATCTAAACTGGTTTTGGGCTGTACTTCCATATAATACCAGTTTGTACCAGAAGATGAAGCAGTGAGTCAGTGTAACCTTTATTTAATTGGGCAAAGAACACATTCGTATTCACAGTGGCAGCAAAGAAATGTTGAAAGGTTAAATACAGCAGCACACATCAGGACCATTTTAAAGATCACAGGTGACTTTTACTTAATTCAAATAACTTCAAATTTTGGCTGCTCCTTTCACTTTAGTGTATTTACTGTATCCTTGAAGTCCACGTGTTATTTTTTAATGAATTCATTTTGATCCACATGTTCTGCAGCTGTTTTCCTGTTGATTTGAAGTTTGTATTGTGAAATCCTGATAATGTTAAAGCGTTAGTTATATTTGATGAACTCTGTAACGTTTGTCTTATTAAACATTTTGGTGTGAAAAATAAAGAATTGGTCTCAGAACAAGTAGTTTGAGCCCTGATTTCAGATTCAAACTAATTTAACTGTTTTCAGTGGTACATGTGGAGGTTTATCAGAGGAGGAGACTTGGCTGTTCTCCACTCACACAGAACAGGGTTCCTGCAGCTCATTAAAAACTCTGAAATGATCTTCAAGGACAAAAATATTTGATTTTTCTCAAAAACGTGCTGTGGGCATGACGTTTTTGGAGAGTGTGTTTAAGATGCATTGTGATTAACATCTCACACATTCCAATAAAGCAGATTTTCCTGCATTGCAACCGCACTTTGCAGATGTGTTCTCCCCCCTGTCCGTGTGCACGACTCTCACGGAGCACCACTTTGAAACGCAGCTGATTGGCAGATTCCCTTGTCTGCAGAGTCTAAAGACAAAAACGTCCTTCTCCACTCTGTATGGTTCGTACCAATTCGTCACACTTCTGTTTGGCTTGTTTGAAGACCCGGCCATTTTTCAGCACTTCCTGTAGCGACAGCTGCGTCCTCACACTGCATGTGCTGTTTCCTACCTGGATGATGTCGTCATTCATAGTGATACCTCGGTGGATCATGTGCAGTGGTTGGTCACGGTCCTGGATTCCCTGAGGCAGGCAGGGCTGATGGCAAACCCAAAGAAGTGTGTGGTTGGATGGAGAGAGGTACAGAGTTCTTTCACTGCTCTCGAGAAGATCTGCATGGAGGAATGGGCCAAAATACCAGCTACTGTGTGTGCAAACCTGATAAAGACCTATAGTAAACGTTTGACCTCTGTTATTGCCAACAAAGGTTATGTTGTACTGAGTTGTATTTTTGTTATTGACCAAATACTTATTTGCCACCCTGATTTACGAATAAATTCTTTACAAATCCTACCATGTGTATTCATGGATTTTTTTTTCACATTCTGTCTCTCACAGTTGACGTGTACATCTGGTGCAAATTACTGGCCTCTGTCATCATTTTAGGTGGGGGCACTTGCACAATCGGTGGCTGACTAGATACTTTTTTGCCCCACTGTATCTATTAAACCTGCCTAAAAACACATATGCAATGAAAATCAGCTTGTTATCTCCCATCAGTGTTAAAATAGTGTCAATTTAACAGACGCTTGTTATCAAATGCTGAATTTATCCATGCTGACAGTTAACTCTCTAGGTTGCAGGACAACAGTTTAATTTTTGTGGGGAAAAAAAGATTCTGGTTTGGACAACCAGTGATCAGACAATAAATTGAGTTGTTAATATAGTAAATTGGGAGATGCTTTCTGCCTGATTGATGCAGCACAAGTAATTTACTGTATGAGGAAATTCTATTTTTTTGATAACATGTTGAACATGCATCTCTGTTGTCCTGTCATCTTAGTGGGTTAATAGCTGATATGCAAATTAATTGATGGTTCTTAGATTAATGAAAGGTGATTGAATTCTAGCACGAGTGAATGGGATGTGTTGGAGTTTGTTAGAGTGGAGACTCTAAAACACTGAGTTTCCTGTTGTGAGTGAATCCTGCACCCAGATACACAACTCTGAATACATAAGAAAAAACTTCTTTTGTGAAATACCTGATGACATGTCACATGTTTTATGATGAAGAGGAAAAGGAAAACAGGATAAAATGGGTCTGTGGCCTAAATGAGTGAAGAGCACAGGCCTGGGGATTAAACTCATATCTAATAAGACATTAGGGTTATTTTGTGTGTTGTGTGGCTGATAGTTGGTTTGGAGTTTATCTAGCTGATGATTTTTCTTTTGTTGTGAAGTTGAGCCTGCTTATTAGTATGATGGTAAGATAAATCATGCTAATGGTATGATTTACCCTCCTGAGACGAGGAGCGTGTGTCATGACTTAACGAGGCCTTTTTATTTTGATACTTTCACAGTGCACACAGTTTTGTTTGATGATCTCATTTGAAGCAGATCTGCAAGATTAAAACATAAGCACTATACGGCATGTCGAGAAAACCGTTGCAAGTGAGTTTCTCCAAAAATACAATGGTCTCTAGAGCCACCTATTTGGGACAATTCGAAAATGAGAGTCCCTTCCCAAAAAGGATTCAGGGAGGTAATCCAATCTAATGGTCTTCTTTTTCTTTTTGAAATGATGTCATTTTGCGGAGAGTCAAAAACTAAATGTGATGATAGGTTCCACTGTCAGCAAAGAAAGAAAGAAAGAATGAAATAATGAATTAAAAATGAGTGAGAGAAAATAAAACTGACTGACTGGTAAAAGCGGACAGAAGCGGACAGGCTGATTGACATCACTGTGCAAAGTTAACCCCCACCTGACAAAGGTGCAGATGAATCTATGTATGTGTGTTGTTTTTTTTTTTTAGAGGAAAAGATGACAGCAACATTCGAGGTTGCGTGACGATTTGACCTTTTTAATGCCACTTTCTGTGTTTGTGCATCTATCAGGGGTGTTATTCACTACCTTGTGTTGCTCACAGAGTGTGTGTGTATACACCTGCATAGCGCTAACATTTGCATTTTCTTTTCTACAGCATTACAGTTCTTCATGTTATTTGATCATGTGATTTATACCAGGACAGCTGGTTGATGTTTTTCTACTACAGGATTTCTGGGTTTATGTGTGAAGAAACTGTGTTTACAGGTTATGAGTTGGTGATGCTGTTACACTGTGCTGTTGGGGAAATGTGAAGGTTACTTTGACAATGTGGATGACATGTGAGACATTTCCTGTTGAAACCAGTGTCTCTCCTTTTCACAGCTGTGAATGGCTAACTTTATGGTCTTTTTTGTAGCAACTCTGGAACCTGTCAACTTGTGCCTGACCTCCAGGATTGTCCATGTGTGTTGCTAATGTTTGTTTTTTCTAGGAGTGCATGTAGAGGATTCAGCAGAGACAGACAAGTAACATGAGAAAGCAAATAAGAGATGCAATGTTTGTGGAATAGTTTAATATGGGGCT
Organism: Pelmatolapia mariae; assembly: GCF_036321145.2. Taxonomy (NCBI): domain Eukaryota; kingdom Metazoa; phylum Chordata; class Actinopteri; order Cichliformes; family Cichlidae; genus Pelmatolapia; species Pelmatolapia mariae. The sequence goes on from NC_086229.1 coordinate 70,826,541, forward strand.
CATTAGCTGGCCACTACTGAGCTCCTAGTGATATGTGAGTGGAGTGACTTTGCTTAAAGGAAGTCACCGATTACATTAATGTTGACTGAGTACATGGGTTGATCCATGTCTGGGGTGGATTATGGCGATAATTGTAGTTTAATTTGCGCTGTAAAGGTGGGCGTGTTGCAAATGATATTAAATAAATCTCTTAGTGTGTTAATACAGGTGGCTATGGACCTGGACCAACCCCCCACTACAAGCACAGCGGCCAGAGCAAAATTATAGTAATGGGAACCACACCCAGCAAGAATCAGCAGCTGTGGAAGAGACAGCGGCGAGGAGAGAAGTAGAGGAGAAATGAAAGTTTTAGTAGCACATAAAAGATTGAGATTTGGGGCCAACAGGTTTGTAGAGGTTGGGAAGGCGTCCGGGGCATCACAACAAAAGGTGAAACAAAAACACACACACAAGCAGAGAAATGTGAGAGAAAAGCACCTTTTTAAGGAAACGCCTTGTTGGAAAAAAAGCAAAAAGCTAAGGTAGAGAGAAGCTTTGCCGGATCTGCAGCTCCACTGAACACACATAATATTAACCCGCCTACAAATGCACACACACGCAATGAAAAGCAGCTTACACTCATGAACATGTGAATTATTTTTCAGTATGGTTAAAGCAGGGAAATTTAACATACACCTGTTGTTAAATGATGAAGTTTATCCATTACTTACAAATAAACTCTCTGGGTTGCAGGACAGGATTGAACAACACAAGTGATTACTGAAGGAAGGAAAATTCCCTTTTGTGAGTTTAAACATGATCTTCAGAATTTAAACATGTACCTGTGTTGTCCTGTCAACTTGGTGGGCTATGAGTGATTATATCATGAAAAAAGAAAAAAAGACAAAAGGGGGAGAAAAGGCTGACACAGGGCTTGGCCCGGTGTTTCTCTCCTCTCTTTGTAACACAGCCAAGGCAACATCATTTTCCTGTTCTCTGTTTTTGTTTTGTTTTTGTTTTTTCTCTTTATGCTTGATTACAGGCTGCTTTGCCGGCACTGGAAGCCGAGGCTGACCTGGATTCCTGCTTTCCCCTCTACCATCTTGGACGTGACTCTGACCAAATGCTGCAGCAGCTGGACCCACCACAACAGCCTGAAAATGTCAACAGTGATGCAGGAAAAGGATCTCATGCAGCGGAGACAGAGAGTGCTAAACCCAAGGCCTGTTTCACTACACGGGGGAAAATTCCCAGACAGCTTCAGCTGACAGAGCTGTGACGAGACGCCCAATAAGCCCGGATGAGCAGCAAAATCAGTGTCACACAGCAACAGCTCTGGCTGGGAACCCCCACACATGCAGGCTGTGTCCCAATTCAGGGTCTGCACGCCTACGTGCGGTGCGTACTATAAATACGAGAAGTGCGGAAGTGAGAGGCTTGTGAAATGGGACGGTCTAGCCTTTGTCGCTCTATTCAGGGTGCCTAGCAACCATGATACTAACCGCGAGAAACATTTCATACAGCTTTGTGTGACAGAAATGAAAGAGAAAAAAATGTTTTGTTGGTCATTCATTTTTGTGATGACATCACTTTAATTAGTTGAGTGTCTGAGGCTGAGACCACACGACCGTAAAACATGATTGTTGGGCTTCATTTCTGTACTGAACAGTCATTTCAAGATTAGTTAGTAAATAACAATTAGCTAATGTTGTTCATGAGGCTAAAATCATCTCACTTTGATAACGTAAATATAATATGGCCAATATTATATGTATTGTCATATAATATTATATTATAACATATAATATTATGATATATATATATCAGGGCTCTAGAGTGTGACCAATTTGGTCGCAAATTTTGCTGAGTACTGAGATCTGAGTACTTGCCGATACCGAGTACAAAAACCGATACTTCTACCACACACAAGTTAAACTTAACCAGTAGTAAAGAAACGACCCCAGACAACTCTTTAACCCAAACGAAACGTTTACTGAACGTAAGGGCAGAGACAAATACTGTACAACACATCCCTTTTTTAAACTCAAATGATATTCCAATTCCTTAACCTTAAATGAAATACACTGTATAAATGAAATAATTCCCTTTAAAATTATATTAAACAACCCAACTTATGTTATCACCTTTTGGTAAGTGATTCACTAATATACACTCCAAAACATGTTATATAAATCCACTAAACACACAATATTCACACATGGGCCCCACACACACTCATACTTGTTGCAGGCCTGTTTGCTGCTCACGCCGGACATGGAGAAAAATCCTCTTCTCCCCAGTAAGAGCACAAAAGTCTGACTTACAGTTCCGTTGCTCAATAGGTCGCCGTGTACCAGTCCCACACTAAATCCACTCCCTGCGGACCCGATGCTGTCTCTGCTACAGCACGTTAGCGAGTCACTGTCCAGCTCTCCGACAGTCCATAGCGGCTGCCTCCGGCGCAGCCAAGCAGTCCGGGCTAGCCTTTAGCCTCGGCGGTCGTAGCTGGAAACACAGCACGGTGGTGCGACCATTGAAACAAAAAGTCACTTCACCCACACTCTGTTGTGAAGCTCTCACACGGTTAGCTTTCTAGTCACACACTCTTTTGTGCTAGTTAACCTCAGTAAAACTAGCCGAGTCTCTCACTTTGGTTCAGCTAACCGGGTGCATCTCTCCATGCCGTTCTCTTCTGTGAACTGTGAACACCTTATGTGGCGTTCAAGTCCATGGGAATTAAGAGTATCTACTCCCAAATTCCCATCCGGGCTACATAAGTATCGGTTCATGGTATCGGTTAACTTTTACGAGTACGAGTACGCACACATTTTACAGTATCGGCCCCGATACCAGTATCGGTATCGGTGCATCCCTACTTATTACCCACCAGTCTACCATTGTTTACAGCGCTGTCTTTTTCTTTTTTCACTTAAATGACCTCGGACAAGAAAGCCTAATTTCTGCTGTTCAATACTGAAGAAATTTAAACTTCTTAAAATTATGCAAAATTGCTGAATATTTTTAAGGTTATCTGCTATAAAAAGCCAGGCCAGGAAAATCTCCGTCATGTTTTTCTGTGTTTTATTCTCAGTTACTTTGACACAAAGGCATCTGCTGTGATGTTCACAATTCTGATGAAGTCTCACATGTATCAGTGCTGATAAATGATCAGAATTATAATATTTCTGACTGTCTGAGGCTAAATTGAATGGAATCAGGACTTTGAGAACCTGAATCGAATGGATTATAGAAATCAGTGATGATACGCAGCCCTAGTGATCAGCCTAGGCCTGACAGAAGTGGATGTAGCTGTGGGTAATAAGAAAAGATGAAAAGAACTATTGATAACTTTTGTGTTAAGTTAAGGCCTGATCCGTCTGAAATTCATAGCCAGCTCTGACACAGTCCCATCAATCTTTGAATGCTGAAAAAGCAGCAGTGTATCCAGAAAACACATTATATGCTGCAATAAATGCACTGCCCAAGTGTCCTCTCTCCCCACTGCCTTTCAGCAACAGGCAGCAGCAAACAGGTCGTCAGTGGAGGCCAAGATGATGATTAAGTTTAACATTTTCTACAATACTGACAAAGCGTTTTAGGCACAAGTTTGTTAGTTAATAATTTAGAAATGAATATTGTCTGTATGGACTCCTCCGTGCTACCTCCTACCTGAGGGAGAGAAAGAAACCAAGTGATTCACATTAAACAAAATTGGTAATCTGATGTTGAGGCATAGCTGCCTGAAATTATGACAATATTAAAATGTTTCACTCTGTGCACACAATTATTTTTGTTTCAATGTGTACATTTAGTTTTAATAGAAACAATGACATGTCAGTCCTGCAACACCAAGCCTGTCTGGTATAGATACATCTGCTGCACGTTGGATCACCTTGCCATCTTAAAATATAAGCCCTTGATAATTTGCATCTGTTCTCATCAAAAGAGAAATATACAATTCTAAAAATCATACCTTGATGAATTTCATTAGGTGGTGAGCAGTATCTGATGTGCTAATCTTTGAAAACTTCCCTCCCTTAGATGTTGGAGGTAACAAGTGAAGCAGCAAAAGATGGCAGCCGCCTCGCAGTCCCAAACTGCAGAATAGGAATTAAGATCATCACAATTACTGTCATTTAGGACCACAGCAGTCATTTTTTCCACGTTATGTAATACCATGATGACATTTTAGACAACTGATAATTTTTCAAATAAGGCAGTTTGCCAGTGCCTTGGTATAAAAATTCCTTTCTAGAGACTTAAAATCTTCTGGCCACCACGTGAAGTACATATCGAGTCATAACAATAGTAAGATTACAGAACTTTTTTTGTGTTCAAACTACATTAAATGTCATTTCAGGTTTAACATGTTTGTAAGCTTGTTTTCATACCATACAGAAATGAACAGAAACCCAATGTGATTTAGAAAATGGACAGCTGTATTCCAATTTGTAGTAAAGGTTTACCGGTAGAGTCCAGTAATATATTGTGTTGTGGGAATTAAGCAAATGCTGTAAAGGCATGCAAAATCTACCATTTCCAACTTACACTTACCACACTCGTCAGAGTAACGCTGTGCAGAAATGAGCAGCTCATCCAATTCTGTACTCTGAGACAGGTTTTTGCAATCTTTGATGATCCTTGGCTTGGTTGGCCACTTGCAAGGAACTTAGCAGACACTTCCTCCCCAACAAACAGCATTGTGAAGTCTTGGTCAATCTTAAACACAAAGTGTAACAACAGAAACAACACATTAACAAGAAAACAAACAAAGGAACCACAAAGCTGTCACTAAATCATTTTATGCCTTACCAAGCCAGGTATATCCAGAAATCTTGGGAAAAGGTCCAGGACAGTAGAAGCTGTTGCAGGTTCTTGAACCACTTTTTGCCATTGTTGAAATGTCACCTTCATGTTGTCTTTGACATGTTTCATGTCAGTTGAGTGTCTCTTCCTTGCATTCATCACCTGACAACAGCCTCACATTTGAACACAAGTTGCGAAGAGTCTTGGGGCTGTCTTGAACAGCTGACTTTGTTTTCTTCATCTCTTCTCAGGAACCAGCATATCACCATCTTCCAAGAGTAGAATAAGGTCAAGCATATAACACCATTTCTTTGTAAAATATCTAGCATGTCTAGTCCCTTTAGACTGAGCTAAAATTCATTTTGTTAAGAAAAAACATCCTTGGTCCATCTTTAAAACCTCTTAAGCCCCACGCCCCCGGCATTGGGGGCAAAAAGGAGGAGATCACGTTTAATCGGTTATAACGCCGGTTGAGAAATATAAATCCAGACATGTGTGGTATCCACAGAAACCTCAGAATCTCAGCTAAAATGTCATATAAACCATTTCTACAACCACCAAACACACCGAAAACAAGCCGCGATTAAACGAGCAGTTACGTAAATGCGAAGAAGTCCGCTAAACACACAAAACCGAACCAGAAATTCTTCAGACTTCATGTAACCAGTTTAAAATAGGCTGGTTAGCTTCCAGGGCTATCACTGACTCCACACACCAAGTTTCACCACGATCAGACCAAAATTCACTGAATTATCCGCAAAAGAAGACCACAAAAACACACAGCGGCGCAAATGCGCTAAGACAGAAATTGGCTTACCGTCCAGATTTCCTCCGTTATTTTCGCCGGTAGCCGGTAACCACGTGATTGCTGTTATTTACCATGTCTACCTAGGTGCATCAGAACCATCTTCCGTCAAGAACCTCCATTTTAGACCCACCTACAGACACGTGACTGCACAGACGTCACATGCAGTAAATTTGGACACACGTGGGTTTTGGCATTACAACGTCTGATTGGTTGAACTGACGTGAACGTGGCATCGTTACTTTGAATCTATTGGCTAAAACGATTAAAAAGAGGTGTCAATCATGCAAATTGACCAAAAGAAACCAAAGTTACAGCCCCTCAGAATTTAAAGGGCCAGAGGCCAATGAAGCGCTCTATGCACACGGCAGAAAAGGGCCATTACCATGTAAATGTGTGGTTAATTCTTCAAAAATATATTTAAAAAAAAAGCATTTTTAGGCCTGTTAATAAAATTTATTAATTTCTGCTCTTTAATACCTAAAAAAATAAACTGGCATGGTGTCCAATTGTGTGCCAAAATTGGACATTTTTGTACAACGTCTGGATATTCATGTATTGACAGGGCTGTAGTTTTTCACTGTTTTACTTTAGAAACACAAATCTTTGCACAGATTATGCTTATATGTTGGTTACTGGATTTCTGGAACCAAATATGATCTGAGGCATATTTTTAAAAGGGTTATATGCTAAAAATTACAAAACAAAATTAGGCGAGAATAAAATCTACTTACTTTTTCTGTGTTCCAGTCTCAGTAACTTTGACACAGTAATATCTGCTTTAATATTTACACCTCTGATTAAATGTCCCAAGTGTTAGCTTCATTTTGATACCAAGATTGTAAGGACAGAGTTTTTAATTGCAGAGAAATAATCAATTTAATTTAGGCATTGCATTTTCGAGCAGGAAGCTCAGAAACCCCCTTGGGGCTTAAGAGGTTAAGTAGTACAAGCTGTGTAACTTGACTGCAATACAGTATTCTCTCAATTATCGCAGGGGTCAGTAGAAACCATATTTCTATTTTATTATTTTTATATATTTTAAGCCATAAAAAGCCTCCCCACTCTCTAACAAACCCTAATATAACCCTGTTTTACCATGAAAAAATTTTAATCTAAAAAAAAGAAAAATACCTACTGGCTACAGAAATGCGCACTATAATGAAATTCCCATAATTTACAAGATGTAGGGGCCATTATAGTGTAAAAATACTCTCAGGTTACCCTTAAGCATCCTAGTTCTCCTAAGGCAGGGTCTCAAACTTAAATGAGCTGTCATCTCATTGGAGGGCCACTTCAGTGTTCAAGTAGTAAAAAAAACCCCACAGAAACAGAAACCACAAAGAAAACACCCACAAATATTCCTGACAATGTAGCGTTTGGTTTGTTTGTTTTTAAATTTCAAATATTGTATAACAACACAAAACTGCAAATATGAATGCTTTCCCCCCCTCTCACTCTTAACAAACCGATGCCTTTAATTGAACTACCAAATAAACACAATGGTCCTCTCTTTCTGGTCAGACACTTTGCAGCACTTCTGCTGTAATTTTGTTCATATTTAACAAAATAAAAATGCAGAAATAAGTGTACACATTAGTTTTTGACTATCACTGAACTAACAAAGTCAATCCCTCCACATGTTTGTACTCTCTTGTTACCTCGGCCAGGTCCGCGGCTCTGAACCGTGGTAAAGAGACCTCTGGCTAATACGTCGGCTTGTCGGGCTTGTAGCTTTAATGTCAGCGAACACAGTGTACAGTTGAGTCTTAACAGCTTTCTTACAACCAGGCACTCCTTTTGGCGGCAGTGGTTATTATTATATTTACATGCTTTCTTCTTCCATTTCTCCTCGGTAATAGCTCCTAATTTCTCCCTCTCTCGAGCTCAAACACACAACGTTCTCCCTACAGCACGGACAACACCGCCCATGAGGCCCTGTAACACTCTGCCCTTATTGCCTTCATATTAAATCATTTTTGGCTAATGACCAAAAAAAAGTCACTTCAAGGGTCAAATTGCATTATACTTCTTCACCTCAATATACAGGCCGCAAGAAGGGGTGACGTGGGCCGCGAGTTTGAGACCACTGACCCTAGGGCTTTGGCAGTTTAATTCGAAAATAACTAAAAGGCATTTAATAAAAACTGTGACATATATTAAGTAATATTCATTACAGTCTGCCAATAGCCAGATTATGCTAAGTGAATATTAGGAAAGTAACTGGTACTTTGCAGAGTTCTAGCTAGCAGTAGCCCAGCTAAACAAAAAAAAAAAAAAAAAATTCAAATATGGCACTTAAAGATGATGTATTTTGATATAAATACTATTTTTTTTACTAGTTATCATGTTACTTGTTCTAACATCAATCTAAAACTTAATATTTAACCGAATAAAACTTACCGCAGCAGCAAGAAAAAATAGCGACCGAAGATTCTGAAATGTGTTGTGGAACTGGATTACGTACGTGCTACTTGAGCATTTCTTCTTTGATGGAACCAGCAAGGAAGAGATTTTTTTTAATTTAATCTCTACTAATAAGGCATGCACACAGTGATAAGCTCCATAATATAAATAAACAACACTACAGATCCTATAATCTGATTTCTGTCTTTTAGTTTATTAAAAAGTGAAGCACCAAACACTAGTTTGTGTCATTATCCAGATGTACATAAGCATGATTACATAGTTACTAGGAGCAGGTTTTGATTATCGATTAAAATGGATTCTAGCTTGGATAACGTGATATTGATTCATTAAAACCCTGAATCGATTTTTAATATAAATTTCACTACATTACAAAAACCACTAAACAGCTAAAACAGTAAATAAGAGCAGGTACACCGATTCTGCACAAAGATGTAAACACAAAGCGCGGACCCAATGGCGCATAAGAATCATGTCGCTTTCTCACCTGACACGGTCGGGGCTGAAAGCCGACAGCTCACTGATTCTGATCCCTCGGCGAGTCCATGCTTCGTGTTTACGCCTTTTTTGTGCTGATTCTGAAGCTGCAGGTTTTATCTCTCTCCAAACAATATTGACTGAACCAGCAGCAAAAGGAGATCCAAACAAAGCTTCACATAAACATCGTCATGAATTTCCTCTGACTTTTGCTGTTTTGCTTTCATCACACTTCATGCACAGCTTTCTCTCTCTCTCACACACACAGTATACTTCAAGAAGTATACTTCAAGTATACTACATGTTTACAGCACTGTCAGCCGCTGTTTTTTCCCTTTTAAATACTTCCGAAAAGAAATCCTAATTTCTGCCGTTCAACAGGCTACTAAACAAATTTAAACTTTTTTACATTATGCAAAATTGCAAAACACTAAGGTGTGTCTCTAATAAAACCTCTGTAATTTGCTCTACTTCAATTCAGCAGCATCAGGTAATGTTCATGTGTTGATTAATGGTTTTCTTTCGTTTTTGATCTACTGCTGAATATTTTTATAAAATTGTTTTTCTGTCTTCATGCTAAGCTAAGCTAAGCTGACCACATCCTGACTCAGAGCTCGAGATCAGACTTTTGGAGGATAAGACACATCAAGCTGCACAGAGCAGGAGGACAGGAAGAGACTTAGAACATTTATAGAAGCTCTGTGATTTGTATCTGAGCTGGTTCCCAGTAAAGTCTGAACTGGGACTGTGTGTGATGCAGAGAGGTGGAGATTGGAGTTCTTGATTGAACTACAAAGCTTGTAATCATGTTTCCTGTTGTTTGAACTGTGTGTGTTTGTGTTCAGACTTTAAACCAGAGCCAGACGTCATCTACTCTTCACTGAAGTAGTCCACCAGTCCAACCACTGACGTCCAGCTGCTGGTCTCAAACTGGTCCTCAAACAGTACCTCAGACCAGAGGACATCCACATGTTCAAGACTTGTTTTTTTTGTTTTTTTGTCTTGTTATCACTGAATTAGACTCTGATGGCCCAGAACGACTTACTGGAAGTCAGTTCATTGACTTGACGTTTGTTGGTGTATAAAACCCCTGTGATTTGTGTATATAGACTGTTCCACGCACCCCCTCTAACCACTGCTAAGATGGTACATTCCTCCCATCCTTTGTTTGTGTTTGCGCTGGTTCACCGTGATAGCGCTGGTGGAGCTGGGCTGTTGTACTGAACATGTGTCGTGCGTGTGCGTGAATAATAAGTAAGTGCCTTGTATTTGTTTGTTCTATGGTTGTAACTTATCATATACTTGCCCATGTACATTGTGTGATGCTTTTATAGAGTTTTCCGGCGGTTTGTGTAGCCATGAGACACTGTATATTCACGCTGATTTGACCAAAATGGCGCCACCCTTGTGAACTGAGCTGCCCAAAGTAAAGATGGAGTCGATCCCTGTGCAGCAGCCCATTTGTGTCCACCAGGGGGTGGTGTTTAGTCATTTTCAAATAGATTTTCTGTTCAACCCTTTCTGTATTATTTAGACCAGTTTGGTTGACTTTGTTTGCTAATTCTAATTTCTGTTACTTTACAGAACCACACATACTAATGTATACTCACAAATCCGCTTCTGAGGATGTTTGAATTAAAGGAACCCAAATTATCATCGCTGTGGACCCTCTCTTTCATCATATAAGTCACCTGTGCCTTCTGACCGAGGATAGGAATATCCTGCTGTCATTTGCCAGTTTATTAAGCACACACATGTCCAGTTCAGTTGGCTTTGTTCCCAGAGCAGTTTCTCTGCAGGATTAATAAACTTTTGGTCTCTAATATTTTCCTCCTGTGGTTCTGTGGGTTTTACAAAGGTTTCAAATAGAAAATTCTACCTGTTCCGGTTTGGTTGTGGTAAACTGTCAGACACACGCCCTCTTTGCAGAAACAAACACTAAACCACAACCACAGACTATAAACAGCCAGAGCATCATTCAGTGTCTTTAGACCACACAGAGAAGCTTCAAGAAGCAACCAGCAACCACTGGCATGATGAACATTTCAATTTTATTAATTATTACATTTTTCTTTTAAAAAACAGATACAATTGTTCAGTAGTAGAATATTCATATGGAGGACCACCCCGTTCTCCTTTAACAGTCCAGGACTGTAAACCTGTTTCTCCATCACATGTTCAGCTCTGATGATTCAGTAAGGACATCTCCTGGTTTGTCTGTGTCACCGGTGTCTTTTTTTCCTTCAGCTTTCTCCCATGCAGTCATCTGTATTTCTTGTTTTCTTATTTCTACATTGCAATCTTTCTTTTTATCACCTGTTCATGTCTAACTTGTGTGTTTACTACCTGGAATGCACACAGATGATTGGCTGAGTGCTATCACCTGGGATAGCTTAACTTGAATCCAACAATAATATTTCTTATTATATCTATGCGGATAAAATTCAGTTATAATGTTCTTTCAAACCTTCCGAGTTTTATAAATTGTCTTGTTTAAATAATTGTCTGTCAGAAATCAAACAATGGTTAAATGGAAATTTCCTCAAGTTAAATACAGATAAAACAGAAACTTTGCTTTTCGTAACATGTTCTCAGTTTTTCAGTCAAGTCTCAGTTCAATGTCTCCTGGGAAACACTCCAAACAACTGATCAGGAACTGTTTTTATTATTTAAAAATTGCCAGTAGATTTTAGGGTTCATTTTAAACTTTTAGTTGTACCCTTTAGAGCTCTACATGGTGAAGCTCCCCGGTACATCTCTGAACGGTTAAAACCTCATACTTCTTCCACTTGGGTCTTCAGGGCAGAAGTTACTGTTGGTCCCACGTACTCTGTTCAAAACATATGGGGATCGGGCTTTTCAGGCACCAAGGCTGTGGAACTCTCTTCCATTGTCTTTACACTGTCCAGACTCCGTGACTCCTTTAAAAAGCAGCTGAAGACATTTATATACAAACAAGCTTTTAATTAGTTTTTCCATTGTTTTATATTAATGTATTTATATTTATGGCCTTATTGTGAAACACTTTGTCATTTTTATCTGTGAAATGTGCAACATAAATACATTTTAATTACTTACTAATTGGTCTGGGCATTTCTTTAGCCACAAGCTGAAGTTCCCACAGTGTGGACCACAGGGTCAGTAATCAGTAGTTATTGTTTGCTCAAAGCACCTACCAATCACTGTTAGAAGAAGAACAACAACACAGACCAACCAACATATGATGTAAGCAGAGATGTGTTGCTGTACTGTCTGCAGCATCATCATCATCATGGGTTTATCCTCAAACCATGAGGACCAGCAGTCCTTCCTGATTACTCTGCACACAAACCTCTCCATCTTGCTTTTGTTCACACACATTCATACTCCAGTGAAGTTGTCCAAGGATATTTGACATGACAGCATGCCAGTGCCCAAAGCAAAGTTCATAAAGAAATGGATGAGAGAGCTTTGTGTGAAAGACCTGTGAAATCTCTCCGTCCCACACCATGGGTGCCACAGCCACTGAAGGAGCTGTTCAGTGCTGTCACAGTCTCCTGCATGGGGTGGGAGATGTTGTCCATCAGGGATGACAGCTTAGCCACCTCCACTGGGTCCAGAGGGCATCCTAGAACAGAGCTGGCCATATATAAACCATGTGTGAGGATGGCGTTAATGTAAAATGTGAATCATAGTGTTCCAGTCAGTCATCAGTGTGTCTCTGCACAGCTGTAATTAAAATGTGTTCAGAGGGCCTCAGTGTCTGAATGGTTCCAGTTCAGCTCCATAACAGTGTAGATGATATTTTGTACATATTCACGATATAGTCATTGCAGTCACTGCTGCACAATTGATAAAAAAATAGTAGTCGAAACTATGTTAACACTTTGATATCAGCTCAAAGTTCCTCCAGAACTGTTTGCATGTTCATAAAGACCGAAAGCAAAACATTAGAAATTACATTTAATATTACAGAGGCCTGATCTCACTGCTGAGCTGCACAACAAACCAAGGTCACTAACCTTCTTCTGTCACAGTTTAAACCTGATAAATGCTCAATAATATGACCTGATTGGGTTCCAGAATGGATCTTTATAAAAGGGCAGGCTCTGAAATGTACTCACAGTAAGAAAGTGAAAAGTGGCTCTTTGGAGGACGTTTCTGTTTTTGTGTAAAGCTTTTATTAATGTAACAATAAAATAATATCAATGGTTGGGAATAAAAACTTTATTTTACTCTAAGTTTTAATTCTAATAAATATTCTCAGCTTGAATCAGTTAAGCAGAACACGAGCAGAGAAAAAGAAGGAAAATGAAAATATATCTCTATTAGTGTTTAACTTCTATTGAGAGCTTCAGTAGATTTTCTTAGTCTTCAGGCTGTGATCAGCTGACCTGCTGCTCTTTGTACACACATGAATTCAACCAGATGTGTGCAGATGTTTCATGTTGTCCTGGCTGGTTTCATCCTCTACACTGACAGTACACAGTTCAACCTTTCTTTGTACTAGACTGTATAAAGTTGGAATTCAGTGAATGAATTTAAGCACCAACTTCAACTTCAAATTCATCTCTGCTGTACTTGATGCAACCTTCATCTGACAGTGTACAGACCCAATATCTGATTTAAAAACATGAGCAACTTTAAATGAGCATCCTTCCATTTATATCTAACCTCTCTTCTTCCTCCTCTCCTCTTTCTGATCTTTCTCCATCTCTGAGTGAAGTTAGCTCTTTCTTTTCTCTCCCTGTGAAATACAGCAGCTGAACCTTTAGCTGTAACACACTGTGAGACAAACTGCACACAGTTTGTGTGTTTGCTGATGTTTGTTGAGATGATAGAAATGCTGCATTTCAATGTTTTTATTTTCTTTATTTAATTTTAATTAATTTTAATTGAATAACCCCCTTTTTTTAACAAGGAAAAAAATATCTACTGAGATTAAAAAGGATGTTCTGGCTGAGTGTGCAAAACAAAACAATCCAATTTATATACAAGTGCAACAATGTATACAATTATTCACAGTTACCACCAAATATGAATCAGTATAGTACGTAAAACTCATTGCAACATTTAAAACAGTTTCAAATTGCAGCTATTTAAATTTCACAGGTACAGTTTGTGACTAAAACTTCTGTCCAGTTTAGTTAAAGATTTGATAAAGGGGGAAGAGACTCCAACCTCAGCCTGAGCTGCAGATCATTCCAAGACCACAGGTCGAAATACGTCCCTGTTTTCTGGAGGCTGAGGAGACCAGGCTGGGCATCTTCTCTGTCACGGACAACATCCTGAATGGTGTTGCCACCATTTTTCACATGGTCGGCTTTCGGACCTGCTTTGCCTGAACCGCCGTTGCTTTCTGTAAGGTCGCCCCCCTGAACTGTGTCAGCGCCGCTGCTTTTCATGTAGCTGGCCTCCAGAACTGCTCCGTTGGCGCCGCTGGCTCTGCGTTTGACCTTATGATATGCTTGTGATGAATTCGTTAAATTGGAAAAAAGTAAGGTGAAATATACAATTTATTAACTGCTGTGAGTGAGCAATATGTCAAACAAGACAACTGAATGAACACATAACAAACAAATATCAGAACATTTGAATATTTGGGTGAAGTCCCAGTTATCATTTGGGTTGTTCTGGTTTGGTTGTGGCGAACTGGCAGACACCTGCCTTTATGGCAGAAACAGCTTCTGAACTGAAGTAGAGACACTTTTGGTCCTTCTAAGTTATGGAACTGGTGTTGGGTGTTGAGGGAGCAGGAGAGGCTCTCCGCCAGGTGGATACCAAGAAATTTGGTGCTCTTGACCTCTACAGTTCATGAGATTTCAATATGTGAACTATCACACTATTCAGTGAAGGACATTTACTGCAAATCACTTTAACATAATGGACATATATGGGCTCAAAATGTGGTCATAAATATTTTGTACTTGTAAATCAGTTTTGTATGTGTAAAATATATTTGTGTGTGTGAAAATAAATATGTGCCAAAAAAAAACCCTGCAAGTTACAAGTACGAATTTTGACCCTATTTTTCTTCCTTTCATCTGATTGGTCAATGTCATGTCAATCACAAATGTAACAATCCAAGCCCAAAAGGTTTCCCCAACCTTATAAACAGGTTGGGGAAACCTGCACTCAGCTGAGACTGAAGAAGTCACTTGTGACAAAATGTCCCCCCCACTGAAAACGCTACGTCCAGATGAACAGAATCAACCTTTTGGGATTTACTTACCTGGATGATTGAGCGTGCATCAAGACTTTAATGGATGCTCAACCATGTTTGACCATAGTTCACAGTAGTGATGTCATATTTCCTTCAAAGACAAAAAAAGCACATCTGTGTGAAACACATGCATAAAGCCACCAGCATTTCTCCCTGAAACAGGAAGTACAGCACACCTGCTGTGCAGTTGGAGAGATATCGACAGACTTAAAGTTCCAAATGTGAAACTCATTAAAAATGAAAGTGTCCTCTAAGTTTGACGTTCCATTGCCATGTGATTTGTTTTATTTGTGGCTAAACGTGCACTAAAATATGCACAATAAAACAAACACATTAAAATGTTTACTTGCTGATTTTATTTAATTGATTATTGCTTTGAAGCTTTTTAGTCAACTCATTCAACCACAGTTTTCTGTTAAAAACTGACACAGAAAAATATGAAATGCCTCCAATCTGTTGCCCTTTGTTATTAGTTTTGCTTTCCCCTTTGTGTCTCTGCTCTCTTGTTTTTTGCACAGACTTTTGCACAACAGAGAAGCAGATACACGAATATTAAATTAACAGCAAGACATTTTTTTTTAATTCTCTCATACATGTGTCAAATACCAGAGAAAAAAAGAAGCAAATTATAATTTGCCAATTATACACTGTTCATCAGTATTTTTCTACATTTTTCTAAATATCATCAACATGCTTTAAAATCACTCTAACAGTTATTAAAACGATGTTAAATGATTTGTGTTCCTTTTCAGTCTACTTCAGAGTATCAGTAATCTGAGCACTTTTTATTGTATGTTTTATTCACCCAGTTACACACTTTGGTGTGTTTATCTAACGCTCACACTCACATGTATAGAGCGACTCAGGATTGAGTATCTGACCAAAGATACTTTGACACATAGAAAGGAGGAATCAATCAGGGATCTGTGCACCGACTTGAATATTGGCAGACAATTCGTTTTACCACCTAAATCACAGATGCCCCACAGGAGACCAGGTGTTCCTACCTAACAACTAAATTATTAGCTGTTAGCTGTTCTGCTCTCTGTTTGTTTTTTTTCTTGTATTTAGCTTCTTTCTGCTTTTCCATATTTTTCAAGGCGTTCCAACAGTGGATGCAGCTGGTCTCACCCTGCCCAACGCCCAGCACACATTGCACTTGATGTATACAGCGCCTTCTACTGGTGGTGGGCCTACAGGAGGGTGGGACCGTGGCCGTTTATCAATGCCCAAGTACGTGAGTACGTACTCACGTTCTCGGTGAGTACGTACTGGCCGAGAACGCACGGGAGTACGTACCCGCCGAGAACGCGAGCACGGACTCGCGATATGTACAATTGGAACACCTGCGTACGTGATGATGTCACAGGTCCGGAGTTTTTACTTCCGTCCCCTCCTAGTTTAACTGTGAGTAACATGTTATGAAGCTTAACTTTAATCACAGCCAAACCGGTTTACTCAGGAACAAATAAAACACTGAAATAAACCAAACATTAACATTTAGAAGTGCTCTAAGTGACTTACATATCATTTTTAACCTCAGTAGTGAAACCTCTATTAATAAAAATAGTGTACATGTACATACGTGTACACACACTCAATACTATAGACAGCTGCTGGGGTTTCTTTAACCTGAGTAGTGAAAAGACCCCGGGGGGAAACGATGTGCCGGGAGTCCGCTGTTCTCGCACGTAATGCATTCTGGGATATTTAGCTGTACCAAGTCACCATCGATGCATGCTCGATAAAACGGGCGGAGCGAGAACACATCCGGGACTTTTTCTCGTTCTCGGCTTGATGCGTACTTCGAATTGGAACAGTACTTGGTCTCCGACTGATGACATATCACGAGTACACGAGAACGCAAGTATGCACAAGTACGCATATTGTGAAACGGCCCATGTTCCTTTTTCAGGCACCAGTCCGTGCCTCGGTCCAGGGCGGGGCCTCGATTACCCGATCCTGGATGAGGTGAACTGTTCCCTAGATCCTTCACTCACAGAGGTTTATATATATATATATGTACATATACACACACAAACACAGTGTATCATTTCAAAAACAGGATATGCTTGGGTCTTTTTATTTATGTATGACTATACTCACACTTTGGTCTGTGTTATTCTGGAAGGTCCCGGTTCTCGACGCGCAACGTATTCTGTCTCAGGCCTGGTGTATTAGAACATTTGTAATTATTTAAACCTTTTGTCATTTAAATTGGTTGACATGTATACTGAGACTTGTATACATACCTAGCGTAAGGCTTGGTCTTATCGCCCCCGCTTCTGTAGGTTTTTCTGGACAGCTTATTAACCCTGTGGCTGGGGGGGAAAGCACTGTTAATACTCGGTTTAAACAAATCATACTTATATTTAAAACATGCGTAACACTGCATACACCTTGTGTTTGTTAGAGGCGTGGTTTGACCTATACAGGCCTGTGATCCTGTAGAAAGAGACAGAAACACACATTTTAAAATGTTACTATATGAGAATACGAGAAACAGGTAAGATTGCTTCTAGAACAATGAGACACAGTAGAAATAAACTGTTTTGTGTGAGCGGGTGACTATTTTTTAAAAAAAAGAAACACAAACCTTGTGTATGTGCAGTGTATCCTGTCCCGTTGTGATGAGCTCCTAAAAATCAGGCTTCTGTTTTAGAAAAGGAAACAGATTGAATATCCTATGATATGCTATGATATAAATTTAAAAATACAACAATAGTCTTGTTTTACTTACCATATATGAAGTCTATGTTAAAAAAAGAACACTGTTAGCTTTGCTGACCGTCCTGCTGAATGAGGTGTTGTGCTCGCGAGGGCTGTTGTGTAGTAGTTAGGAAAAATACAGTGTGTCTGATTGGGATGTTTTTATATTGGTGGGGTTGGTTTCAGTTGACCTCTGACATGAAGAGATAAGCAGCAGTTTGTAATGAAAAAGGTGGAAACTATAGTGGCACAGTCAGTCACTAGTCATTGTCTCTTGGTAGAGAAAAAAAGTACAGGTATATTACTACTGCTGAGATTGGCACTCAAATCTCAGAGGAGACTTGGAAAGACGTGTTTAGTGAAGCCCATCATGTGACTAATTCTGGGCTGTGGAGAGAGTTTAAATGGAAGGTGGTCACAAGATATATTAGAACCCCAGAGATAGTTGCTAAAATGAACCCTACAACTCCTGATACTTGTTGGCGAAATTGTGGTACAACCCATTCACAAATTTTCTGGTCATGTTCAAAAATGTGCTCATTTTGGAATGACATATTTAAAGCTCTCAATACAGTTTTCCAACAACCATTAATAAAGGACCAACAGTTAGCCATTTTAGCAGTATTACAATATGGTTTTACAGGAAACAATAAAAAGTATATCTTAAGAATATTGCTTACAGCAGCAGACGTGTGCACTGAGGTCACGCCAGCATCTAATCCATCCAAATTACATGGTTTATTAAAATAATCAAATTACAGCATTTACATTTATGTTCGACTACTTTTAAACTGCTTTAGCCCACTTACAATGAAAATGCAAAAAAAAAATCTAGCCATTGACCTGTGTAGTATGTTAACACTACTGGAAGTAAAAATAACTTGAACTTCAATTTTGAAAACACAACTTTTTCTTTTTTTTTTTATAAAGCTCTGACTTGTATTATGAGTCTGTGGTCTGGGAGAGAGTCCTGTAACTCTCTCTGCCAAATACAGTATATAATGACCAATGCTGGGCAATTAATTATATATATAGTTACTTCTTCAAAAAAGTAACTCAGTTTGGCAAACAACACAGTTTTTTGCAGCTATTTTTTTCAAATGCAACCAAGGCATTTTTTTAAATAAACATTTCAAACTATTTACTACGGTGGCTGGGAAGTGCAAATCGCAACAAATTACAAAAACCCACAACAAATTACAAAAACCCACAACAAATTACAAAAACCCACAACAAATGAAAAAAACCCACAACAAATTAAGAAAACCCACAACAAATTACAAAAACCCACAACAAATTAAAAAACCCCACAACAAATTAAGAAAACCCACAACAAATTACAAAAACCCACAACAAATTAAAAAACCTCACAAGAAATTAAAAAACCCCACAACAAATTACAAAAACCCACAACAAATTAAAAAACCCCACAACAAATTAAAAACCCCCACAACAAATTAAAAAACCCCACAACAAATTAAGAAAACCCACAACAAATTACAAAAATGCACAACAAATTAAAAAACCCCACAACAAATTAAAAAACCCCACAACAAATTACAAAACCGCACAACAAATTAAAAAACACTACAACAAATTACAAAAACCCACAACAAATTAAAAAAACCCACAACAAATTAAGAAAACCCACAACAAATTACAAAAACGCACAACAAATTAAAAAAACCCACAACAAATTAAAAAACCCCACAACAAATTAAAAAACACTACAACAAATTACAAAAACCCACAACAAATTACAAAAATTGTCTGAAATACCAGAAGTGACACAACGATTAGGCTTACTCCATATTTGTAGCTCAGAAAAGTGATTCAGGATGTAAACAAACATCGAGAAACTCACTCCTCACAGCGCTTCCTTATTACCCTGACGGTGCTCGCTGCACTACATAGAGAACCGGGAAATGTTTTGCCCGTTTTGTGGCGTTAGCTTCAGCCTCTTCACCCCTTTTGTGCTTCCTGTGGACTTCTCTGGAGCTTTTGCGGGACACAGACCAGGATGAAGGGTCAGACTCCCCAGGGACATCAAAACAAACAGCAAATTCTGAACAAAGTAATTTTGATATATTACTCACTTTTTATTCTCTTCAGACAGTCTATGCTATTTCAGTTAAATAGCACGTTTATTTACCATTTTGGCTCCGGTTTCTTTTTATGTTTGCTTATACTGTATTCTCGTCTACGTTTAGTAATGGAGAGTGCTTATAACCCCTTTTTGATTTTAAACGTTTTTCATTCAACCAGAACAAACATGTCCGTCATACATGCAGTTCATGGAGTACAGGTAAACCTGTCAAGGTAAGCCATCACAGGCAAATTTATAAACGAGGATTTGATAATTATTCTTAAAGTGATCTTGCTTTTATTATTTGTTTCTAGATCAATATAGGAATAATGGTGTCACAACAAACGGACTTAAAACCGGTAAGAGGGAAAACACTGCCCTTATCTATTAGCCCCGAAATTACAGCCTCTGACCTCCTGAAGCAGGCTGTAGAAAAAATGAGAGCATTCAACAAGGACCTGGTGGAGGGACCATATGTCCTTTAGTATTCCGACTGCACAGAGGTGATAAATGTGCCTGGGCCAGAAAGGCCATTCCGATTGGCAGACTACAAAGAGGAAATAGGAAAGAACTACAACAGGATTTCTCTTTTCATTTGCCCAGAGAGCCACTTCAAACAAGGTTTGTTAATTTTATATTTTCATGTGTTTACATATAAAACAACTAATAATGTGTTTATTTTCTCAGCTCTGATTGCAGAGGATGGTACCTCAGACTCAGACCCTGAGATTGTGATTACATCAAGAAGCACAGCTGAGTTCAACCAGGCAGACACATTGTTGTGTACTTTTTTTCCCCCTCCACCATGCCAGAGGTCTGTGAGTGGCCCTGGCAGAGGTCCATGTCCTCTGAGTGCTTTATTTTTTTTCTCTATAATGATCATAATTCTGTAATATCCATGCGTGGATTATTTTCATTGTGTGATTGTATGTTCTTTAAAAAATAAATATTTTTTTAAAGTATTGATGAACTATCTAAATGCGATACGAAGTTGGTGAAAACTTTGAAAAGTGCATATTTTTCGTCTTAGGTTTTCAAACCACAAGACCAGAGTACCCCTAATGGTAAACATGCAGAGAAGGAGTAAGTTATTTCAGAGCTTGTTCTGCTATATATTAGAGTTGGGCAATAAAATATTTTCTCATGTCACAATATTTCTTTGTTTTATTTCAGGGAATATTGATATACATCACGATATAAACAGCTAGATTTGTACATATTAAATGTGCCGTTGCTCATAAGTAAGATGGGAAATCCTCACAAGCTTGTTTTGATTTAAACATTTATTTCCTGTCATAAGTTCAGACAGACAGATGTATTAACATATTACATCCGTTTCAGATTACTAAAAAAAGGTACGTGTTAAAGTGGCGCTGCTACTTCACTGTGCTGCAGGTAACAAGTCACCCTAACTGGACATGACGCTGTTCCCAGATCGATTGGTTGCTGCGCTACTTGATAAGGATTGACTATTCTTATGTCAATGAAAAAAGAGGGATTAGAGGAATAAGCAGCATATAAAATTGATGGATAGCTCTATTGCAATAGTCTCATATTTCCATTGAGAAAAAAGTATACTGCAATACAAATTGTTGTTATTTTATTGCCCCGCCCTAATATAAATATTTATTTGTTTCATAGCCTTTTTATAATGTTGGTATCATAAATAATATTAAACTGTATGAGCTACTTATCTGGACATTTTAATTCCAATACTTGTATTCTGTTTCAGACATGCTCCAGGACCTTCATCTACCATACAGCCATGTCAGGTATTTGGGCAATTTATGTCAGCATGAGGTTTTTTACTATCGTTGAAATAATACAATGGTATGTATGTTTATGTACAGTATGCAATTTTTGTTGTTGTTGTTTTTCAGATTGTAATATCTGATACAGAAGATCTTGATCACCAAAACGAACCAAATCAGGTCAGGAGTCCCTATAGGTAAATAAAATTGTGTCTTATACGTAATTTTAAACCTGCAACTACAGTACACGTTTGGGTTTGTGAAATGGGTAAAGATAGTTAAAGGGTGAATAGAAGTTATTCTAATGTTGGAATTATAATTTCTCAACAGTAAATATGCAGACCTGTGTGCCCCCTGCATTGAGGACGAGGATGAAGAGCTGGTTGAAGTTGCTTCACCGATTGATTACACAGCACTGTAAAATATCAACTACTTAAAATAATAACGCTAAATTGTGTAGTCTTGCATTCTGTCTTTCATTTTTGCGATTACAGGGAAGACGTTAACATTACTCTACCTGACATCATTGCAAACTTATCGAGTGCTATTCATCATGGAAGTGTCAGCAGATTCAACATCTCAAGAGCAAATGTCTGGGATGGAGCAGTCAGCGGTTTCAGGCAGTTGTCATACTCTGAAACCAATGACATGCTGGTTAAATGTACTGATGATGCTGGCATTCTAGAAGAAGGACTTGATGCAGGTGGCCTAAAACGAGAGTTTTTGAGTCTGCTAATGAAACACATGAGAGATCGTCCCATTTTTGATGGACCAGAAGGACATCAATTCCTCGTCTACAATGCAAAGGGTATGCAATGGTCAGATGTTTGATAAACTTAATTTAAAGACTTTTTTTGGACTTGTAAATCAATTTGTTTTTAATTATTATCACAAGCAACTCATAATAATTTTTTGGATTATTTCAACACAGCATTAGTCTGTCTATCTATCTGATCGATCGATAGAGAGAGGTGTGTGAGAGAGTTTATCATTTCCTGTATTCATTCACAGCTGTAAGGGAGGATGAATACTACCTAGCAGGAAAGATGATAGCCGTGTCAGTTGTGCATGGTGGTCCAGGGCCCCATTTCCTGTCAGAAGAGCTGGTACATTATCTTGCAGGCCAGACTTCAGTAAAAGCAAAAGTTGCCTCAGTCAAAGATGACGACATAGGGAAAGCTTTACAAGAGGTGAGGACAGCGCAGGATTTGAATGCAGGATAGAACTATAGCTTCTTCGTCTGTATGAAATTAAAATATTCTTTCTTTGTGTAGGGAAAAAACAGGAATGAAAATGAGACACGTAAGCTTACATTGTGTATGTCCATTTTTATGTGTTTTTCAGATCGACAGTGCTGGTTCAGTGGATGTCCTGCGTGACTGTGTCATAAAACACAGTACTATGCTACAGGTGGCTGGTTGTCTAAGGCATGTTTCCACAGTTGGGGAAAAAAAAGACATTGTGTCTGACTATCTCCGGTGGTATATAATTGCTCGAAACTCATCTGTAATTGACAGGTAAGACTATTATAGAAGAGACTATAGAATTATTGTTATGACGGTGTTGTGCATAATTTCTGACTGAAATGTTTTACATTCTCCAAGGTTTCCACAGTTCAAAGTTTGTCCATAGTTTGTGCATGTATTATGAACTGGTAAATGACACAAAGTTCTCCTCATTCTTTAGATTTAAAGAGGGTCTTTCAGCACTTAATTTCCTGAGTGCACTCCAGCAACACCCTACTTTGCTTTCCCCGGTCCTGTGTCACATGGAAAAGAAACTCACAGCTCTTGAACTTGAGAGACTTTTCAAACCTGACTTCAGCCCATCTGGAAGTAACAGGAGACATCTGGAGAGTCAAACTGTGGGCTACTGGTCAGACTATCTGCTTGACTGTGAAGGTTTATACCAGTATTTCTTTTAGAACTCATTACAAGACAATGTGTTGAATTCACATATACATATATAATTTTTTTAATTTATTTTTTGCAGAATCACAAACTGCTGTGTCGGTGGGCGATGTTCTGATGTTTGCAACTGGGCTAACATCACTGCCCCCTTCTGGATTAGATCCACTACCAAGCCTACAGTTCCTGGATGACTCTTTATTCCCGATGGTAAATACATGCTTAAACTTATTGAAACTACCAATGATAACCTCATATTCCGTGTTTAAATCCAACATGGATTTTGGAATTCAAAACTCTCCAGGATTTGGATGTTTCTAGGATGTCTGGCCTTGTAGTTCAAACCTGCTGTTGATTTGTTTCTCAAGTTTTTAAGTCAAGATTTTTTTTAAAGATGTTATGAATAGGAGAAGGTGGGACATGCTCGTGGTACAGCACAAATCCATTATAGTTTACCAGGTTTATTGTAGTTTTATTAGATAACCCAGTCACTTACAGCTGCTTCTTCTTGGCATTAGTAAATTCTGTAGGTTTTTTGCTAAGGGACTTATCCAGAAATCAGTTATGTATTTGAGCATGGTTTTTATTCTAAAATGTAGGTACATATGTTCAAAGGAGATTTAAAATACAATGGCTTGACTTGATTTGTTCAAAGGTTTGACAGTGCTACTAAAAGTAAAGGCATTTAAAAGTGTACTGTGTTCTACTCTTAAAAGTTGTAATAAACACACAATACAATGCAAGATTTGATTTTGATTTGATTTATTATTTATCTAAATGTTCAGGACTGTATCTTAACTTCCATCAGCTAAACAAGGACCAGAATTAGCAAGACGTTGTGGTAGGAATGAGCTTTTACAAAAACAAACTTAAATTTTTGGCATCTTCAGCCAACTCATGTAGCCTAGTCCAAAAATACAGCATATGCTATAGGTTTTGGTAAAAACAACAAAAAGCCAGTTTTTTTTTTTTTGTTTGTTTGTTTTGTTTTTAGAAATGTGCAATTTCTAATAACTGCATGTAAAGTTCAGTGGCAGACTCCCAGCAGCCTGGCTTTTGAAAATGATTTTGCTCCACTACAAAATTCAGATACTCCTGTATGTTTGAGTCCCCACATACAACTACTGACAGCCTAGACTCAGGAAAAGCGTCCAGTTCAGATTGTTGAATCAGGAATCCACAGTCCCTGGAGCCGTATCTGTGGTCAATGGAAGACAATTGCATTAATGTAAGTTTACACATAAAGTTATTATTTGATCATTATTATCCATTACCTGTGGGGTAGGTAGTACAGTTCATTTGGCACACCTCCTGGACATGAAGCTGTTCTTGAGGGACGAATCCGATGAGTGTTCCACAGCTTCACACATTCATCAAAATCCTTCTGAACAATGTCAGTGAAGCAAAATCTCAAAAGGCACTGATGCTCGTGACTTCCATTGAAGTGTCCAGCGTCTCGAAGATCCGCAAACAGCTCCAACCAAAACTGAGCCCTACAGAAATTGTTAAAAAAAATTGTTTAGAAATAGTTTAGTTTGTTTACATGGCATCGTTTCACAACACGTCATCGCATGGCACTTTACAGTTCATTTTAACTGAATCATATAGACTCCAGTCAGTTTAAATGTTTTCTATCGAAAGGGATTGCATACAGGCAAAAATCTAAAACATTTGAGTAATGTGCAAAAGTTCATTTATTTTAGTAATTCAAATTAAATGTGAAATTAGTAATATTGACCTCACAGCCCATTGTTCCCTCAGTGGGCTGGTTTCAGTCATTATGCAAATGTACTGTTTATAAGATTTGGGGAAACCTGCAGTCAGCTGAGACTGAAGAAGTCACTTGGATGAGTGACGAAACGTTTCTCCCACAAAACGCTACGTCCAGATGAACAGATTCAACTTTTGGAGATTGACTCATTACCAGAGGTGGGTCGAGTATCCAAAAATTGTACTCAAGTAAGAGTATCATTACTTTAAAATATCGTTACTCAAGTAAAAGTAAAGAGTAGTTGTCAAAAAAGTTACTCGAGTAAGAGTAAAAAAGTACTTGGTGAAAAGGCTACTCAAGTACTGAGTAAATAGCGAGTAACTGTTTGAAATGTCCGATTTATTTTATAAATAAATGCTATCAGACAAACAAAAATAAATAAATATACAAATTTTAGTATTTTCAAAAGGAATATGTGTAAAAAGATCCACAAAATAAGGCACAACAATTCTAATTTCAAGATTTCAGTTTTTCACAATGTAAAGCTTTTTCAAGCAAAACCCACAGTAAATATATTGGCATTTACAGCAGCCTCAGAGAAAACATTAGAACGAGGCAGCTTCAACATAACAGACTACAGCTGATGCGCCAGAATGTCATACTAGGGCTGGTTCATTTAAATACAAGGAGGGATTAAGTAAATCAGAAACAAATGACACAGAGATGCAACAGGTATAATCAGGAAAAGTTTATTCCCAAGGCGGACAGCAGGAATAAAAAAACACCAAAAAAACAACACACCTGTGCTAAAATTCCACAGGAATAGGCATTCTAACAAAACTTATTTTGTATACTAAAATACCCTGAAGTATAGACAGTGGATTAACACAATGTAATATGTAAAAATTTAAAAACTACACTCACAAATAAACACTGAAATCAGAGTAAAACTAATTATAAAAGACAAATACAAATTCCCACTATGTGGATGTACATATGTACATATGTGTATGGCTCACTTTACCATAAACTGTTTCTTCAGTCAGTGAAATGGTGCTTCAGCTTCAGCAGCAGTTGGCTCTCAAGGTTCTTGCTGTGAAGCTGTGACCGTTTGGCAGTGAACAGGAGTCCTGCATGACTAAAAAGTCTCTCACAGGCTGCAGATGCAGGAAGAGCTGTATTGACTTTGACTGACAGCTTCTTGATCTGAGGAAAGTCATGCAATACATCCATACCTGCAGTGAAGTGACATGAAAGGTACCTCTCCAGTTCCTCTGCTACTGGCTTTCCTGACCCCATGGATCCATCATCTTCATCGAATAGGGCGCTGTTTGTGCTGGCCTCACCCAGTTCGGGGTCTAGGTGATGTCTGATGAAGTGGAGACCTGTGGAAAGATGTAACGGTTTCAAAAGAATTAGGTCTGGTCATTATAGTGCTGTATACACTGCCAAGCTGCAGATGTTTGTTTGGAGCTAGCCTCCAAAAGATGGCCATACACTGTGCGATTTTTGGCCCATTTTGAGCGGATTTTTCAGTCGCACAACCGTTTTGGGGATCGGCCGTGTTTTGCCTTAATCGTGTGTGCATCGTGTAGTATACATGTTGTAACGATAAGCAGTTAACACCTCACGACTAGCTCCCAATCATCAATCTTATGGTCGCATGATAATCAAACCAGTTTGAAATCCTGTCGCCTCTCACACTGCGCAGCACAAACACAGAAATGAAAGAAAAGGTGGAGCGGCACGGCAGTGCAGCGTGTGATCCGGACACAAGAGATGGAGGCACAACTTGGAGGAAGAGGCAAGCTCATCCGAGTACGTAAGCGTAGAGCTACCACCCAGGCAAAAGAAAAATAGAGCTATATCACGTTATAACGTAAACAGTTTATTGTTCTAACAATATACCTTTCACGTTTGAACAATATAATATTTATATTCTATGAACGTGATAATTATGTGTATTGTAATAACGTGATATTATATTGTTCAAACATGAACAGTATATTGTTAGAACAATAAACCTTTCACGTTATAACGTCACATATTTTTCTTTTGCCCCGGTGGCAGCTCTACGCTTCCGTATCCGAGGCTTTTCAATGTGGCCTCACAAAATTATCACGACTACAACAACCACGAAAAGAGCTGGATGGACATTGCTGTTCAATCACAGCTGCCTGGTCCATGTTTTTCATTAGTAATTTAGCAAAGTTGATGGTGGTGGTGTGTGTGTGAGTGAAAGACAGAGAGGGAGAGCAAGGGACAGAT
Organism: Pelmatolapia mariae; assembly: GCF_036321145.2. Classification (NCBI taxonomy): domain Eukaryota; kingdom Metazoa; phylum Chordata; class Actinopteri; order Cichliformes; family Cichlidae; genus Pelmatolapia; species Pelmatolapia mariae. The sequence goes on from NC_086229.1 coordinate 70,853,669, forward strand.
TTTGTATGATAAGCTTCATGTTATGGACGCACAGTTTGAGCCCTCAGGTCGCATCAGAGCATCAGGCCGGCTAGTGTGAGACCTGCATCGTGACCTATGAACTTCTAACCTCTACGATTTAATTGTACAGTTTGAGCAGGAGCGGAATAACGTGACTGAAAAAACTCACACAGTGTTTGCCCAGCTTAATGCAGACTGTTTAAACTAAACAAGCTGCTGTTTCACATAATAAACCCTGTCAGCCGCAGTATTGCCTTCTGTTTAACAGTTAAAGCAGTAGAGACGAGCTGTTTGCATGTTCGTGAAACTCTAGCGTCATTAACCAGGCTAGCTGTTAGCTTATAGCTCACGCTAGCTAACCAGCGAGCAGTTAAAAAGACAGCTGAAGCTGCACAAAACACCCACAAACTTATCTCACTACAACATAGCGCCGGAAATATGACTCGCAGCTCGAGCTCGACACAGCTGCTGTAACATAAGACTGACATCCAGCTAACCACAGCTAAAAAGATATTTAGAGAAAACTTACCGTTTCCTCAGTGGTTTCACGCTGAAAAGTTGGTTTGTTTTGGCTCTCCCTGAAGACACCGACACTGCAGACACAGCTGTTCTTTTGTGCTGCTTTTAAGCGAAACATTCTTTGTATGTGAGGCCAAAGGTGTTCAGCCTCTTCAGCTCTAGCGTAGACTCTGCCATCATATTTCTTCTTTCCGTGTGTCCGCTACTTTGAAATGCTTGGTCCGCTCCGCCCGCCACGGTTTCAAACTGGTCATGTGACTGTATGGCCACGTCTCATTGGTAAAAAAGTTACCGGAAACTCCACTAGCGGCATGTTATCGAATGTGTTAAACTAATTTTTTTTTAAAGTAACGAGTCGAATTTTGCAAATGTAGCGGAGTAAAAGTACCGTTTCTTCTTCATAAATGTACTCAAGTAAAAGTAAAAAGTATCGTGCAAAAAAGGTACTTAAAAAGTACATTTTTTTTCAAAAACTTACTCAAGTAAATGTAACGGAGTAAATGTAGCTCGTTACTACCCACCTCTGCTCATTACTTACAAAGTGACGTATTTCAAGTATTCGTTATAATGTTAATGATTAAGATGTAGAACTTATGAAAAACCCAAATTCAAAGTCTCTAACAATTGGTATGTTCTATTTGTTTGGGTCCTTTTTGCATAAATTACTGCCTCCATGCAGTGTGGCATGGATGCTATCAGTCTGTGGATCTGTTGAGGTGTTATGGAAGACCAGGATGCTTCAGAAGCAGCCTTGAGGTCTTAGCCACTACACTATGTGACACCCCTTTCATCCACACTTACATTAGACAAAACTTTCTATTAATGTGCTTTGATAGTCTCTGGGAACATCCAACTTCTTTTAAGGTGTTCTTTATGGAGGGTGTCAATTGTGTTTTTTTCCCCCACAGCTGTCAGGACAGCAGTCATGTCCATCCTGTGAGTCCTTCTGAATTAGAAAGACCATTTAGAGGCTCAGGAACCCTTTGCAGATGATTTGAATTAATTAGCTCATAGTAGAGTGGCACTTTAAGTCTAAAATATTTAACCTTTTTACAATATTCTGGTTTTGAAGTTGGGTTTTTCTTAAGTTCCAAATCATGATCATCATAATTACTAAATGGACTAAAAATGTCTAGTTTGGCATATAATGAGTATTATTGGCATCGTTTTAATCCCATACGGGACCAGCCAGTCACTTACTGACTAACACTGCAAAACAGAATTGTTAAAGTACTAGTTTTAATTACAATTCAGGTTAATTTTGTGTGTGTGCGCAACGCAGAGTTTCTGTGCGCAGAGACCGTGCCAGCAGTGCGCAATTGCGCACGTGCGCAGTTTAGAATGAACATCAGACTCTGATGTTCCAACAGTGTTCAGGATGAGAATTAGTACCTGCAATGCTCCAGTTTGACCTCGTGGTGGCAGTGCTGTCTCACTGTTATAATGGCTACACTCAGACTACAGGACAGAAGAGGGCTCTACTAAAACTGATGTTTTATCACCTGTTTATGACATCATTCTGACGTCACCCCGATGACAGCCCTTAGTTTGCATGTGTCTGGTTGGTTTTTCAGTTTTTTAGTTGGTGTCTTCATGTTTTTTCTACACTGTGGATGCTGTATCTTATAACATTGCCATGATGTGAGTCTGGAGGTTTGGTTATAGTGAACCTGCCTCCTGATGTTTATTACATATTCACAGCAGAAGCTTCATCACAGATCAGACACAAATAACGCCACAATGTTTGGTTACACTGAGCAGGCAGCTGTTACACTGTGACCGTAACCAGGTCACGGGGACCTGTTGCTTTACCAAATAGCCGAGATTTCCGAGGTTCTTGAATGCACCACAAACAGCTCAGAGTGCAAGTGAGCCACTGAAGTCAGATCTCTTCTTCAAAGCAGACTTTCAGCTTCATTTCAAGTAATCTGATGTAGTCAGTATTTAAAGTCAGGCTCTGTTATTGACTGAAAACAGCGACAGACTCAGACATTTAGAACAAACTAAGAGTCGGATCAGCACAGATACTGACACAGAGATGGCTGCTGGCACTGCGCTGCTCTGCTACACTTTGCTGTTTGCCCATGTCTTCGTCTCTGCAGGTGAGATTGAACTAAATTGAGTTTCTCTCTGAGATAACAACAAGGAGCATTATTTTCATCTGGATTCAGTTTGTCTGTGTGTGTGAAGGAGACACGAGGCTGGGTGGACACTTAACATCTGTAATCCAGCTGTGACAGAGACAAAGAAGTGTAATGTGTGTGTCAGTGTGATGTGTTGTAGTGTCAGGAGTCAGTATACAGCTACAAAGCTTTTTGTTCAGTGTATACAAACAGCTGTAGCTCCATAAAGGCAGCATGCAGAGACTCACAGTGTCTTATAATGAGAGGCTGCTTTCTCTCACACATTATGTTCACTTATTATCAGCACATGTTGTTGTTCTGTGGAAGCTAACATCTTGTAGTTTCTGACACTTTGCATGTTTAGCATGAGGCTAAAATCCCCCCTCAGTGGGTCACTGGTGACCTGCTGGATGTTCAGAGGTTCATTAAATCCAACATGAGTAAAAACTCAAATGTCAAAGGAAATAACCAAAATATTTAAAGTCAATCATTCTGATTATAATTGTACTTTGACCTTTAACCTCTCTGCTCTGTGTTGTTTCCTCTTTCAGACAAAATCATCACAGATGAGTCTGGACAGGACATCACTCTGACATGTCGAGCTCCAAACAACAACATCCACATTGTAGAGTGGAGCAGAGCTGACCTTGGAGATAAAAATGTTCTTTTGTACCTTGATGGTCAGTTTGTTACAGACGACCAGCATCCATCCTTTAAGAACCGGGTGGATCTGCAGGACACACAGATGAAGGATGGAGACGTGTCTTTGATTCTAAAGGATGTGACGACTACTGACACTGGAACATACGAGTGTTGTGTCTTCATGAGAGCACCTCGCTCATGGAAGCGCAGTGTCATCAAACTGATTGTTGTTTCTCCAGGTGAGTGAGTAGAGTTGAGTGTGTGTGTGATCAGAGGTGAAGCTGCTTCCTCGTTGTTTATGTGTGTTTGTTGTATGGTTGAGCTGGTGCATGTCAGAGGCAGACAGATGTTTCTACTAGAGATTGACTGATCCGATATTAGGTATCGGTATCGGTCTGATACTGACCTAAATTACTGGATCGGATATCGGAGAGAAATAAAAAATGTAATCCGATCCATTAAATATCAAAAAAAACACCTCACAAAACTTGCTACACGGCGTAACTCGGCTATATATATGGAGCGACTGCCTCTCGCTCTCCTGCTGCTACTTCAATCGTGAAACTGCTTAATGATCAGCTGATCGGCTTTTCTGTCGCGAGTCCGTCTCTCTTCTTTGTTTTTGGCCCACTTTGCACCAGAAAGAGGAAACCAGCGGCTGAACAACAGCAGCACGTTTAACCTTGATAAGCTGTTGTTAGAATTTATTTAATATTACTTTCTACACCAGGATCCTTTTCTACGTAGCTGACGGCTGATAACTGTGCAGGGGCGGATCTAGTAAAGTTTAGCCAGGGGGGCCGATAGGGCATTAACAGGGAAAAGGGGGCACAAAGACATACTTTTCTTTCTTATTCTCATTTAAAATGTCTAGCTTTTAATAAATAATTATCTGAATCTTACACCCAAAGTTTTAATCTGATGTAAAATGTATAGACGTCCATCACTGTATATAGTAACTATTAAGTCTAATATACCCTAGTAAGCTATAGTACTTTTTCCTTTGGGAAGATACCATCTGTGCAGTCTGCAATTCTGTAGAAGAAAGATGTTGAATCTATTTAATTATTCTTAAAAAATAATTTATTTCTGTGCATTTTTTTTCACACTACATCAAATTAAAGTTGATTACGTCGATTACATCGGGGGGTGGTTCCCTTTTTTTTTTTTGCTGGGAGTTTGCAACCCTATTTGTTAGTTTGCTTAATATTTCTGCTAAGTACTCTTTAAAATACCAGAATAGGAAGGATGGAGTAGGTTTAAGTTTATTAGATTGATTAGTGTTGCTGAACTATGAAATATTTTGGGTGCAGTGTATTTATTACATACAGGTATAACAGAATAGCTTTAGTGTTGTTGTTTATTTAAACTTGAGTATGATCTTATACAAAATGCAGCAAGATATTAAAAAAACAGTTTTATTGATTAAAAAACACACTATATCGGATTAATATCGGTATCGGCAGATATCCAAATTTATTATATCGGTATCGGACAAAAAAAAGTGGTATCGTGCCATCTCTAGTTTCTACAGCTGTTGTCTTTGTGGCTGGTAGTCTAGAGTTGTAGAGCAGCATTGTTTGGGTAAGGTTAGAGCAGAAACAAAGACATTTATGAATCAGTCTCTTCTTCTCTTGCTCTTTAACTCGTCTGTAAACATGTGTGGGGAAACTCAATGTTAAAGCCTACAGCTGGAGGGGGTCGGGAGGGGTGAAGCTGGTGGTTGTGAGTCTGTGAAAGTGAATCCTGCTGGTGCCATAGCTGCTGAAAACGTACTTAGTGCAGACACAAAACATCCATCAGCTTCAAAGTGTGTCAGAAAAATGTCCACATGATGACTGATGGATGAGAGAGGTCCCATTTTTGTTGTTGTGCACAAATCATTGAACAACACAAACACTAAGAGCTCCTTTCAGTGCTGCCTGTTTTGTTACTGCACACATTTCTGATGGTCCTACAGTCCAACGTAGAAACATCTCCCTGAAGCCTCTTCCTTAGAGACCAAAGGTTGGATCAGAGCAGCTGAAAGGACACATCTATGAATGCAGTCAGAGACTTTCTCACAACCTCACACTTCATCTGATCACATTTAAACTCAGGTTCTCTGTTAGTCACTGAGATTACAGACTCACACATTTATAATAATGTAGATCAGCAGTAATAATAACACACAAATGTCTGCAGTAACTGTGTCAGTCTGCTCCACTTTGCTGTTTGTCTCTCCAGGTCAGATGAAGCTGTTAGAAACCAGATGTTCAGAAGAATTATTTTCATATTGATTCAGTTTGTCTGTGTGTGTGAAGGCATCATCAGGGTAGATGGAGTCTGTGTGGGCTCAATGTCTCTCACTGTAATCTAGAGCTGGGCGATGAAATGATAAAGATCATTACTGCAAAATAACTTTTCCTCAGTAGAAACATGAAACATACTCAAAAGAAAGTAAAAAGAATTTATTCCCTATTTGTGTTACGGCCGAGAGGGCCAGGCTGTGGGTGTGGACTCAAATGCAGACACAGAGGGAGGCAAAACAGGCGTGAACACAGTGCTTTATTTACAGTGCCTACTTAACTTACAAAGCAGGAAACTATGAATGCTATGAACGGAGAATGCTATGAACGGTGGAAGCTATGAACTGAGAACTATGAGGTCAAACTATGAACATGAAACTCTGAGTGCTATGACTAGGTGCTAGATTTCATGGACGGATCCTGGGAATGGAAAAAGGGGCAGCGGCTTGGATGGAGGTGCGCAGTCACTATAATGAGAGGAGACAAGTAGTCAGTGGCAGTCTAGTGAATCACAGCTGAAGGATTAGACTATGGTGGTTAGGGCTTACGTGTTGCAGGTTAAAGTGTCACGCGAGGAGGGGGTGTCCAAGGGATTCCGGGTGAGGAGTGTCCAGAGAGGGTCCAGAATATACTTGGAGCGAGGGACTTGGCAGGGAGGCAGGCAAGTGTAGTCCAATGATGGAAAGGAAGCAACCAGATGACAGAACCAGCGTCCAGGCGGAGATGTGAGTAGTTTAGCTTGGGAAGTGTGACTGCCTGGTGGGTCGTGAGTTAGCAGTAGATCTGGCAGAGGTCTGTTGTGAATGCTGGTCTTATATGCTGGTGACTTAATTGGAACCAGGAGTGGAAGCTGATTGGAGTCTCTGCCTGAAGGTGGAGCCCAGCGGAGTGGAAAAACCCCGTACTAACCTGGACCATAACAATTTGTTTTGACAGTTAACATAAAAGTTCTATCACAATGAAAATAGCATTACTCTGAACCAATCACATGGCAGGAACAGAGTTAGAGTCACATCAGGTTAGACTGAGGCTGTGTCCGAATTCAGGGGAAGGATGCTTAAAATGCCATATTTGGAGGCAATGACGTCACAGAGACGCGACGAGGACTGTCCGAATTCAAAGAGCACTCAAAATGTGGCGACAAACGTGTCCTACTCCTTCGCAAATTTGCGGGTTAGTCGTGTCCGAATTCAGGGGAAGGATGCGCCAATGCCACATCTGGAGGCAATGACGTCACGACGACACGACGAAGGCTGTCCGAATACAAAGAGTACTCAAAATGTGGCAACAAATGTGTCCTACTTTGCCCTGAATTCTAAGGATGGTCCGATGTATCCTCCGTGTCCTACTATATCCCAGGATTCATTGCGAGTCATAGAGGAGATTTGTTTCTGATAACGATGGTGGTCGAAGCAGGAGAGGAAAACACTTTCAAATGTAAGTATATGAAAATCTGGTTGTACAAAAGTTAAATTGTTATAGCGGTCGTTTTGTTCAAGTCAAGTCAAGTCAAGTTGGCTTTATTGTCACTTCAGCCATATACAGTTTGTACACAGTGAAGCGAAACAGCGTTCCTCCAGGGCCAAGGTGCTACATGCAACATAAATTTACAACATAAATTAACAGAAAATCACTAAACTAGCTAACTAGAGACAGGACAGACTGACTTAACATAAATTACAACATAAATTAACAAAAGCTAACTATCTAACTAAAACTAACTATCTAACTAGGTAGGTAGTGCAAAGGAAACAGTAAACATAAAAAAAGCTTTGGGCATCTGCATAGACATGTTTCTTTTCTTTAAAATAACCGTAAACCAGCTTGTACCGGAGTCCCGTGATTGTATTGCCGCTTACATACAGCTAATTTAGATTTTTCCAAATTGGTGATATGTTGTGGGGAACAAAGACCAAACGGCTTAATCTATTGAAACGAGGAGAAAACGATCACTTCTTCACTGGGGTGAAGAATTGGGCCGTTACCGCGTGGATGTACATGAATAAATCAATTTACACATCATATTCATATGAGTACGGTCCTATTAACCCTCATGCTGTACAGCAGCGGTCCCCAACCTTTTTTGCGCCACAGACCAGTTTATGTCAGACACGGAGCCTTTAAGGTATCGTGGATAAATACAACCACACAAAATGATCCGACCATGACAAAAACTGTGGTATTTTGTAAATATAATAATAAACGTGAATGTACTGTGTAATTGTGTAACTTTATTAGCAGCGTCCTCCTGAAAATGCGCCAACATTGACAGTAACATCCTCCTCTCTGCCGCTTAATGCTCTCTGGTTGCTATGGTAACGTGTAAATATTTACTACAACACGGGAAAAGACCCAGGGAAACCGAGTCAACAACAAAACCCCTGAAAACCATAAATTTCAGACCAGAGCCTTAACTCTCGAGCCTGGTACCAAACGACTAACTGTACAGAACCTGTGATGTCCAGACGGTATTCCTCTGGTGTTCTGCTGTGAAAACTTTTGGATTTAGGGATTAACATAGTTGCCATGGTTTCCTTTCTTCTCTTATTTGTTGTGTGTGATCAGGACAACTCTGGAGAAGATGGGCCTGCAAGGGGACAGTCACCCCTTTGCAGGCCAGAAGACATGAGATAACTTTAAAGAATACAAAGTACGTATGTGTGTTATCAAGAAGATAATTCTTAAGAACACAAGTTAATAAATGTGCAATTACTAAGAGTTGTTGTGGTGTTTTTATTTGCCTGCTGTCATTTTTGATTTCCTCTGCCTTTAGGATTGCAAGTATCCAGGCTCAGGAGAGGCGGTCAGTGGGAAGCCCACTGCTGCTACTTGGCCCTGGTTTGCCCTCATGGATGAGGTGATAGGACAGATGCCTTCCATTAAGCCTCCTGTCCTAATTTCCTCTCTCCCAGAGGACACTCCAGGGCCAAGCACAGCAGTGGGTGACCAAAACGACAGCAATGACGAAGCGGCTCAGCCACCTACGACAGGGAGAAAGAGGAAAAGAGACAGGGATGATCAGCTGCTAGACCTCATCAGAGAGGACATGAGGCAGCAAGGAGAGGCTGAGGAGAGGAGAGCTGGGGGAGGATGGATAGACTGTTTTCACTTCTAGAAAGATTAGTTTCCAAATGAGTTATGTATTGAGAAATTTATTTCTTTTAATATATTCGTTACATTGTTATATGTGTTGCATTACTTTAAAGGTTTTATGTTATTAATAAATTGATTCAAACAAACAGTAAGTGTCACTGAACTCAATTTGATTTACAGGCATTTGTAACACATATGAACATAACGCTAACTTTGAACAATATTACTTGGATATTTATTTGATAGCAATAAAGTAAATAACAATAACAATTAAACAAGGATATTTCAAATACACAGTATGTAAAGATGGAAAAACAATATTTACAGTTGTTCACACAGGATTAACATGAGTGACTGAGTGACATGAGTTCCTGGACCGTTTCTTGAACAACTGTAATAGATTACAGGAAGTCTCTGGCAGTGTTGCTGAATCTGCCCGAGCAAGATCAGACGTGGATGAGGTGCTGCAACTGAGACCTGCGGTTTGTCTTTTCTGGTCGGCGAGTGGAGAATCACACAGGGTGGTCTGCAAAGAGAGCTTCAGGATGCTTCCTCCCACTGTCCACTGCATCGTCCATCCACAGGGTTTGCAGGGCTGGCTCACTCGTGGCTGCCACACCACCAAGATGTTTTCAGAAATATGCAAGCAGGAGATGGTGGATGATATATTATTAGTATAATACTTGTAACTCTGTCGCAGACAACAGTTTGATAAAGTGCTATTTAAAAAAACAAACAAAAGATTAGATTCTATACGTTTCAAAGATATATAGTTTATATATTTTATATGATACAGTACATGTGTGAGAATGACCGACGTTGTGCCAAAAAATGATCGTCTGCCAAAAACTGATTTCCGGTTTTTGCCCTAAACTGATTGCTCGTATTTATCCTGCTATGAATGACGTGTTGTTCTATGATACGTGAAACATGTCAAATGTATCCCTCATTAATGATATCAAGTCACCTGCCACCAGCAACATTCCTGTAACAAGGTAGAAGCTGCAATCAGTTTTTGGCAGTGACTTTTATATATCCTTTATTTATCCAGTTAAAAAAAAATCTTATTGACATTAGAAATTTATTTTTTAAGAGCAATCTGGCCAAGAGGACAGCAGACAGCGCAACAAATATATCAATTGTACCTACATTATAACCAGAGTTATAAAGATACTTGAACAACAGGTAATTATTGTATATATAAAACCCCTTAGTAAACCATGTTCACCGAAGTCTATTTACCAACATACATAAAGATATTACACATATTACACATGGAAACATTGGAAATCAGTTTTGGCACAACGCCAGCAATATTTCAATTATCCGTGTAATTAGCTACGTAATTTCTGAATGCGTGTAGATTAAAGGAAATTATTTTACCTGGACATGATTGTCTCTGATGAGCCTAAGGTACAAAACGTGCGGGCGACGACGATAAGGTTTTTCTAGCTCCTCGAGAAATAAAATTGTCCACACAACGGAGCAACATTTCTGGGTCCATTTTAAAGTTTTCACGCTGTGGCGCTAGCGAACGAGAAAAACACGCAAGTTAGGGCGGAGTTGAAGGCTAGGAGGCTGTTTGTTTGTTCAATAAAGTTTCTATGGAGAAAAAAAGGGGGCTGTCCACAGCCGCTCACTTCCTGACTACCCGTCCGTCTAAGGACACTACCTTGTGACGTAGGTAGGCAGTGTCCTTATGAGCATCCTTCCCCTGAATTCGGACGTAGCCTGAAGTTGAGTGTAGGAGGAGCAGCCGGCAGCTGCATAAGTGCAGATGCTGCTGCAGTCACACACACCAGTGTGACAGGAGTGTGAGAGAGATTAAAGAGACAGAGACAACAGAACATGTTCAACTATGAAAACTCCACTTTAAAACATTTAAACAGCTGCTGGATGTTCAGAGGTTCATTAAATCCAACATGACTAAAAACTCAAATGTCAAAGGAAATAAACAAAATATTTAAAGTCAATCATTCTGATCATGATTGTACTTTGACCTTTAACCTCTCTGCTCTGTGTTGTTTCCTCTTTCAGTCCAAGAAAACACCACAGCTGAGTCTGGACAAGACGTCACTCTGACATGTCGAGCTTCAAACAACAAGACCAGACGTGTAAAATGGAGCAGAGCTGACTTGAAAGATAAATATGTGCTTTTGTATCAGGATGGTCAGTTTGTTCGAGACGAGCAGCATTCATCTTTTAAGAACCGGGTGGATCTGCAGGACAGACAGAAGAAGGATGGAGACGTGTCTTTGATTCTGAAGGATGTGGCGATTAATGATGCTGGAACATACGAGTGTCGTGTGGCTCAAAACTCAGAAGAAAGCATGGAGCTCGTGAGTCATATCAGCCTGATACTTGGAGGTGAATGTTTTGTTTTTTGTTCATTTGTTTTTTTGTTTGTGTTTTTGTTAATGGTGGATTTTAAAAGTTTAACTTAAACTCAATCTCAAATTAATTAATTGAATAATATATTTAAACAAACAAGTCTGGTCATTATTGTGCTTTGAGTTCTTTATGTTTAGGAGTCCAGTTATTAGGTCTGGACGATATGGCCCAAAATTCCTATCTTGATATTCTTTAGCTGGATGGCGATATACAACCAGTGATGGGAATAACGGCGTTACGTTTTTCAGTAATGAGTAATGTAACTAACTACTATTCCTATCGTTACAACGCCGTTACAGTTACTAACAAGAAAACGCGGTCCGTTACTATTTTTCAACAAACAGACTGTGTTCAGTTTACCGCATCTTATATCAGTTGCACGGAAGTAGCTGTAAGTAATCTGGACGCTACAGCTTTAAGCAGCTGCGCGCTCCCGCGGACGGCAATCACGATCACTGTCTAGCACAACACCTGGAGCTCAGGGGGCAAAACAATCACATGAGTGCTGCTGTTTGACTGAGGAAGAATAAAGGAGTCGTGGTAAACCAATGACATGACCACTTAAAGACAAAGCAACAAGGTGATATATACCAGTTTTTAAATTGTGTTGATAGGCCACGTAAAACCAGAGTCATGATAAACAATATATTCGCGGCTTTTTTCCTCAATAGTTTCGTCACGTTTACTGTCTAAGGACAGCGCAGCAAGCACTCTCTGCTTATGAGCAAAAAACCCAAAACAAAACAGGGGAAGTTTTAGGAGTGACGTCGAGAGAGAGAGAGAGAGACAGCAGAAAAATAGAGAGAGCGAGTTTTGAGATGTGAGAGATTTGTGACGTTTAGCGTGTTTGGAGTGTGTAGTTAATGTGTTGTCTTGTGTAGTGTTGTGGATTGTTTTGTGTTGTGTGTCAGAACAATGAGGCGACTGCTGTCTCCAGGTAGAAACAGGAGTGATACACCTGCTGCTGTCAGACCTGCAGGTATCAGTGTGGAGTGGTGGACAGAAATAATTTTTTTGGAGTGGCACAAATAATTTGTGTGGCATCTTATTTAAGAACAGCTGATTGTTCTGTAAATAGTTTGAAATGGTTATTTTAAAAAAAGGGTAAAAGGTAAATGGATGCAAATAACTTTGTTGTTTGCAAAACTTGTGCATAGGATTTTAAAATTGACAATTTATATTTGCATTTAAAGTTATGAAATATGATTCAATAAAGATGTTTGTGGTTGTTACAGTAAAATATATAGTTTTTTCTACTCTGATTTTATTTTTTTTGTCTGATTTTAGATCAATTGTGTTAATACAGTATGTCAACATGAAAACTTGACTGTAAATTCAGACACATGAGGTTGTGCTGAAAAGGATGATACCAAACAAAGCGAAGTAAATAGTTTTTAAAGGTGAAATATGGAGGGAAAATCAAAAATAGTTAAAAATGGCCAATCATACCCTGGACCGGTTAAACGTGTTTTTTTTTTTTTAAAGTAACGCAATAGTTACTTTTTAAGTAATTAATAACTTTTAGAATATTGTAACTCAGTTACTAACCCAGTTACTTTTCTGAAGAAGTAACTAGCAACTATAAAGTTACTTTTTCAAAGTAACTTGCCAAACACCGTACACAACATATATCTCGATATTTTTTTAAAGCCATAAAGTAAGAACAAAAAGCTGTGTCCCAGATGTCACACAGGCTAAAAGACGCTGAGCATCGACAGATTTGATTCGGTTTGAGGTCAGTAAGTGAACCAGAATTCATACATACGGGACACGCTGTCCATTTTTAGAAAATTAAAGGATTTTAAGTGCACCTTATAGTCCGGAAAATACGGTATATGAGTTTTGTAAGGTGGAGTCACGATGTGCTGAGTGGCAGGCAGGAGTTGGACCCAAAAAGCAGGACTCGGAGGCAAAACGTGAACTTGCAAGCAGCTTTTATGCTGACCAAAGGAAAACCAAACAGAAAATCTAAACTGGAAAACCAGAACCAAAATACACAAGAAAACATCAGGAGGATCACAGCACGAGGGAGAACTGACGTTAACGACACGACGCAGAACACTGGAGGACCTACACATTGGCTGTATCCCAATTCAGGGTCTGCAGCCTTAAAGGCCGCATTTTAAGGCCGATTATGTCACAGCGACGCGACAAAGGCTGTCCCAATTCAAAGGCTGCTCGAAATGCGGCCCTCAAATGTGTCCTTCATTTCCGTGAATTTTAAGGCTGTGGCGGTGTAGACTTCCTGGCCCAACATATCCCACAATTCATAGCGCGGCAGTCGGTGTGGATAATTTTGCCGCAGAGCGGAGCGGCCGAAGAGTAAACTGTTATAAGTAAGTACTGAATAATATGTCACTTATTTATGTCCAAATGTTTAATAATGAGGAACATTAAAACATTACTGTTGGCCACATGTCGGTAAAGTTATGTGACATTAGCGATGTTTGTACTTTCAGCGTTTACTTTGTTTTAAAGCCTTTAAAATATAATACAATAGCTGACCTTAATCTTACAGAGAATGTGATGATTTTATGGATAATTAAAGTCAGTCATATATCCACAAACACAACAAACTGAAAGTCAGTGATGCTGCTCGGTTTGCAGTCCTGAATATGACGGCACAAGCAGGATTCACTGCACTGTTAATGTTAGCTATGTTATATTGCTGCCTCTGTTCGGTGGTGTCGAGCCAAACGGACTTTAACGTGTGTTTGAACGAGCTGACGGTTCACTCGTTAAGCTGAAAGAAAGATGCTTTAATCACAGGAGTCACACATGTGTCCACTGGACCATCTGGAACTCTTCTTGTTTAGCACTCGTAATAACACAAACACTAAATCCTCCTTCTCTTGTGCTGTTTTGTAGCAGTGTGTACACCTGAGACTGTCACCTGTCTGTCTGTCCTGCACTCTCTCTCTGTTTCTTTCTCTCTGATTGTGGAATAAAAGTATGAACATGTATTTATAAGTTACACTTGTGTTTGAATCCTGCAGCTTATCACACATTTGATTTCCATGTGTGCCAACTGCAAGTGTCCAGAGTGAGGACAGACTGAGGGACCCACTGCTGCACATCATCTGTGAGGCTTTGCACCCCTGATGATCCACCAGGACAAACTCAGCAGTGTGTGAGGAAGAGGAGGAGGAAGAGCCAGCAGCAGCTGACAGATGGAGAGAATAGACAGACTGTTCCCTGTTTGTGAAGGACTGCTAGGAAAGTTTAACATAACTAATTGTCTGTCCTGAATCAGTCTTATTAGGTAATGTTCATTATTATTATTATCATTACTTGGAACCCAAACCAAACAACACAAACACAACAGGGAGATAGAGATGGGAGGGGAGATGAAACAAAGAAAACATCACGCACGACAGCAGAGCATATTTACACATACCCATGGGCAGGGTGACCCGCGAAGGTCACCAGCCCGAGTTAAAACCAGAACCTGCTTGTTGTACCTGCTCCCACTGCACAGAACCACCTCAGGACCTCCACACTGCAGTTGCTGCCCTCCAGGAAGGACTGGAATCTTCTTCTTGCGGCTTGGCAGATGACCAGTGATGAGCTAGAGTGGAGAAAGTTGGCCTGGCAATCCGATGTTACCTCTTTGGAGGCTGATTCACTCTCTGATCACCCGGTGGTATCTGGCTTCACAGCCCTTTAAATTCAAGGGGGATTCATAGGCCAGGGGGCCAGATTGCTGATGTCGATTTCCTCTCCCGCGCATGTTTTGGGAGAAGGTTTTGTCATGTTTCGGCTGTGTGCAGGCAGGAGAAGGACCCAAACACAAAACTAGTGATGGGACGTTCTGTATCGAGGCTTTGAAGCTTGTGTCGAGTAATGGAGGGGGCGTTTCCGCGATGCGCGTATCGAGGCTTGCTTCATTTATGGGAGGAGCTGAAAATGATGACTTCCGAAGCCTTGCTGCCCGGCTGTACCACGTGACTGGTTCAGGAAGTGGTTCAAACTTTGCCGCAAGCTATGACAGCGATATAAACCCCTTAGACTTCATTCAAAATGTGAGTGTTTGATGGAGAGTTGTGGTTAGTGAGAGTTTGGAGGTTTAGGAAAGTGAAGAGAGAAAGTCAGGAGAGAATGGAGCCAGCTAAGAAGAGGAGGATGTCCTCCCCTGTGTGGGAACATTTTGATTTTATTCCTCCCAACAAGGTATGTAAATTTCTACAGAAGATGTATTTTCTGATGGCGCAATACAATTTATGTTAAGCTGTCTTTACTTTTGTACAAGGTGAAGTGTTTGCTATGTGTCAGGGAGCTGGGATATAACAACAACACCTCATCCATGCTCAGGTACTACAGAGCTTTGCATGAGAATAAGGGGAACACTGATTGTGGAGCAAGACCACGTGAGCCATCAAATGCCATGATAATATAGCATGCAGTAATGTTACTAAATGATAGAACAATATTATACAACTGTAATAAGTTACGTGTGTGATATTTATATTTGTGCTTTGTTTTTATTGTCTTTCCTCAGGAGAACAATCTCAAATAGATGAAGACCTGGTTAGCATGGTGATTGAGGACTCCCAGCCATTTAGCATTGTGCAGGACAAAGGATTTAAAAGATCTGTTAAATCATTAAATCCTAGCTATGTTCTCCCCACTAAAAAGGTCATAAAAGCAGTGAAAATTTAGTTTTTACAGAATAAAATGTGAACAGGCAGGACTGAGGCTCAAATCCTCAATGTGTAGCTGTCCAAACCTCAACGTTAGAAAAGCACAACCACTGTCCAAACCCCAACCACACCTCACCTCACAGTAAATGATCATTTCCATTTTAAGCATTTCCAAATGATCATTTTCCATACTGCCAGTATAAATATACACAGTATACTGCCATCACTACAATATACATGTTTTACACACTTCTTTTGTTGTTGACATTTACAGGCTGTGTGCAAAATGCCACACTCTTCAAATTCATGCCAACTAATATTTTACGTCCAGTAGATGTCCTACTAGAGCAAATGAAGCTTCAAGAAGTTTTGCGCTGGGGTGAACCAATTGGATGAAAAGCTTCAGTGCTTCATGAAGCTTCATCTGCCCATCACTACGCAAAACTCACCACACAGGAATTAAACTCAAAAAGCTGCTTTATTGCAGAATGGCACAGAAAATATAACTAAACTAAACTGGGACATGGATAACTAACACACAGGGAAACACAGCCATGAGGGAGACTACAACACTGACAAAGAGAAACACAGGGCTTAAATACACAGAGGGATAACGAGGGAACAAGACACAGAAGGAGAGCACAGCTGGGAGTAATCAGGCTGGACGAGACAAGGGAAGCAAAACTAGAAACACTGACATGAGACACGGACCTTCAAAGTAAAACAGGAAACACACTGACTGAACTCTAGACATGCAAACTTAACAGCAACTGAGAAGACAGAACATAGGAACCTGAAACATGGGACAGAAAGGAACAGTAGACACAACGTGGACATAACAACGCCACAGGGAAAGAGTAAAACAAAACACAGAACCTCTTATAAAATAAAATAGGAAACATAATGAAACGCAGACATGACTACATGAACTTGACAACCTAACAGACATGAAACATATGAAGGGCAAGGGAGACTTAACAGGGGTTGGAAACACAAGGGGAATCTAATAAGCAAATGAACTTAGGAGACCTAATGAGCTCAAACATACTATAAACATCAAAATGAACTAAAACTCAAAACACTGGGTCATAAGACCCAGGATCGTGACAGGTTTCAAATCAAATCAAATCACTTTTATTGTCACGTCACATGTGCAGGTACACTGGTACAGTACATGCGAGTGAAATTCTTGTGTGCGAGCTTCACAAGCAACAGAGTTGTGCAAAAATACAATAACGTAAAACAAGCAAAATATAAAAATGGCTAATCTAAAAGTAATAAATATGTGTACAATATATAAAGGTATATACATTACTGAACGTGTGTACTAAATATGTTTCTCTACGTGTGTGTGTGTGTATATAGTGTGTATATACATGTTTTACAAATGAAATAAAGTAAACAATAAAATAAGATATATAAAATATACAGAGGTTGGTATGTGCAAAACAGTGGCATTAATGTGCAGTATGGAGTGCATAATGTTGAAGTTCCAGTAGTGAGGGTGAGGTGTCTATGACGTGTTCAGCAGTCTGATGGCCTGATGGAAAAAGCTGTCTCTCAGTCTGCTGGTACGGGACCGGATGCTGCAGAACCTCCTTCCTGATGGAAGTAGTCTGAACAGTTTGTGGCTGGGGTGACTGGAGTCCTTGATGATCCTCCCCGCTTTCCTCAGGCACCGCTTCCTGTAGATGTCTTGGAGGGAGGGAAGCTCACCTCCAATTATCCGTTCAGAGCACCGCACTACTCTCTGGAGAGCTTTGCGGTTGTAAGCGGTGCTGTTGCCATACCAGGTGGTGATGCATCCAGTGAGGATGCTCTCAATGGCACAGCGATAGAAGGTCCTGAGGATGCGGGGGCTCATGCCGAATCTTTTCACTCTCCTGAGAAAGAAGAGGCACTGCTGCGCCTTCTTCACTGTTTTGTTTATGTGTACTGACCACGTAAGATCCTCAGCCAGATGTACACCAAGGAAGCGGAAGCTGCTCACTCTCTCCACAGCGGCGCCGTTGATGGTGATGGGGGTGTGTACTCCTCTGCACCTCCGGAAGTCCACTATCAACTCCTTTGTCTTTGCGACGTTGAGGGTGAGATGGTTGTCTTGACACCAGTGGGTCAGGGCGCTGACCTCCTCTCTGTAGGCCGTCTCATCACCGTTGGTGATAAGACCCACCACTGTAGTGTCGTCCGCAAACTTCACAATGATGTTGGAGTTTCTAGTGGCTGTGCAGTCGTAGGTGTAGAGTGAGTACAGGAGAGGGCTCAGTACACACCCCTGTGGAGCACCAGTGTTCAGTGTGATGGGGGATGAGGTGGTGCTGCCCAGTCTGACCACTTGTGTCTGTCAGACAGGAAGTTAAGGATCCAGCTGCAGAGGGAGCTGCTCAGTCCTAGATCCTGCAGTTTCCTGTCCAGCTTCGAGGGAACGAGCCAGATGGCTCCCGCACTTTCCTGCTCATTGTGTCAGATGTTTAGTTACTCTTCGGCCTCATTTAGCAATAATAATACTTGTGATAAATATAGACTATTTGCAGCTCTGGAGGCCAGGATCACTGAACTGAAGACTCAGCTTTGCAGCCTTGAATTACCTGTAGCTAGCCAGACTGCTATAGCAGCCGAAGGTAGGGTAGGTCCCATTACCTGTCCCCAGAGTGTCCCTAGCAGCCAGGAAAACAGGATGGCTGAGTGATGGTGAGGAGGACGCATAGTCCTAAAACGGTGACGGTGATCTAACTCTGATAACTGGCAAGTCTGTTCTGAGACATGTGAAGCTATAGACACCAACAACTAACTGTCTTCCAGGGGCCAGAGCAGGTGACACTGAGGGAAATTTAAAACTGTCTGCTAAGGGTAAACGTAAATTCAATAATATTATAATTCACGTCGGCAGTAATGACACTTGGTTTGTCACTAAAATCAATATTGAATCGGTGTACAACTTTGCCAAAACAATGTCGGCCTCTGTAGTTTTCTCTGGTCCCCTCCCCAATCAGACCAGGAGTGACGTGGTTTGCTCCATGTTCTCCTTAAATTGCTGGCTGGTATCCAGAAACCATTGTGTGCTTTATAAATAATTAGGAAAATTATTTTTTCATTTCTGAAAAAAAAAGACTTTTACAGCCTGCCTCTCCTTCTTTTTTTGGAGTCAAACTAAAATAGTAAGGGTTAGTAGTAATGTGTGGAAAACCCAGTGATGCAACATCTTCAGTTTAACAACTCTAAGTAGAAACAGGTCACTTCATTCAGAGCATCGATGATTTACAAGCTGTTAATAAAAAAGAAAGAACAAGAGAACAGAAGAAACGAAAGGCTTTGAAGAAACCTGTTTACTGTTGTTTGAACTGTGTGTGTTTGTGTTGAGACTTAAATAAACCAGAGCCAGACGTCATCTACTCTTGACTGAAGTAGTCCACCAGTCCAACCACTGATGTCCAGCTGCTGCTCCCTAACTGTAATGGGCTCTATGAAAGTGTGTGTGTGTTTGTGTGTGTGTGTGTTTGTGTGTGAGTGAGAGAGAGAGACTTGTAAAGTTGAATATGAGGAATAAATGTGAGAATAAAACAGCTCAGCCTCTCTAACGTCTCTCAAACATTCACTTTTATCCTCAGATCATCAGCTCTGCTTCACCTTCTTGTTCACAACATGAACACATGGTGTTCATGTTGTTCTCTGCATGGATCACTTACACTTCTCTCTAAAGGATCTGTGTTCTCCACACTTCAGTTACCAGACATGAGCTCCTCTCATCTTTGGTTGTTCACAGTTTTTTTTTTTTAAATCACCACCTTCGCCATGTTTGAATTCACAGAACTGACTTGAAGCAAAACCTTCAATAACGGCTGAAAATGTGATTCACACAGACCTCATAGACATCTGTGAACAATCCTCAAGGTCTTTGAGTTTCAGGTTTGGTATTTGCATGACTTCACATTGCTTTCAGCCACATTTACCAAAACTCTCCTCCTGTTCTGACTGTCCACATGATAGTCAGAGAGAAAGTGCTGAACTCGTCCTCTGAGCTGTTAACGGAACAGATGTTGGCAGATGTGTCAGTGACAGAGTTACAGTTAGAGAGGTCAGTGAGCAGGATTTCTAACAGGATTCATGTCAGAGTTAATATAATGATGTCTGTTGGTTCACACTCACGGGTGCTTTGGACTGATTCCAGCTCAAAGAGCATCAACATGTTTTCATGTTTCCATCATGATGAGGAGCAGAAACTCTGAGGATTCTCCTGAACTCCTGACTACAGTAAGTCATCCCACAGCTTCTGCTTTATATTCTCCGTATTATTCAGTAAATTATAGATTATTACTGATAATTAGACACTTTCAGAGGAAGAAAGAGTAAAAAAGGACGTACAGCATGGAATAAAGAAATCAGTCAGAGTGATTTGTTTTGTGAGCTCCAGCTGTTTCAAGGCTGTGATCAGCTGATCTCCATGCAGACGTTACACGAGCCATCAGGGCTGATTTCAAACCCACACACAGTACAGAGCTGTCAGAATGAATGACCTTAGTTCAGTCTCACACTCTTTATCCAAGTTATCTGCAATGATTATTTAATCTAACAGATGGTGCTCTTCTGTGTCACACCAACACAGTGTGGACAGAGTAAAGTGAATATGCCACACACTCCATGGGGGTCATCTACTCATCACCATCTTAAATTGTAACCTTCATGGGACACAGCTGTGAGGGAGAACAAAAAAGAGCAAGAAAGACTGAGACAACATGTGGGAGCACAGCTGGGCCAATCACAGAGGACGAGACACAGGAAGTAGAACTAGACATGAGATATGAGGAAGAACAGACCAAAATAAAACAACAGGAAACAAAAAATCCTCAAAATCACAAAAGATCAAATAATCAGATCAATAACTGAAGACTATAAAGTCATGTGATTTGCCAGGAAGTGCTGCAGCAGCTGCATGCTCTCTCCCTGCAGACTATTTGCTGCTGCTCGTCTTTTCCATGTTTTCTCTGTTTCTGCGGCTTCTTCATCCTCACTGTAAACAGATGTACTGAGAGACTCCTGCATTGATGTTTCATAGGAAAGTCCAAAGAGTCTCACTGGTTCTCCATAAAGAACAAAGATTTGCTCTCTGTGGCTCCAACACAACTTAAAGACAATCAAAGGTAGACAAAGTTCTCCAGAACAGCTGCACAGGAGGTCATGACCTTTGACTTTATTCATTAGGACAAGTTTATCTCAGTTCACTAAGACAGAGTGGACGGTTGTCTCTAAACATCTACATGTTCAGTTCCTTGTACTTAAACACATCTGTCATGTTAAACAATGTGAATGTCAGAAGGTCTGTTAGGTAATCTGACAGGTTGATGAAGTTGTGAGCTTCAGTAGATTAACAGATTGTTAATGTTAATGTTCTGGATTAACAGATGGTCTTTAGTGATTTACCTGATGATGGATGATGTGGAGATCATTTAACAACTGAACCTGTTAAACTCTCAGACCTGCTTTAGATTTTGTGCATTTTATATTTTGTAAATTATTTTTTCGCCTCTTTTTTAACGATGTACTTCATGATCTGCATACAGTCCAACGTAACACGTCACAACGTAACACGTCACAACGTAACACATCAGAACGTAACGTGGCTTAACTTCCTTAAGTTGACAGTCAGACATTTTGAGATTGATTGAACGGCCATAAGGCAAATTTTGATCTTTATTTAAACCTTAAATTTAAACTTGTATTCAGGTTTAGACTCAGGTTCAGTTATTGAGTGAAAACACCAACAGACTCAGACATTTAGAACAAACTAAGAGTCAGATCAACAGAAACAGAGAACACGGACATGTCTGCTGTAACTGCGTCGCTCTGCTCCACGCTGATGTTTGTCCTGTTCGTCTCTGCAGGTGAGATTCAAATGTTAGAAGCTAAACTGAGTTTTACTCTGTTTAACATAATAATAATAATTCTCAAAGAAATATTTTCAAATTGATTGAGTTTGTTGGTCAGTGTGATAATGCTAATCAGTTAGCAGCACTGCTTTAAGGTGAAATCCTTTATTTGGAATCAGATTCCTGTCAGACAAGATAAAACATCATCGTGACCTGTAAGAAAGTACATACTGTATACTTATTATACATTAAATGGTAAATGTATTTTGTATAGCGCTTTACTAGTCCTTAAGTCCCAAAGTGCTTTACACTACATCCACCCATTCACACACTGGTGATGGCAAGCTACATTGTAGCCACAGCCGCCCTGGGGCGCACTGACAGAGGCGAGGCTGCCGGACACTGGTACCACCAGTAGGCAACGGGTGAAGTGTCTTGCCCAAGGAAACAACGACCGAGTATACATTAGTATTTAAGTACATGTTTATGTACATGTACTATTTCTCTCATGTCATTTTCTGATTGTACTAATTGTAATTATATATATATATATATATTTATGCAAATATTATTTGTACTCCACATCATTAACTAAAATCGTCATGGTATACACATTATTGAATCACTGGTCTAGTAATATAATGCAAGACTCAAAAAGACTAGGGCGATCGCGGCCCAGAGTTGGCAGTTCGTCTTGTAATTGGAAGGTTGCCGGTTCGAGCCCTGGCTCGGACAGTCTCAGTCGTTGTGTCCCCAGAGGGGCCGATGGCGTGATATGGCAGCCTCGCTTCTGTCAGTCTGCCCCAGGGCAGCTGCGGCTACACCTGTAGCTTGGCTTCATCAGTGTGTGGATGTGAGAGTGAATGAATAGTGGAACTGTAAAGCACTTTGAGGGTCCCTAAAAGTGCTATACAAATGCAATCCATTATTATTAAAAATGCAATTCTATACAACAAGCTAGTTACCTTTAGCTATCAATATATTTATCCATCCTCTATCAGGGTCGTGTGGGCTGGAGCCTATCCCAGCTGTCATAGGGCGAGAGGCAGGGTACGCCCTGGACCAGCCACCAGTCTGTCTCAGGGCTAACACAGACAGACAGCAAATGGACAATTTAGAATCTTCAGTTAACCGAACCCCACTGAGTGCATGTCTTTGGACTGTGGCAAGAAGGGGGAGTACCCAGAGAAAATCCAACGCAAACATGGGGAGAACATCCAAACTCTGCACAGCTGGTGCATTCACACTCAGGAGCTTTTTCCTCCCATGATGCAACAGTGTCTAACCACTGTGCTGCCCATCAAACAGTATATTTTATTTTATTTTATTTAAAAAGCATCAAATTAAACTGGACTGTTTGTCCAATCTGTTTGCAGCTTTAAGAAGTGAACTCAGTGAACCATAACCTGCTGTCACTGGTCAAATATTACTGTCAGTGTGTCTAGAGCTGAAGACATAAATACTTAAAGAAGGGGGTGGCTGTACCTCAGGTGATAGAGCAGGTCACCTACTTGTTGTTGGTTTAATCCCCGTTTTCTTTAGGCTGCGTGGCAAATTTTCTTCGGCAAAATACTAACATCAAGTTGCTCTCTGGTGCATCCATCAGGGTGTGAATGTGTGTTAGATAGAAATGACTGACATAGAAAAAAGTGCATGGATGAATGAAGCAAATGATTTAGTAGTTACATAATAAATAAATGTAGTTTAGTCTCTCCTGTTTAATGTCTATATGTAAAAGTCTCTGAGAGCAATGTGAAGGCAGCTAGGCTTGATAGATTATATATCAACCAGATGTATAATAATAGACTAGTTAAAGCAGAGATTTCACCCGTTGGTTTTTCTGATCATCATTTAGTGACTGCAGATATTTCTTTATTGATGCATTCTAACATCTGTTCACACTGGCGCTTTAACGTGCAGCTGATTCATGACGAGGAGTTCTGTCGAGCTTTTTCTGACTTCTGGTGCCACTGGAAACAAAGGAAACTGGACTTTTGCAATGTGGCTCAATGGTGGGAGGTGGGGAAAACACAGATAAAGCTTTTTTGTCAACAATACACATCACATGCAACGGCCACTGTTAAAGACTACTTTGAGGACTTAGAACGAGAGCTCAAGAGGCTAGAGACTGAGATTATAAGTGGGACGGACAATACGATTGATACCTGGGACAGTAGGAGGAGGGCTTTGGGCAAGTTTCTTCACGAGAGAGCAAAGGGTGCTCTTATTAGGACTCAGATATCTGCTATTAAGGAAATAGATGCCCCGACGAGGTTCTTTTTTAAGCTGGAGAAAAGGGTTCGAGAGACACACCAAATGTTGTACTTGAGGCTTCCAGATGGGAAGATGACATCTGACTCGGTGGTAATGAGGAAGCTTGCCATTGACTTTTATGCCAGCCTTTTTAGTGCTGACGCGTGTGACCCTGAATGTGTGACGAAGATGGTGGTGGGGCTGCCACGGCTGGATGAGGCTGACTCGGCTGTGTTGGAGTCTATTTCCTTTGCGGAGATGTCTTCAGCGGTTCAACAACTCAATGGTGGTCGGTCGTCAGGAGTTGATGGTCTTCCTGCGGAATTTTACCAAAAATTCTGGTCGCTGATAGGAGAGGACATTTATGAGGTTTTCACGTACTGTATGACCACTGGGATCTTGCCAACAAGTTGCACAAGGGCAGTTTTGACTTTACTGCCGAAGAAAGGGGACCTGGGCTTGCTCAAAAATTGGAGGCCTGTCTCTTTGCTTTGTATGGACTACAAGATTCTTGCGAAATGTCTTTCTAACAGGTTGAAGACCTGTATTGACATGATTGTTGATGTGGATCAAGCATACTGTGTCCCTGAAAGAACTATTATGGACAACTTGTTTTTACTTCGAGACATTATTGATCTGGCCAAGCTCAAGGACTTGGATGTGGGGTTTTTATCTCTGGATCAAGAAAAGGCCTTTGATAGAGTTGATCACCACTATTTGTTTAAAACTTTGGAAGCTTTTGGGTTTGGGAGCATTTTCATTTCTTGGATCAAATTATTGTATTCAAACGCTGCTGTCATGTTAAAGGTAGGGGGAGGGTTAAGTCGGCCTGTTCCAGCTCAGAGGGGCATCAGGCAGGGTTGCCCTCTTTCTGGTATGTTGTATACACTGGCCATTGAACCCCTTTTACACCATCTTAGACAGGGACTCTTAGGTTTTACCTTTGACGAAGCAGGAAGTCCAGTAAAATTGTCTGCTTATGCTGATGATGTTACGGTTTTTATAACCAGTCAGTGTGATGTTACAACACTCAGAAAGACACTGGACTTGTATGAGCGAGCATCCTCCGCAAAGGTTAACTGGTCAAAGTGTGAAGGTTTCATTTTGGGAGGGTGGGTTGATAAAGAGGAGCCAGTGTTACCGGCAGAATTACAGTGGAACAGGGAGGGACTGAAGTGTTTGGGAGTGTTTTTGGGAACTGATGCTTTTCAGGGGAAGAACTGGGAGGGTGTTGTTGAACAGATTGCTGCCCGGTTGTCTCGATGGACTTGGGTCCTGCCACAGTTGTCTTACAGGGGAAGGACTTTGGTTGTTAACAACCTGGCCGCTTCTGTACTCTGGCATCGTGCCACTGTTGTTGAACCTCCAGCCTCTCTTCTCAAGGAGATACAGAAATGACTGGTTAATTTCTTTTGGGGAGGGTTTCACTGGATCAGGTCTGCTGTGCTGTCTCTACCTGTGTCAGAGGGGGGTCAGAGTCTGATTGACCTTCGCAGCCGTATCACAGCGTTTCTTCTTCAGACAGCACAGCGTTATCTTTATCAAGGACAACAACCACCCTGCAAGACTGCATCTACGCTGCTTCACAGAATAAAGGACCTTGCATATGACAAGCACCTGTTTCTTCTAGACTTAACTGGCATGGACCTTTCGCAGACCTCTGTTTTTACCAGTCCGTTTTGACTGCTTGGAAGACTGTTTTTAAAGTACAGAGAGACTGTTCTCAATTTTATGGTGATGTTGGTGAGGAGCCTCTTTTTTACAATCCCTTGGTGCCAAGTAGGATGCTCAGCACTGCTAGTGTGCAGAGGTTCCTCGTAAATGCTGGTCTTACCAAGCTGGCGGGCCTGAGGACGGCAGGGCAGTGGAAAACGGCTGCCAAGTTGGCTCAGGAGACTGGGATCAGGTCTCTGCGCTTTCTGGAGAAGCTGGTGGAAGAAGTCATGGGTGGTCTTCCTGGACTCGTAAGGGCTGCGCTGGAGAGTCGCTCTGCAGGTGGTCAACCAAGTTCAGCTGACTTCCCTTCGCTGTCTGTTTGTGCTGCAGTTGGGGAGCAGGATGAGGAGGGAGGCTGTCTTCTTTCCTTTCGAACACCTGTTCTGGGTGACCTGTCAAGGATTTCAAAGAAGGCTACATATGAGGTGGCTGTAAAGGTGCTGAACAGGGGATTGTTGGCTGGTGTTCTGGAGTCGAAGTGGTCAGGTGTGTTGGCTCCGGGGTCATCTCCGAGGGGCAGCTGGAGGTCCCTGTACAAACCTCCCATAGAGAAACGCAGTGCGGATCTCCAGTGGAGAATAGTGCATGGGGCCGTGGCTACGAACAGACACGTGGCACATATGGATCCACGAACAGGGAACCACTGTCTTTTCTGTCTGATTGAGGAAACACTGCAGCACCTGTGGCTTGGCTGTTCCAGGCTAGCTGACCTTTTTTCATTGCTGCGGCAGTGGCTTGCTGGCCTTGGGAGTGTTTTGGAGGAGGGTCTCTTTATCCTGGGTCCGAGGTACTCTGCAGCGCAGCGTAGGAAGGTTTGCTTGATTAATTTTTTAATAGGTCAGGCGAAGATGAGTATATGGCTCACAAGGAGGAACAAAATGAAGGGAACAGGATCTGTTAATTTAGAACTTATGTTTAAAGGGTTAGTGGGTGCACGGTTGAAAGTAGAGTTTGTTTATTACAAGATGGTGTCCAACATTGAAGAGTTTGTCTCTATTTGGGGCATTAATGGAGTTTTGTGCAAAATAACTGATGATAATTTAGTTTTGAATTTTTGAAAAGAGCCGAATGGAGTGTTTCCTGGTTTTGTTTTGTTTTCTGTGTTTATTGTATTTGGGTGGGGTTGATGGTGGGAGGGGAGGGTTGTTCATATGTTGATTTGGCATTCTTTTCAGTTATGGTTGTGAGTTGAAGTATTGATGTGATAAAGGTGTGTTAAAGGTCTCTCCCTCTCTGCTCCTCTCCCTCCCTCTCTGTTCCTCTCTCTCCCTCTCTGTTCCTCTCTCTCCCTCTCTGTTCCTCTCTCTCTCTCTCTGCTCCTCTCCCTCCCTCTCTGCTCCTCTCCCTCCCTCCCTGCTCCTCTCTCTCCCTCTCTGTTCCTCTCTCTCCCTCTTTGTGCTGATAATCAAACCAAACACCAACATCATCAAATATACAGTTGAAACTAGATATTTGCACACTGTTCAGATAAAAACAAAAACACTTTTTAATAGTAAAAAAAAACATCGAATCAGACAAAATTTTTATTTTTTTTAGATTCATAAATATATATATATATAAAATAACTAACTTTAAGAGTAAAGAGAGAAACTTTCTGTATTTCTTAACTGCAAATGGCACCAAATTGTATTCAAAATTGAGCCACACTTATGGAGCTCCACAATTCTTTTCCTGGTGTTTTGGTTGACATCTCTTGATTTTCCCATGTCAAAGAAACAGGCTCTGTGTTTTGCCTTATATGCATCCACAGCTGTGCCACCAATTTACTCACATGGACTCTACTAACCTATCAGAAGCTTCTTCAGCTCAGAATGGAATCGTCTGGAGTTTTCTTATTAATTATCAATAAACTTAGTGTATATGTACTCCTAAATTTGATGAAAGTGATAAAAATAGACAGCTCTGTCTCTCTTTATTCTGACTTTTAACAAATTTCAAAGATATTTCAATATTTACTTATCTAAAACAAAAAAGTTTGAGATAAATATCGTGGCTCAAGATTTGGCAGTTTGTCTTGTAATCGGAAGGTTACCGGTTTGAGCCCCGGCTCGGACAGTCTCAGTAGTTGTGTCCTTGGGCAAGACACTTCACCTACCACCTACTGGTGATGGGCCGATGGCGTGATATGGCAGCCATGCTTCTGTCAGTCTGCCCCAGGGCAGCTGTGGCTACAACTGTAGCTGTAGCTGCCTTCACCAGTGTGTGAATGTGAGAGTGAATGAAAAGTGGAATTGTAAAGCGCTTTGATGGTCTTGAAAAGCACTATATAAATGCAATCCATCATTATTATTAAATTGATGTTTAACAGTAAAAAAAAAAAAAAAGTGTAAATATCTGGTTTCAACTGTGAATATAATGCTGTGTATTGAATATTCTCAAAAGAAGCCCCATATGTCCATTGTTGTGTTCATCAGTACATTACTGAAACTGGTTTAGAGTGCAACTGAAAATATGAAATAAACACACGTAAGCTAAGACTCTCTAAATAAAACAACATTGTTGTTGTTCGGCTTTTCATTTCGCCATTTGTTGATTCAATTGAAGAACAAGTAACGTAATATGGGTCAAGTGATCAGTTTGATATCAATCTTTCGTGATACACCGTCATATTTACATTATTTGTACAGTATGAATGACTTGCTTTGGTACCTGGTCAAACTTAAGCTCTCCTCTGTCTGCAGCAAACTCGCAGGCAGCAGCTTCTCCCCCCTCGCTCACATGTGTAAGTGCTCAGTCGCTTCGTGCCTGAGCTCGGATCATACCAAAATTATGGCGCACAGTGTGCGCTATGTTCTTCGAAAATTGTGTGTAGTTTTTGTTTTATACAGTTGTCGGTCAGGCATCTAACTATGAAAAAAATTACACTCCAAAAGACCCCGGGCTTCTGACAAAACAACCCGGGCTTAAGCCCAGTAAGCCCCGCCCCCCGCTCCGCCACTGGATGTCACAGAAGTCAGACTTGAATTGAAATGAAGATTGTGAGATAGAATTTGAAATGTTGGAGTCACATAAATATAAAAAGTGAAATTACTGGAAGAAATTCTTCACATAATTAATATTGACTTTGAATGAACTGATAGATTTTGTGCAGTTTCCAAATGATGTCTACATGATCCTTCCTGTGTTTAAAATAAACAGCCCTGTCTTGAAACACCTGCAGCTGAAGTGTTTTATTTCTATCAGAAACAGGATGCTGGACGCCTGCAGAGCTGTTAGCTTCAGTTAACCACAGACCACAAACACACAGTCCAGCTCACAGTGAACAACACTCAGTAAGGACAGAGTTAAACACACATGATATTCACACAGTCAGAAACAGTCTTCATGAACCTGTTTCTTGTTTTAGCCATTATCCCAAATCTAAGTAAATTATCTGAAGGGTCAAAGGTCAAAGGAAATGTCCTCATCATCCAAACTCATAAAAACTGTCACTCTGACTTTAAATAAATGTTTCTACACCAAAGTCCTGACAGAAGCAAATCTAACCACTCAGCAGCCATGTTGGTGACACATGTGGGCAGATGTTTGGGCAGTTACTTTGAAGCCTGCATCTAAATGCTGATGAATAAAATGCAAACACAGAGGCTTCAAAATGACGAATCTCAAACCATCAGGTGGTGTCACAGTGCCTACACCTGTCTTTTGCTTAGATTTGATGGAACAACATCATAGAGATAAATACATTTACTGCATCTGTACTACAATGAAAAGCAGCTGAAACTGTTGTAAACTTCAACACGAGTCACAGTCATGTTTCGCTGTTTCAGAGGTGTTGATTGGCTCTTTGGGACCTTTTGGAGAAAACACTGAAGTCATTCAGAGAGAGAAGTGTGCACTGAACAAGCAAAGAAACTGAAACAGCAGCAGAAGAAAAAGAAGATTATCTACAGAACATCTGGACTCGAGTGAGAAAATAAAAATATAATACATGAAGATTTCACATAGAAGTTGATGTGAACACAGTGTAGCTGAAAAGAAGAGACACAAAAAAGGAAGCAGGTGGGAAAAAAAGCAAAAAAAATAAGAAAGAAACTCTACCTGTTGTTTCTCTTCTTTCCTCTTGTTTACCTACTGAAATAAACCAAAGCAAACAAATACCATCATTTTAATATCATTTAAGAATCTAAAAGGACCAAATGATGACACGTTGACAGAATCAATAAACAAAATCACAAATATGTAATAACCTGCAAGTTTCCTGTGAACACATCGTCTCACCAGCAGAACCAGTAACACCAGTAGAACCACAACACAGACTGATCCAACAGACAACACAGAGAGAACAGGAGGAGAGAGTGATGGAGGAAGAGTGGTATGGGTGGAACCAGGTGGAGGTGTGGATGTAGGTGGAGGTGTGGATGTAGGTGGAGGTGTGTTGGTGTGTTTGTCTAAAATAAAGCAAACACAGTCATTAAGTTGTTGTCACATTGTGAATGTTGAAACCTGCAGAAACACAGACAGGTGAGTGTGTCACCTGTGACAGTGATCCAGCTGGATGGAGACTCTCCATGACCGCTGATGTCACACTTGTAGAGGCCTTCATCAGACCTGGAAACATGCTGGATGGTCATGTGACCTGTAGGCTGCTTCCTGATGAGGGAGCCATCTTTATAGAAAGCAGCTGGGAGGTTGGAGGGAGTGGTCTTTGTTTTACAGAGCAGAGTGACGTCATCTCCCTCCATCACAGGGAGGACAGGACTCTGCAGGATCACTGATCCACCTCAACACAGAGACAAACTACAGCATTTCATCCATTTACACACAGCTTCATCAACACTAACTCCACACACTCAGCTTACCAGTGACTGTCAGGTTAACCATGTTACTGATGGGACCCTCTCTGGACTCACACCGGTAAACTCCACTGTCAGATAGGAAAACAGTGATGTTACAGGAAGAACCAGCTGGTTTTCCCCACCCATCTCCACACTGAGTCCTCTGTTGTTTGCTTGTGTTTCTCCTCAGAGTCCATCCAGCAGAGCTGTCGTCCTCCTCACAGCTCAGAGACACAGAGTCTAATTTAAAGAACTGAGAGCTGCTGGGACTCACAGTCAGACGAGTTGTGAAGGTTAAAATCAAAAACTGATGATGTGTTAAACTTTTTCCAAAACTTCTACAAATAATCAAAATGTTGTTTTGTTGATTGCACTATGAAAAGATCAACCCAATCAGGTCATATCAGTGAGCATTTCTCAGGTTTAAACTGTGACAGAAGAAGGTTACTGACCTTGGTTTGTTGTGCAGCTCAGCAGTGAGATCAGAACTAAAGAGAAATGACACTCAGGTTGATTTGAGGTCAGTGTTGGGGAGTAACAGAGTACATGTAGCAACGTTACGTATTTAAAATACTAAATATGAGTAACTGTATTCCATTACAGTTACTGTTCAAAAAGGTGGTGTTCAGTTACTTTGCTGAAGTAAATGGATTAATGGATTTATTAATTAATAAATGGATAACATATGTGTTAAGTCTAACTGTTGACTGTTGTCATTGTGTTCCTTAAATTTGTACAGTCTGGGTTCAAGCAGTAGGATCAAAGTCATTCCTTTGTCTCTGACCACCTCTCCAGCCACTCTGTGCTGGGGGAGGTTTTATTGCAGATATTATCTGGAAGATCTGTTTCTTGTGATGTTGCTTCCTGCTTTTACGATCCTTTTGGTGAGCAGGAAGTTATGCATACAGAGACACACACACACACACACACTCTTGCACATGCATACAAGTGCTTACACATACACACACATAGTGCCTTGTCTTAGAACCATTGGGGGGTTTTACGGTGGGAGGTGCTTTTGCTGTGATGTGTATTGTGTGAACTGTTTTCCCAATAAAAGGCAGCGAGCGGAGACCAGAGTCGGGGTCATTCGTGTTAGGCTGAGATAGCGACCGAGGCCTCCCTTGCAAGTAAATCGATCGATTGCTGACTGTCTTGTTTTCTTCATGAGGAATAAGTCTCTAAACTAGCAGGATACGTGGAAACACAGACCCAACAAAATGTTAGACCAGTGGCTCCAAACTTTTTTTGCTAGGCCCCCTTTGTTTTACAAGAAAAATGATATGGCAGCCTCGCTTCTGTCAGTCTGCCCCAGGGCAGCTGTGGCTATGACTGCAGCTTGCATCCACCAGGGTGTGAATGTGAGCGTGAATGAATAATGTCATTGTAAAGCGCTTTGGGTGCCTTGAAAAGCGCTATATAAATCCAACGCATTATTATTATTAACAAAACTATTCTGAAATATACAGACAGTCACATTGCCTGTGTATTTAAAAACATTAAATGTTTTATGTGAGGATAAATAAATCACATCCTACTCAGTGAAACTTCTGAGTTTATTCACAAACTTTAAAGAGAATAAAGTCTCCTCTGATCTCAGTGATCTGTAGTTTGGTTGATGAACAAATCCATTTAATGTTGTTGGAGCTCAGACAGTTTAGGCCATATTGAAGTATTTTGTGATGATCTTTAATTTGAGTTTCTAGTTATAATCTTGATTGTTTTATGTTGTAATGTAAAATAATACGCTACACAAATGTGTCCTGCTTTGTTAATCTATTGGCTTGTTGTAAAGTGTTGGTAGGTGTCATGAAGCGGGTGTGAGGCACAAGGGGATATGAAAGGTTAAGCAAGTAAGCAGGACGTGGAGCAACAGTTTTTCTAACCGTTGCTGTTTGTTGTTGTTTAG
Source organism: Pelmatolapia mariae (assembly GCF_036321145.2). Lineage (NCBI taxonomy): Eukaryota > Metazoa > Chordata > Actinopteri > Cichliformes > Cichlidae > Pelmatolapia > Pelmatolapia mariae. The sequence goes on from NC_086229.1 coordinate 70,885,882, forward strand.
TTAAAACAGAACAGAAATATAAACAGAGTGCTGGAGGCTTTTGTTTTCTCCTTTACATGTGTCTCGTTTTTGAGACATAAAAGTATACAAGCCATCTAAGAAAGGCACGAGTCAGAAACTTTATGTCCTGCAGAAGCGACAAAGAAGGACTGAAGATTGCTGCTACACATGTAGTGGACGTCCCCCTCAGTGAGAGAGGCAGATATGAGCTGAAACACAGGAATCAAACCAGGGACGCTGCTGTTATGGAGCTGAACTGGAACCATTCAGAAACTGAGGCCCTCTGAACACATTTTAATTACAGCTGTGCAGAGACACACTGATGACTGACTGGAACACTATGATTCACATTTTACATTAACACCATCCTCACACATGGTTCATATATGGCCACTAGAGGGAGATGTTGGACTTTAAACACTAACATGGAAACAAGCAGATCATCAGTGATGCTTCATCAGTGTGATGACTCCTCCCACTCTGTTTGTTTCTTCCTTTCCTTTCCTTTCCTTTCTCATTTCCCATGCGTCCTTGATTCTTCTCTTTGTGTTTTTCAGGATTTTCTCATTTCACTAATTTGTCCCTGTGAAATGGATGGACCCCACGCAGCCTCAGGTGGCAGTTTTGTTGTTTTATTTGCACAATACCTCCTTTCTTTATGTTTGGAGGTCAGCTTTTCAGCTGCTTCTCCACTCCTCACTCAGCTGCTCTCTTGAGCCCCTGTGTCATTGAAATAGTGACAGTCTGATTACAGAGTCGCAGCCACCCTGGCACTGCCCCTAGAACCCACTGCACCACCCCTCCACTACAGCTGAGCCAGAGACCACCTCTTACCTTTTCTATACCATGAGATAAAATACACCATATTACAATCGTCTGTGACCTTAAATAGCATATAACAGTGAGTCTTGTAAACCTTTGCATCGCTGACTAAAGATGACACATGTACCAAGGTGCGTGAGCGCCCTCTAGTGGGTGAAAACTTAACCATTACACTCAGTAGCAGTCAGCAGCTTTATGCTCCGTGAAACAACAAAGTACACATTTACACAACAAATCATCACTTATCATCATCATTTTTCATCAGCAATTTTTCTGCATTACGTACCTATACTGTCACAAAGTACATAACTCAGACTAAACTGTATCATCACAGTTTTGAGATGATACATACCAGACATATAGTCTACAATTATGGAGACATCCAACTTTTAATACAAAGACTAAAGCTAAAACTATACTACAGATACATTCTGATGACAGAGAAAATGAAGCTTATACATAATTTAAATAAGGCATGTCTGTAATAAGTGTCCTTGTTCGTATTTGAGGTGAAAGACAAACGACTGCAGAGTCCCAGTGAGATGCATCAAAACAATGATTTTATTGAAACACATATATGTGGGAGGCCGAGCACGATCACCCAAAAAGCATCGATCTCCCAGAACAATAAATGACCAGTCATATATATAACATAGTTGATGACGAGCATCATGCGTCAAAGCAGATAGATAACATGCATCAGTTCCAGTAATCCCAACCTTGGACATATTCTAAAAAAGAACAGTTCCTTCCTCTGTTCCTCCGCCAGATGCTTCCTGTTATTTCACTTACTACACTTCACTTATCTGTGGAACTAAACTGTCACGTATGCAAGTAAAACAACTTTGCAGTTTCGAGCAAAACAAGTCTAGATACTGTGTATGTGTGTTCAGGCAGCCCATGTGTCTTAACCTTAGTGCATGACCTTACTCTGAGTCATCTGTTACCAGGCAGAACTCCAATGCAGCAGGTTGCTGAACACACAGGCCTCTATTCAGTTCCCTGGTTACAGAGCCATCTGGAGCAGTGTTGTTGGGAATGAAAGTACAACACATGTCACCAAACATGGCGCACACACCTCCTTTCTCGGCCAACAACATGTCCAGGGCCATTCGATTTTGCACTCCCACTAGCGACGTCGGCCCCAGTTGTTCCGCAAATCCCTCAATCGCATCCCTGGTCAGGTTAGAGAGCCTTAGCAAATTATAATGAACATAATTAATGCGATCAACATTTATATTTGGAGTTATCCATATGAACACACTTTCAAATCCTGCCGCTATTTGGTTAACTAATTTATATTCATCAGGAACTCCCCTGGGAACTCCTATTGAGTCAATCCAGGTAGGCGAGTCCGTTCTCGGGTCATAAATATGTGTACCCGTTGTGCTTCTTTCCCTCAACATGTGTCTCCTACGTCTGGCTGTCAATGTACGCGTGTCATGTTGTGGAATGGCTTTTACCTTACTCCCTATAAGCATCAGTGGTGCTCCTAACAGCACCATAGCACATGTTCCCACACTCCCCAAAGGAACACGCACCAAAAGGGTGTGATGTCCACAGTAATAATACAACCCACCTCTAGCCCATGTACCTATTATGGTGTTTGGGTCACTTACATTATTGGTGGTGCTTCCCGTGAGCGTCCTTTCACACCAACTTGGGTCAATTTCTCCCAGAGTGTATTTCACGCTGTCCGTAGAAAATTCAAAACATGTGTAATTATCTCGTTTAGGTATGAATGATCCTGTTTGCGTACGTTTGTCAATTGGTGGATATAAACTTGACAGTGTGGTGCAATCTCCTGTGGACACAGCTTCTCTAGTTAGTCTCAACATGCAATTATAACCCCACTCATCCTCTGGATACAGAGGCGCAGGCTCTGTGAACAGACGAGGTCTAGCTGTAGCATAGGCAACACAATCATCTACATGCTGTTCCCTAGCATTTTGAGCCACCCAGTCCAGCCAGAGATTACTGTCACTGAATCCGGTGGCACGTTCAGTTAAATCTTGTGGTTTCAGGCGAGTGTAGTCGACTACAACTACCGTCCTGTCTGAGTTTTGGTTATGTTTTATCAGTGATGTTCCATTGTCCCTTACTACAGGCTTTGTTGGCTTAGCTTTTCTAAGAAAATTAACCTTTATTAACCCCTTTGGATCTATCCCTACAGTTTCCACACCCAGAACTAGATATATGGAGTTTTGACGCCACCAGTTCCCCATTGACAGGGTCAGTGGATTCTGGGTCGGACTATAATCCCTCTGAAGCTTCAGCTCATTCTCTGGGCCCTGTTCTGGTGCCTCCCAATTTTCCCCAGTGTAACCTCTTACCTGATTCCAGTTCCGACACCAATTCTCATAAGGACGCCTTCCCCTTTCACAATGTGTGTTCACAACATAATCCCAACACACCCAAACATTAAATCCCCTCCAGCTACTGTCAGCTCCCTTACAGTTAAAAACCTCGCACAAATCAAACGTGAATGAAGTGGTGGACCCATTAACATAGTCTAACTCGAGTCCACCATAGATGCTGAGGCACTCATCCCTTTTACCTGAGACTTCACGCTTAAATTTTCTCAGCGACTCAATCAATTTGGACTCTGGAGCGGGTAGACCTCTGCGTCTGGGCAATTCACCTGTCTGCCAAAAAACAAAGAAACATATTAGAACACTCACACATGCCAACACCCCAGTTATTTTCCAATTTCCCCACAACCCCATGGTTTTGGTTCCCATACTCTCCTTTAACTTTAGACTGGAGCCCCAGCCTCTCGAGCTTCACGCCTCTTTGCCACCTCCTCTTTGAGTGAAGAGATGCTCGGCGATCCTCCTCTTCACTCTTCAACTTCCCAGGTAGACTACTGGTCAGTCGTTGCACGGGGGAGAGGATTATTCTGCCTCTTTTTTGCCACTCGTGTTATTTGCACACTGAGACCAATGGAACCAGGTCTCGCCTTTCCCCTTCAACTGGACCACTGTTGTGGTACGAGCAATGTTCCCTCTAAGCTGCGCGCGTGCGCAATTGTGCACTGCTGACACGGTCTCTGCGCACAGACAATCTGCGTTGCCCACAAAAAGAAAAATCTAACTTGAATTGAAATTAAAATTAATACTTTAAAATTTCTGTTTTACAGTGTTAGTCAATAAGTCACTGGCTGCTCCCGTATGGGATTAGGCACGATCTGATATCGTCGTGTTGGTGTTGTTCGGGATTAGAACGATGCCATCTTATCCCATAGTCCAGCCAATAATGCGATTCACATTCGTATATACGCAGCTAATCAACGTGGTTGACAGGCTATGACAGCGTCCTTATGTGCCGACACCAGTGTTTTAGCGAGCAAAGCGGCATGGCTGATGAGGAGTGAAGCCACGTTAATGACAACGTGAACAACCATTGGAGATGTGAGCAGGACAGACGGAACAGTTGACGGAAAAAGTGTGGACTTTATACCAGTTTTTAAATTGTGTTGATAGGCCACGTAAAACCAGAGTTATGATAAAAATATCTGCAATGTTTGGTTTTCCTCCTGAATACTATCGTTGTTTATATTTTATGCTGTCCTCACTAAAGTTTGTTGCAGGCAACGTAATTTCAGCTATACAGCTAGCTTAACATTCTTTTATTCCCAGCACTTCATCCTCCAAGAAACAGGCCGCTTGTTGTGTTTGGCAGGATTTAATGATGAAAATAAATTCTCTCTCTCTCTTTTTTGTAAAACTGTACAAAGAAAAGGAATACAAAATACACAATGAAGACATGTTCCATTACACTGGGAGAACAACATTGCTCTAGTAAAAACACACGACCACAGATGAGGCATCTGCTGAAAAAATATAAGCATCTACCTGCCTCCATATGATTTAACTCAAAACAGTGTCAAACTTACTAATACACATTAAATGTATAGGAACTTACGGATGAAGCCGATATTGTGGACTTTAACACCAGGATTGCAGAGATTGCCATCAGATTACAAATGCTGTCACTGCAGCAGCTAAAGAGCACACTACTTCCTGTAGACCACTTCCTCTACAAAAAGGACATTCTGCTTAGTTACCACTAGGTGGTAGTAACACTTCTTCAACAACAACAATATGTCCGTTCCATGACATATTTACTGCTGGAAGAAACGGTAAAAACGGCGTTTTATAAGGAAAACGCTTGAAAGCACTCTCCACCTGTGAGCAAAAACAAACCCCCCCGCTCCCCCTTTCCTATTCGTCCAAAAAAGTACCATGTCGACCAATCACAAAATGATATGGCAACATGGCATCTAATTGTTAAGAAACGGGGGGAAGTTTGGGAGTGACGGCGGTGTTTTGAGATGTGAGAGATTTGCGACGTTTAGCACAAATCTTGTGTAGTTAGTGTGTAGTGTAGTCATTAGTTTTGTTGTGTGTGTCAGAACAATGAGGCGACTGCTGAATGTTACAGGTGTTACAGGAGTGATACATCTCCTGTTGTCAGGCCTGCAGGTATCAGGCTGTTGTTCTCCTTTATCTCATAGTGGACAGAAAATATTTTTGGGAGTGGCACAAATAATTTGTGTGGCATCAGATTTGATACAGAACACCTGATTGTTCTGTAAATAGTTTGAAATGTTTATTTAAAAACGCCTTGGCTGCATTAAAAAAAAAATAGCTGCAAAAAACTTTGTTGTAACTATATAATTAATTGCCCAACATTGGTCATTATATACTATATTTTGCAAACAGAGAGTTACAGGAGTCTCTCCCAGACCACAGACTCATAATACAAGTCAGAGCTTTATAAAAAAAAGAAAGAAAGAAAGAAAGAAAGAAAGAAAGAAAGAAAGAAAGTTGTGTTTCGAAATTGGAGTTCAAGTTATTTTTACTTCCAATAGTGTTAACATATTACACAGGTCAATGACTAGATTTCTTTTACATTTTCATTGTAAATGGGCTAAAGTAGTTAATTAAAGGTAGTCTAACATAAATGTAAATGCTGTAATTTGATTTGATTTTAATAAACCATATAACTTGGATGGATTCGATGGTGGCGTGACCACAGTGCACACGTCTGATGTCGCTCACAGTGGTCCAAGGGATCGCTCAGGGAGCTTGTGTGTTCGCTCAGACACATGAAAAATTAGAGGGAACATTGGGTACGAGCCATCACTTCAAATGGCCCCGTCCATCTAGGTTCTTTCCACTTTCGCTTGATGACCTTCAGCCACACCGCCTTGGCGTCGGGGACCGACCTGTCCACCGTGGTCACTCCTGCTGCAACCTGTTGTGTGAAACTAGACACAAGAGCTTTTAATTCTTTCCAATATTGGTCCATTTGATCAACCTTTGTTGTTATTATTTATTTTATTTTCAGTTGTTACAGATGGGACAGACATGACTGGGGGATAGGAAAGGGAGAAAGAAAGAGAGGAAGGAAAAGAAAAACAGAAGGGAAAAGGGACAGTGAGAAAGGGCACTTACAAAGACAAAGAAAAAAAAATCTCTTGGATCACCTGTTGAGAGAAAAAGAGGAGAAAACAAGCAAAAAAACAAAGCAACATACTAAACACAACACCATCACATTAATCTAGCTAAGTGTAAACAGCAGTAAATACTGAATATTGAATGTTGTTGTGCAGCACGCAGGACAGACAGCGCACAGTGTGCTTTGAAGTAGCAGCTAAGAAAGGTGTAGTTTATGTCTATGAACAGTGAACACCCGTGTGCACACCTGTGTGGATCAGCGTGCTTGTATACAGAAGGTTTCCCCATGTAACGGTCTGCTACAGGGTGTGGAGGGCCATAGCCCCGTCCCCCAGGGCATGAAGCAGGCATGGAGGATATCCAGGCTCCAGACATCCAGAGGCCCCAGATTGCGAGAGCCCAAGGAGTACCACCGGAAGGGCATCCGTGCCACCCTCCTGGGAAGGGCTGAGGAGATCCCCAGACGAGGGGTCACCGAGTAGCCACGGAGCAGAAGCCAGAGGGGGCTGCACTGGCATGCCCGCCGGCTCTGCCAGCAGCCAGCTGTGCCAGAGTGAACCGAGCTGCAGGCCCCGAGGCCGGAGGTTCAAGGGCCCCCTTTGCCCCGGAAGAGGCCTGACCGAGCGACAGGCACCAGGCCCCGCCAAGTAGCCACCGGGAGTGAGCTGGTGCATACCTGAGCGCCCAGCCCCGGACACCAAGAACCACCAATGCACCAACCCCTGAGGGCATCAGTTACCGGCAGGGAGCGTGGTGAGGGGAGATAGGCCTCCACACTTTGGAGGGCCTGGGTGTTCCCAGGGAGGTGGAGTCTAAGACCCGACCTGACATATAGACACAGATAAACAGGCACACACAGACACAAACATGCATTCCCACCCTCATGCACACATATACAAATACAAATACAAATCTTTCCAATATTCTGCATGCGTTCTGTTACTTTTTATACTCTCTTCCACCGGGACTGCTGTCCAGGGACCTGGAAACTGCCGGCCTGTCAACAGCTCGTACGGCGTGAAACCTGTTGAGTGGTTAACAGAACATCTTATAATCATTAATGCAATGGGCAGGGCTGCAACCCAATTTAGCCCCGTTTGAGCACAAATTTTGGCTCTTTTGTTTTTTAAATTTAGATTCATTCTTTCTACTTTCCTTTGGGACTGAGGATGATACACAGTCCCAAACCTGTGTTGCGCCCCCAGCCTCTGTTCTACTTCTGCCAAATCTTTGTTTTTAAAGTGTGTTCCATTATCTGACCGATTTCGTTTAGGAAACCCGTTCCTAGGAATGTAATGATTAATCAGACACTTAATTACACTTTTCGCATCCTCTCTTTTTGTAGGCCACGCCTCTGGCCAGCCGGTCAGGGCATCTACACTCACCAATAAATACCTGACTCCTCCTGGACCCACGTCGATCATGTCAGTGAAGTCGATGACAATCTCTTGTCCTGGTCTCTCTGGAATGGGAAACTTACCTGCTTCTGGCTTTATTACTGGCTTTGGATTGTGCCTCCCACAGATCAGGCACGTCCTGGCTTTCTCCTTAATCATATCTTTCAAAAATGGGTGCCACCAATGGCACAGATGTCTCTCCATCTGGGCCACACCCACATGACCGAGCCCATGGGCTTCGGTGATTTTCTGTTTTGCCAGGTTTGCAGTCAGCACAGGTCGTCTGTCGGGTCCTCGCCACGGGTCCTCTTCCCATGCTCCTCGGCTCTTCCACACCCCCTTCTCCTCTGGGGCTGCCTCCTCTTGGGCCTTCCTGGCCTCCTCCAACATGTTGACTCCTGATTCTTTTTCCACACTTATTTGCACCATCTGCCTTGGTCCTTTATATCCTGCAGCCTACTTTGCGGCTCGATCGGCTTCTTGATTCCCCCTGGCCACCATGCCAGTCCCCGAAGAGTGACCTTTACATTTTATAATACTCACCTCTTCCGGATCTTCCAAAGCCTGTTCAAGTTCCTCCATTTCCTTCTTGTGGCAGATTGGTGCGTTGTCTGCTGTCCTGAATCCTGCTCTTTTCCATTGGGCTAGCTCCACATGAGCTGCTCCAAAGGCATAAGCTGAATCCGTGTAAATGTTGACTCTTTTCCCTTTAGCAAGTCTCAGGGCTTGGCTTAAAGCAATTACTTCTGCTCTCTGAGCCTACTGCTGCCCTTCAAGTCTTCTGGCCTCTTTCACTTCAAATTCAGTCCCATTTCTGCAGACTACAGCATAGTCTGCTTTCAGTCCTTCCTCATCTCTGTAACAACATCCATCTGTGAACCAGTCTTCAGCTCCCAAAATAGGTTCTGCCTTCAACTCTTCTCTGATTTTCTCTTCAACTTCAGCTCTCTTGGCGCAGTCGTGCGGCTCTCCTGACCCCATTAAATCTGCCATGTTGATTCCCTCATGTGTAAATGTCATATCTGGAGCGTCTAAGACTTTACTCACTCTCTGCTGTGTCAGTGGTGTCATAGTGAAGGTTTGTGAGATAACATATGCCACTACACTGTGTGTGGTCAGCACTCTCAATGGATGCTCCCTCACTATGTGTGCTGTTTTTTGTATGACTCTTGCCACCCCAATTGCATGTTGTGTGCATACAGAGTGCCTTGTCTCTAATGGATTCAGTCTGATGCTGACGTACATAAGTACATCTCTCCCTCCCCTCTTTTTCTGAAACAACACCCCATTAACTATCCCGTGTGTTTCTGAAACATCAAGATAGAAGGGTTCATCATAGTCAGGCATGGCAAGATCAGCGGATCTTGACAGGTCTTGTTTCAGTGTGATAAACGCCGACTCTGTGGCTGATGTCCATGGCAGCTCAGCCTTAAGGTTACGGACACCCACCTTTTTCACCAGATCTCTCAAAGGAGCTGTTTTGCCTGCGTAATTTGGTATGAACTGCTGGCTGTATCCCGTTAAGCCTAAGAATGAGAGCAGCTCCTTAACCGTGCGCGGTCTTGGATGTGTTAGAATCTGATCTCTGTGTGTGTTGAGCAACCCCACTGATTTGTGAGCAATGACACGGCCCAGAAATGTTACCTCTGGTCGGACCAACTGCAACTTTTCTTTACTCACTTTGAACCCACACTCAGCGAGTCTCTTCAATATGGTGAGTGAGGCTGCCATACATGCTGAAGCTGACGGAGCCGCAATGAGTAAATCATCAACATACTGCACCAGTGTGCACCCCTCTGGTAGGTGACACGGTGAGAGAGCCCCCTTCAACACTTGGTTGAAAATCCCAGGGGACAATGCAAACTCTTGTGGTAACCGTGTGTATCTGTACTGTCGCCCCCTGTATGTGAATGAAAAAATGTCCCTAAGAGACTCATGCAGTGGGAGACAGAAAAACGCATTAGCTAGATCAATACACGTGAACCACTTTTGATCCGGTGTTAGTGCTGTCAGTGCTGTGTAAGGATTTGGAACAGGCACAGTGTCAGTACGTAGAACGGCATTTATAGCTCTTAAATCATGTGCCATTCTGTACTTTCCTGTCCCATGCTTCTCTACTGGCAAAATGGGAGTGTTCCAGTAGGATTGTGAGGGCTCAAGCACTCCTACTTTCAGTAGCCCTTCAACGGTTTCTGCAATTCCCTCCTCAGCTTCTCGTTTGTGTCTCTACTGCGGTTTCCAGATTGGTGCATCAGACTTCAGTTGGAATAAAACAGGCGAGCAAGTTGCCAGGCCCACATCCGTGGATCCTGCTGACCACAAAGTGTCAGGAAGAGTCGCAAGTGCGGCCACTGCATCAGCATGGTCTATTCTTTCTCTTCCATGGATTCTTGAGATTTGTTCATGCTCCAATATCACTGCGTCATTTGACAGGCAAGTGATACGGTAAATTTTACATTTTGGCGAATACCAAACATCTGGAATCTGAGTGGCTTGCCAACAGGCTTCATCCAGTGCTCTCCTGACCATCGTTCCCACCTCCTTCGCCTGATGACCCTCATGGACCGCCAACGTAACATGGGGCACTGAATCAGGTCCCATATTGAACCAAGGCAGTTGTTCTTCAGTTAATTTTACTGCTGCAGCGACGCCTTCAGCACCGACATAGATGTTATGAGAGCACACATTCCAAGTCTGACCTTCAAGTTCAGACTGGAATTGGTCCCTGTAAATTTCATCATCGTCCCTATCATAATAGAGGGTGACATGGTATGGATCTCTTGGAGGAGAATAGACAGCCAAGGCCATAATCCAAGGTTTCCACTGCTGGTATTGTCTTAGAATGCCTTCGTCCACCAACCGACCCAAGTATATGTCAGCTGTCGATTGTTCACAGTCTTGTAGCAAATACTGGTTCTTTGAATGCATCCCCAGGCACAGGAACTGTTTTCCTCCCGGAAGTGTAACTGTTAATCCATCAGCCGAACACATGATAGTGGCTCCCAGTTTAATGAGCAGATCCCTGCCCATCAGATTCACAGGCACGTGAGGAGACACCACATATCTGTGCTTCAATGTCTGCTTTCCCAGCTCCGTCAGGGCTGGATTGGTTATTGGCAGAGTCATAGGAACCCCAGAAAAGCCCACTACACTAACCGTGTGATTCGAAAGTGTTGCACTGCTTGGTCTTTGTCTCAGCATTGAGTAAGTCGCTCCAGTGTCCACCAGGAAGGTCATTTCAGTCCCTTCCAGGGTCATCGACAACATAGGATCTGCCATTCCCATGCTGCCGGATCTCTGTAGGTCCCGTCAGTACTGCTCCTCCTCCCCGCCCCAGTCGGCCAGGGGATACTGAGCCACCGGCGCCATGCCTGGGTTTGGAGCTTGATGTCCCCTCGTTTGGACTGCTCTGCCTCGAGGAGCTCCACGTGCCTGGGGTGGATAATATGGTTCTTGTGGCCATGGTGTAGGACAGTTGCGAGCCCAGTGTCCTTGTCCTCCACACTTTAGGCACATGTTGGGGTCCAGCATAGGTCCCCCCAGACCACGACCCCTTAATCCTCCTCCTCTTTGAGATCCACCACGTCCCCTCAGCGACCTACCAGCCCCCCAATTCCCCGTGGGTCGTCCTTGCCTTGGTCCATTGGTGGGGAATCGGTCATCAGGGTACAAAACCGGGTCCAGATCTGGCCAGTCAGGCATCGGATCGCCCTGAGGCTTTGCCACCAGCATTTTCTTAACTCCATCCTTACTTTCTTTTTTCTTTTCACTTAGCTTTTCTCTGGCCTCAGCCAGTTTCAATTTCACCAGCTGCCCTTGCGCCTCCTCTAACTCCTTTTTCTTGTTGGTCAGGGCGTCTTTCTCCGACTGAAGTCTGTGTATGACATGTCTCTCCCATTTTGTAGAATTTGCAACAGCAAAGTCTGGGTTCTTCTCCAGGTGAGCTCTCACTCATTCTGGTAGACCTGCCAAAACCGCAGAGCGGAACCACGCCCTATGTTCTCCTTCCTGTCCAGGATGCTCTCCAGTCTGTGTAATCCACTGTTCTTTTGCCTGCTCTATAAACTCTCTAGGAGTGTGTTCTGGGCTCCACACTATTTTAGGTGTGGTGCCAGTGTTAGGGGTCGGATATTTGTCACGCACTGCGTCAGCGAGAGCATTTCGCACCGTTTCATAGGGGACGTCATTTGGTGCACATGTAGTTCCTGCTACCTTTTCCACATCGGCTAAACCTCCCCCTCTCATGGCTCGCCCACCGACCGCTCTAAAATCGCCCAAGGCGAGTTCCTCTCCTTCTGTGAGACTGCGCAGCCTCCTCAGCCAAGCAGCTCCTCCTTCTGTGATCGGGGGCAGTTGCTTCACCAGTGCCTCCAAGTCTCTGATGTTATAGAGCTGATACACTGGTTCTCCCTTTAGCCCCTTCATCAAGGGCATAGAGAGTGGCAACTCCTCCTCTGGGTCAAACTCCCCCTCCTCAGTCTGCAACGCGATGCTTTGGCTTCGATTCTTCTCAAAAATCGACTGTCTTTTGTCTCTTTGTTCCCCCAAAGCCCTTCCAGAGCGAAGTGTCCTCAGATCTAAGTCAGCGTTAAACTTTGGGGCGAACCCTTCAATCCCCAAAGCCGACACTTCCCGTGGTTTCCGTCCTTTTCTTGTTGACATCATAATCTCCTTCTCCAGTGTTTCGATCCTTTGTTCTACTATCCCCTCTTCCAGTTCCCTCAGCTTCTCTTCTAGCTTTATCACGGCTTCCCGATTGGTAGATATTTTCCAACGACCTTCCCCTGCCACTGATTTTCCTCAAGGTCGCCAACATCTGGCTTCTGACAGGCCTTTTGCTTTACCTTTGCCGGCAAACTCTGAAGCTGCGGTGCAGGCGTATCTTCCTCTGAAGTCCATGAATCCTGGGTTACCGCTTCCTGGCTGACCCGTTCTGGTGTCACCTGATCTGCACTCTTAGGAGCCGCAGGTTGAGCTTCTTCCATAGCTCCTTCTGGGCTGAAGTGCGAGGGAGGAAGCAAAGTCACACGCGGTGTAGTTATGCTACCTCGTGATGTCCCAGCAACTGGCTGAGCCTGAGTCACCTCTGGTGTAACTGCCACTGATTTAGGCTGCGTCACTCCTGTGTTGGCTCCCTCTGCCTGCCGGGTAGGAGTCAATTGCCTACTGTCCTCCTGAAAATCCACAATTCCTCCCTTTACTGTTCCTTTTTTTCCTCCCGGCCCCCACAGAGTACCACCCTCCAAAGTCAAAATTGGAAAGGCGTACGGAGGGGGCGGGGCACTCGGGAATTGTGTCAGGCTGGGATATCCAGACATTAATGTCCCCTCAGCCGTGGCTTCCTTCGCCAGTGTTGGTCTGGTCTCGTCCACTTCCTCTTTCATCCAGTGAGACACCCCCTGGCACATAATCATGAATTTACAACACTTACCTTGTCTTTCCATCATCAACTTCTTTTCTGCTTTCACTTTCCTTCCCACAAAGCGTCCCAATTCCTTTATCCTCTTTTCACATTTTTCACCTCCAACTTGGAAGATCAAATGGAGGGGTACTCTGTCTTCCAAAGTTTTTTGTTGGTTCTCACATAATTTCTTCACCTCATCTTCCATGTCCTTACACTCCCAGGCAATCTCCTTAGGAGTTCCCTCAGAAGTGATTTTGATGGCTTTCCTAGGTTGTTGAATCTGCTCCTTAAGTGGCTTGTACTTCTTCTCCCCACTGGGGGTCGCCCTTTCGCTGTCAGCCATTCTGTATTTAACCTCACCCTCACAAAATGGCCGCTCTTGAACTCCTCCCTTTGGGTTCCCTCGCTGTACTTCCCTTTTCACAGTCAAAAGCCCCTTGACTGCTTAAGCTTCACTTCCTCTAAGCTCTGCCAGCGCCTCACACTCACACACTCACTCTCTCTCTCTCCACCACACACTCGCACACTCACAGTTGGTGTGTTGTCTGCACCAGTTCTCCTAAAAAACACAAAACTTCTCAAAAGCCCAATGCCCACTAACAAATTAAGCACGCGAAGCTAGCAAAAATTCACTCTCACAGTCACTTCGCCCGGCGATTGCAAAGTTTAAAAATAGAAATAACTCCGCTGTACATGCACTTCTCCCACTCTTAATAGGGAGAAAACATAAATCAAACAGCTCACTCTGAATAAAATGTCAAAAATAAACCACACACTTCTGCCTCCTTAGGCCAAACAGAAACATCAACCACCAATCACACAATTAATTCCTTTTTCAATTGTATACTTAACAACAAAACAACAACTCTATTTTACAGGAGTTTTCCAGGAGACCTCTTAATGACCTCCTCATGAAATATCACCACACCCGTGCTCACAATGCAAAATCACAAGCACAAGACTACAGGGTTTATTCAATATACTCAAAATATTACACACAACCTCTGACAAAATCACCAAAAGCTCTATTATGCTCTTTTCTTCACTAAACAACATCCACATTCATCACACACACCCACTTCAATGCTTCACCAATACATAAGCTTCACCCTTAAAAACACTTGAAAACTTCACCACCATTTAACACAATTCAGCCACATAATATCGAGTCTTTCAGCTTTTCACCAGCAAGTTTCACACCACACTTTTCACACACTGTTTTGTTTAATCCTCATACACTCAGCTTCTAAATCACGTTCACAGCACACCCGGTTATAATCAATATAAGCAATTTACACAGCCAATTTACACTTTATTTTATATACTCAGACGTGTATAAGCATCACAAATGACACCAGATGGCAAGACAAGTTATTCAACAGTTCCTTATCACTTCTTCAGAACCTCTTGTACTGGTACACCTAACTTTTTGACCAATTTAAAAGCCTCTAAGCCCAGGTCCAACCTTGCTGGTCAATCAGCCCGCTTCGGAAACGCCGTCGCCGGCAGCGGTCAAATTTCTAGGCCCTAATTAATTTATAACCGCTTCCCGCGGCTCGACAGGAAGCTCCACATCCAGCGTCTAAGTATCACACTTGCGCCTTCAGCTATACTTAAAGCTCACTGGTCAGTCACGTTTAAATGGTCATGGCCGGGTCCAACCCTTCAGCCAAATAGCGCAGTAAAAATGTGGTCCTTGACCACTTGGTTTTTAACGGGTGCTCGACGTCCCGCGGGTACCACCCGGGCTCCTGGACGCCGCCAGAGGCAACCGTGCATCCACGGTTACCGGTCGCCGCCACACGCTGAACAACTGCGCTCCTCGGAGTCCAACTCCGGTCCTACACTAATTTAAATACTTTTTAAAAGCATCACTGTGGACTCCAAGTACTAACAGTCTGTTATCTGATGCCCGGATCCAATCCTGCTGCTCAATTTGGGAATAAAATCCCTTAGCCAAATACCCTAACCTAAGCCTTGCTTGGCTGGCGTCACAGTCAACAAATATAACACATTAACTTAAGCACGTAACATATTAACTTAAACACACAACTTATTAACTTAAAATTCACCCCAAAATTAACAGCAATAAATTTTGTCAGTCTAATTTTCCCCAAACTTTTACTTTTGTCACTAATTACCCAAAATCACCCCAGACATTTCCCAGCAACTCTACTGAGTGAACATTTAATTTAGCTTAATTTCCAATTCAGCACCTTTGGATATTATTTTAATCAACAGGTGGTGCTTACCTTTCTATCTTGCCTGGCACGTCACTCAGTCGACCTGCTGGGGTCCCGTCCGTCTGTTTGACCGCACCTGCCGGTCCTCAGCCAACCAAGTCCCTCCTCAAACCGGGTTTTCGGCACCAAAACTGTCCTGGTTCGTATTTGAGTCCCAGTGAGATGCGTCAAAACAATGATTTTATTGAAACACATATATGTGGGAGGCCGAGCACGATCACCCAAAAAGCATCGATCTCCCAGAACAATAAATGACCAGTCATATATATAACATAGTTGATGACGAGCATCATGCATCAAAGCAGATAGATAACATGCATCAGTTCCAGTAATCCCAACCTTGGACATATTCTAAAAAAGAACAGTTCCTTCCTCTGTTCCTCCGCCAGATGCTTCCTGTTATTTCACTTACTGCACTTCACTTATCTGTGGAACTAAACTGTCACGTGTGCAGGTAAAACAACTTTGCAGTTTCGAGCAAAACAAGTCTAGATACTGTGTATGTGTGTTCAGGCAGCCCATGTGTCTTAACCTTAGTGCATGACCTTACTCTGAGTCATCTGTTACCAGGCAGAACTCCAATGCAGCAGGTTGCTGAACACACAGGCCTCTATTCAGTTTCTATATTATATGTAGTGTATTGTAAGCATGCATGCAATTCTTTCATAGCTGTGGGTCACTTTAAATTACTCCATAGATCGGCCAGACATCACGCTGCCCGTAGCTTCAGACCAGTAATTAACTTGACCGAGCTTCAACTCTTTAATAAGCACAAAAATGCATTGTATATAACATGAATACAGTTGCACCTGCAATGAAAGATTATCATGTGATTATGACAACACCTGAAATACAAACTTTAATGTAACATCGACAGTTTCAATAAATGCGCCGATGAAATGATAATGATAAATGATAAGTGATGCAACAGTAGTAATACTGGTTATGAATAGTAACAGTAAAATAATATTCATTTTCCACATAAGTCATCTGTCTGCTTCCTGTTGGCTGTTAGTATATAGCTATTGATTTTCCAGCACAAACTCAGTACTAACATCATTACTTTATTCCAGTCATGCTCTTGCCAGCCTCCACTCTGCATGCTTTAAATCTGTTGCTCTTCTGCGTTTCAGATCCGCAGCCATGCAGCCCGCCTCCTCTCCTTTCTCCTCCTCACTGTGGTCACTCAGAACCCTCTCCCAGCCTCCATCTTCATCTTCATTACTATCAGCATGTTGACTCTGGGGTGGTGGTTGTGCAAAATCCTGTCACTGCTGGGATTCTTTCTGCTATGATGGGTCATTGGAGTCTTAACTGCCAAACAGTTACATTTATTTCTGTATCTCAATAAATCATGTTCAGTTTTTCCACATGATCAGAATCAGAATCAGAATCAGAATACTTTATTGATCCCTGGGGGAAATTATTTCTTTGTTACAGTGCTCCATTATACACCAACATTAACAAAACAGACAACACGCTAACTAAGAATAGTACAATATATATATATATATATCTATATATATATATATACATAAGTCACAATAATAAATAGCAGGAAAGAAACATAAGTCACACAATAATAAATAGCGGGAAAGAACCGTGTAGTTGTGGCAGTAAACAGTGTGTTAAGTGGATGAGTTGTACAGTGAGATGGCCACAGGCAGGAATGATTTCCTGTGTCGTTCAGTGGTGCTTTTCGGTAATCTCAGTCTCTCACTGAACGTGCTCCTGTGACTGACCAGCATGTCATGGAGTGGGTGGGAGGTGTTATCCAACATTGTCTTTATTTTGGACAGCATCCGCCTCTCCGACACCACCTTGAGGGAGTCCAGCTCCATCCCAACAACATTGCTGGCCTTACGGATCAGTTTATCGAGTCTGTTGGCATCTGCGACCCTCAGCCTGCTCCCCCAGCATGCCACAGCATAGAGGATCGCACTGGCCACCACAGACTCGTAGAAAATCCTCAGCATTTTGTGGCAGATGTTGAAGGACCTCAGTCGCCTCAAAAAATAGAGACGACTCTGGCCCTTCCTGTAGAGTGCTTTGGTGTTTTTAGCCCAGTCCAGTTTATTGTCAATGTGGACTCCAAGGTATTTATAATCCTCCACAATGTCAACACTGACCCCCTGGATTGAAACAGGGGTCAAGTGTTTCCTTGTCTTCCTGAAGTCCACGATCAGTTCTTTGGTCTTTGCCACGTTGAGCTGCAGGTGATTCTGCTCACACCACGTGACAAAGGAGTCAAATGATCTCTCCTTATTGCATTGTTTTTGTAGATAAGCTTCAAGCCAGAAAGCAACAGTACCTAAACCAAAAATATTATCATCAGAAGTGAGAAAGTATCTGGACTATCTCCAGCTGTGCTGCGTGTATTAAAGATAACATTGTGTGGGGGTCATGTCTGAAACAGGCTGTACAGTCACACAGATAAAAGACAGCAGTCGTGTTTCTAATAATATAAATGAAAACAGAAAGATTATGAAGATAAAAGCTGTGAGACTCCTCTAGAGAAAGGATGACTTGTTATCATTACATGAAGTGATTTAGAAATAATATGTAAGCTTTCAGGCCTTTCACAACTTATTAAAACTGATTACCTGATGGTGAGCACACACAGATATATAGACATATAGGTGAACTCTAAGAAGAAAACTGTGTTGATGTGTTTGCAGAAAACTATTTATTTACACTTTTATATTTACAATCAGTTTATATTTATATAAACAAAAGAAACATTCACAACTAGAACAAAACTATCTTATGTGCAATATCAACTGTTTCTCCCTTATTTACTGTTTTCTTCCACCATACAGCATACAACTATACTATTAGAGGAACATCATCGGAACGTGGCCAGAACACACAAAAACAAGAACAAGACAATATATAAAAGTTCAAGTTCAGGCTTAGCTTTGGAGAGCAATTCATGGAAAACAATTGTACTCCTGTTCTGAAACCTTTCATTTGAAAACCGGTGTTTGCTCCTGAAGATCCTCTGGGTGTGGACCCTGCTGCTGCTGCCGGCACAATGACTAGTTATGCAGAGACAGAGGACAGAGGCATATGAGACAGAAACAGACTTAGCCATTATCACTTCTGACATTTAGTAATAACGCAGTACTTACAGCTCTGCATGTGTAGTTTTGCAGGTGAGATGCTCAGCATTGTGTCCTCCAGGTCTTTATCCTCATTCATCCCTGTGATGGAGGCAACAATTAGACAAATATGTACTGAATTTATATTTCATGTCAACAATGTTATTAAAATATTATTAAAACAACTTACTAAGGGGTTGTTTAGTTGGGGCATTTCTAGTAGCAGGCACAGACTGCTGCTTCTTCCGCAGGTAGATAAGCTGCAGCTTATGTATCCATGTTCCCAGGGCTGGACTGGGACAAAAAATCGGCCCAGGCATTTTGACTAGAGACCGGCCGACCAGGTATTATAGGAAAAACCATAAAGCCTTTGAATGAAAACAAATGCTGTTGTCACAGTTATGTACACTGTCTTGTTGGTATATATGTATCAGTCTAATAAACTTTAACCTACACCATCCTCCCTATTCTGGTATTCTAAACAGTACCCGAAAGTAGACTGCTTGGTCGAGTTAACCTCCTGAACTATCTACAACACATGGTAAAAACCTGAAATTAAGACAGAGAAGACTAGAGGTAAGACATGATCATTACTGATTACAAAATATTTTTTCTAACATGGCAACCTTTTAAAAGTGAGAGGAGATAGAAAGACAGGTGAGAAAGAAAAACTTAATTGACTTTTGATGGCATTTCACACACAGTACTGGTACAGTCTCTAGAAAATGTGGGAAAATGCTGGCATCATAAACAGTACTTAGCTACTTCTGAAGCAATTATGATGGGACCCTAAAAAAAAAAATATGTACAATAATAGATTTCTATACATTTTACATCAGATGAAAACGTTTGTTTCAGTTTCAGTTTCAATTTTATTTCTATAGCACATTTTAAAGTCTCAAGTACAACAAAGTGCTTCACAGACGAGCCGCATTTGCGGGTTAGGAAATACAATTGTCAACAACAGAGATACAGTTATAGAATGGTGACGTGACAACAAGCATGAACCGGGATAAAGTTAAAAACTAAGTTGCTAGGAAGGCAAGCTTAAACAGATGGGTTTTTAACCGTGATTTGAAGGATTGGATGGATTCCGACGCACGAACATCAAATGGCAAGCTGTTCCAGAGTTTTGGTGCGGCAAAAGCACAATCCCCCCTAGTCTTCCGTCGAGACATTGGTTGCATTAAGAGCCCCTGGTTAGAGGATCTGAGTGCTCTCGGGGGGATGTATAGATCAAGGAGATCGATCAAGTAACTGGGTGCCAGGTTATTTAAAAATTTAAAACTGTATAAAAGGATTTTAAAAATGATACGGTATTTGACAGAAAGCCAAATACCGTATGGCGTGGTTTGTTGTAAGATTCAGAGCGATAAACAAAAGAGAGAAAAGTCGATCAGCTGATCACTGATCAGTTTCATGATTGAAGTAGAAACAGGAGAGGGAGAGGACCAATAGAATAAAACAAAATGGTAAAAAAAAATGGTTAAAAAAACAAACATAAAAATTAAAACAGCCCTAAACAAGATAAAACAGCATAGAATCAAATAATAACAAACAAACAAACAAAGAAACAAACAAACAGACGAGGCCTATCTTATCTCTAAAGGCAGATTGTTCCACAGCACAATCTCCTCTAAATTTATGCTCAGTCCTGATTACATTAAGGGACAGTAATCAGCTGGCATCTAAATACACATTTAGGGCGACCAAAAACCATCACCTCAGTCTTTTTGTCAATGAACAGATTTATCCAGAGGAGAGATGCATCAGTACAAACAATTTCATCCTTTAAACCTGAACTCTGTGAACGGCTGACTGTTCGATGTGCTAAAGAATATGTAACAAGTGTCACCTGGCAGTTTGTTGCTCTCTGCCAGGTGATTGGCTGAAAGAGCTGTGAAAAGGTAGTGGGTGTGTGGGGTGAAGTCAGCGCTCTTCTGTGGAAGAAACCAGAGGCAATTAATTCACTCGGGTGCGAGTGGGTATACTGTCGGTAAGAGACTTTTGCCGTTTTGTTTGGATCATTTGCTGGTTGTATGTGCCTATTTTTAATGTGTCGTTGGACTTTTTTAGTGTGACCACCAATTTTAATAAAAGAATTGATCAAGCCCTAGATCGACTGCGCGCAGGGAAACTGATCAATATTGTAGGTATATTGAGTGTTTGTTTTTAGCTTCATGATTTTAAATGGTTTCATAAAATTGGTATTTTATTGGGTAATATTTTAATTGATAATGTTGTTTGTTTTTCAGCTGTGCTGTCTCTCCTGTCCTTTTTCGTTCTTTTGATTGGTTTGTAATTTTCTTTTGGTGGTTATTGATTGAGAGTGAGTTGTGTAAGGGCGGACTAACCTCCCTTTTTTTGTTTTTTGCTTAATTGTTTGTGCCACTTCCCTTTGTCTCCCAGATTGCAGGCCATGCATAGCGCTGATTCCCAGCTGCGCTGAGACCCGAATTGTTTGCAGTGCGTGTCACGGTTGCAGTGTCGCTAAGCGGGGTGTGACGGGTTGCAGTGTAGTTATATTCGCACAGTTAGTGTGGTAAGTCTCATGTGCAGCTGGGATATCAGCAGGATGTGTTGTAAGTCCTGTCTGGAAATTAGGGGAATTTGTATGTTAATTAATGTAATAAATAAATTATCAATTTATTTCTTTGTCCCGTTCACTCATACCTTGTCCTCGGTTACAAATAGAAAACATTATTTCCCATCAGACCATGAGCAACATTCAGGCATCTAACACAGTAACACTTTTCTTTACATATTCAGCAGAGAGTTAGCTGTGTGCACTACTAAAAAAAGGCTGTTCCAATTCTCAGTAGGGGTGGGTTTTAATAATCGATTCATCGATTAAAATCGATTCTGGCTTGGATAACGTGAAATCGATTCATTAAAATCCTGAATCGATTTTTTAATATAAATTTATTTTGGCCAAAACGCCAGAATCTCAGGTGAAACCTCACAAAATTTCAACAACCAACAAACCGCTAAGACAGTAAATGAGAGCAGGTACACGGATTCTGCACAAGGACGTAAACACACAGCGGACCGTGGATCATAATCACTGAGATGTCGCCTTTCTCACCCGACGGGCGCTGCAGCTTTAAGCGGCTTTCTGGCACAACAACTGCACGGACACGGTCGGGGCTGAAAGCCAACAGCTCGCTGATTCTGATGTTTCGGCAGGTCCGCGCTTTGTGTTTACGCCCCTTTTGCGCTGATTCTAAAGCTGTTAGTTTTATCTCTCTCCAAACAATATTGACTGAACCAGCAGCAAAAGAAGATCCAAACTACGCTTTACATAAACATCGTCATGAAATCACTCTGACTTTTGCTGTTTTGCTTCCACCACCATAAAATCACACTTCATGCACAGCTCTCTCTCTCTCTCTCTCTCTCTCTCTCTCTCTCTCTCTCTCTCTCTCTCTCTCTCTCTCTCTCTGTACTTCAAGAACAGTTTCCCGTCTAAAAATCTGTTTTCTGCATTATTCGCTTGCTTGTTACGCACAAGTCTACTGTTGTTTACAGCACTGTCGGCCGCTGTTTTTTTTTTTTTTTTTTTTTTTTTTTTTTCTTTCATTTTACATACTTCCGAAAAGAAAACCTAATTTCTGCCGTTCAATACTGAACAAATTTAAACTTTTTAAAATTATGCAAAATGCAAAACGCTTAGCCGTGTCTCTAATAAAACCGCTGTAACGTCAGAGGTAATGTTCATATGTTGATTAATGGTTTTCTTTCGTTTTTGATGTACTGCAGAATATTTTTTTATAAAATCCCAGGCCAGGAAAATCACCTTCATGTTTTTCTGTGTTTTATCTTCAGCTACTTTGACACTTTACTGTGACGCTCACACCTTTGATAAAGTCAGCTTCCTTTTTATAGATACAAAAATATGTAAATGTACTGATCTGAATTATAATATTTCTGACTGTCAAAATTTCCCAGATTCAAATCGAATTTAATTGAATCGAATCGAATTGAATCAAATCGTGGATCGAATTGATTTGGGACCTTGTGAATCGGAAACGAATTGATTCAAGAAATCAGTGACGATACCCAGCCCTAATTCTCAGCACCGATCCTCTCTTTCCCTGAGTCCTTACTTAGCAAGTCTCCTTCTCACGATGAAGTTTTCCTCGAGGCCAAGGAAAGAGTTTAGGGAAAGGAGATAGGCGCTAATTTTGAAATAACACCCCACGTGGTTACCTTGTGACGCTGAGTCACGTGACCGCACAGCCACAAATCACAGCAGAGCCGGGAAAAGGGGGCGGAGCAAAGTGTGTGTGCAGGAGAGGAGTTGCGCAGAGAGAGCTGCTTTTTCACGAAACGGGAGTAAAGTAGTGAACTTACAGGAACATATACCACTACCATCGATCTGCACACCCTTGACTCCTGGATTGTAGCTGACATCAGCGTGAACCACGTGGGTCTCTGCTCCCTGATCTGTTTCCTGTGTTTGGAAAGACTTTCAGCTTCATCGCGGAGTTTCTCTCGGTTTGTGGGCTCATCTAAAGGTAAGCGCTGAGCTAACTTTAATGTGGGTTCAGTTTATGTTGAGTTTATCTCTGTTGAGAATAATAAATTGCTTGGTATAGACTGGAGTTAGAGAGACTGTAGAGTTCGTGATTGCTTGCAACATTATGAAATGGCGGTTGCTAGGGGGAAAGAATACATATAGAAAAATAGTCTTTGAATATGAACAAAAGGATGCAGGGCAGGAGAACAGCCAACCCCCACCCTCAGGACAGGAAGCCACAGGTACAAGCCTGGGGGACAGACCACGTGTCTTTCGCGCGTTGCATGCCGCAAGCATTTGCAGCACCGAAAAACGTTCATTCTCCGGTTCCAATGAATTCTTGCTTTTTCTTTGCTCCCCAAAAAAGGTATGTACAAAACGAAGGAGAACAATGCCGGTCCGTACAAAGACAGACTTGATGAAAAGTCAAAGACAAGATACGAGGAAAAAAATCAAAGGGAGTGAAAGGTTTGGACAAAAGACGTTAGCGTGCTGCCTTAACTTTCACCACGCTCATATTTATAATTATACGGTTCTTGGAGTGAGTGCATACACTCATAAAGGTTAGTAACTTCAGGTCACTGCAACAAGCCCAGGTACAGTTTACCGACGGATGGGTACAGGACCTTGAAATGCACCGTGTAGAACGAAAGACCATCGTACGATGGTCTTTCGTTCTACACGGTGCATTTCAAGGGGTACATAAGGGGTAAGAATACATATAGAAAAATAGTCTTGGAACAAAAGGATGGGGTGCAGGGCAGGAGAACAGCCAACCCCCACCCCCAGGACAAGAAGCCACAGGTACAAGCCTGGGGGAGGGCAACCAGCCTTTAGAATAGGACTTCATAGGATGATCTCCATATGCGTCTGTATTTTATTTAGTCCCAGCCAGGGGCGATTCTAGGATCAGAGCTTTGGGGGTGCTGTCAGTCCCTGCATCCTTAAATGTTGTTGCTGCAAGAGAAGAATGGATTGGAATAAAAAAAAAACAACACATATCCTAACCTTGATTACTGGGGGAGAATAATGAATGATACTCATAGTGAGTAAAAAGTAAACTGAGTGCATTTTTTGGACAGAGATTCACTTTTAATGTGTATAATGTATAGTACAGAAACATTAAAAAACACTCCCAAAACAGAATAAATTATTACAAAATATTAATAAAAACGATAAAAATGGAGGCAACTTTTCCTGTGGTAGAATGTATACAATGTATGAAAAAATCTTTAGTGCAGATACTAATTTTACTAATTTAATAATAATAATTTTGTGTTGTAAGATTAATGAGTTTCCTGCTTTCATAGTGGTACTTAGGAGAGCCTGACATTTTTATCAGGTGGTACACACTGTAAAAAGTTTGAGAAACACTGATAAGTGTATGTGTGCTTTTGGAAAACATTTAAAGCTGCTGTACAGAATCTTTGAAACAAGCTCACTGAAAACACTTTTAAAATATAAACAGAGCGCTCTGCTTCTCTTTACAGCTCCTCACTCCACCAGGGCTCTGTTTGGCACTTTCTGATAGTGTGCAAATGTGATGTACGTACTGCGGTAGTCATACAGACAACTAGATGGTCCAAAAGTTGGCCTACCTATTACTGGCTGAGGTTTTAGTAGAGTTGTGGCTGAACCACATAAAAATATATCATTAATTTTAATGTCCCCAATCAATGGTAATGTTATGTTGGAATGTTGTTAAAGAGGGTCAAAAATGTTTCAACCCAGTTTGTTTTGCAGATTCTGTATAGCAGCTTTAATAAAAAAGCTGCTATACAATGGTAAAAAAAGTCCTCTCTCAGTATCCATTGCAAACAGGACAGTGGTAACAACAGTAATCTACAGACAATCTTAATTTTTAGATTTTAAATAGGCTATATAAATTTCAATGGGAGCAACAAGATGGTCAGATGTGGCTGATTTTACTACAGAGTAGGACGGATTGTAGAGTAGCAATCATCGTCGGAAAAGACGTTTTCAACACTGCGGGTTACCTGGGTGTGATGTTTTTCTGCTAAAAAGAAACATGGTCTGAGTCCTACCTAACTATATAATGAGTAACTGAAGGTTAAATGCAGCTAACATGTCCTGTTTTAAGCACCCCCAAAAATGGGCCAATATCTCCCCTGCTCCCAGCACAAATGAAGACGTCTGATTTTGGAAGTAAACGTCTCCGCCTGATTGCTGCCATCAAAAAGAATCGTACTTCAACAGCTCCTGGATGAGGTCTTCTGCTGCTCTCCTCGGTATCTGTTCACAGTTTATTGTGAAGACGTCGAGAGAAGAATGAGGCTGCGTCCACATTAGCCCGGATAGATTGGAAAACAGCGTTCTCTTCTGAAAACATTCCATGTCCACACTAGCATTTTCAGTCTTTTTCACAGCGTCCACATTGAAACGGCCGAAAACACTGACGTTCCAGTACTGCGCATGCGTGAAACGCAAGAAGATTCGACCTGCCTCATTTCTGTCTGCAGCTTATTTACTTTCTGGTGTTCTGACAAACCATCGTACTTTGGCAAAGCGTCCTACCGTAAGTAGTTTATGCACATTCCTGCTGTCACAGAGTAATTCCAGCACAAATTTAAGTAGGTATGACACTTTGCCACTTAACTTTGCCCATCAGAGTATGCTTGTAGCTCATATTCAAAAAGCCAGGACAGTTTGCCACTTAATTTTACTCGTTAAAGTATGCTTGTAGGTAACATTCACAAAAGTATCATGGTTTGGCACTCAATTTTACCCATCAGAGTATGTTTCTAGCTGTTATTGACAAAGGTAGGATGGTTCGCCACCGAATTTTAGCTGTTAAAGTATGTTTGTAGCTCAGATTAACAAAGGTAGGATGGTTTGGTGCATGTGCAGAAACAACAGTTAGGATGGTATGTTAGGTAGGATGGATTCCCAGAACACCGGCTCTTTGAAACGTGGCAACAACATGTTGAGGAAAAGCACAGTCTTTTTAAATGGACTAACAATGAGGTGGACTTGTTGCTGTGAGTAACACAAAAGCAAAAAGTTGCAAAAGCGATTGAGAGTTAAATAATTTAAAGAAATCTGGAGCATGTACAGACTGATATTAATCTTTAATAGGACTGTCAAAATTGAGAGCAAACAAAACAACTGCTGTGTAATGCCCTCCGCTATCTTAGTTTAATTGGTCACATGACTGCATCATAAGGTTAACATGCGTCAGCGTTTTAGAAAGTTTCCATTTTCGCTGTCCACACTGCAACGCAAAACCACCGTTTTCAGATGTATTTGTTTTCGAGAGGGTTTTCAAACCACTGCGCTTTCCATCAGCAAAAACGCTGTCTCAGTGTGGACCGGATGCCAAAATGGAGAGAAAACAATGCATTTTAAAACAAAAACGCGTTAGTGTTGACATAGCCTCAGGCTACACTCACACTATTCAGCTGGTGTTTCCACTTCAATGTAGTCCACGTCTATTCCATTAAAATATGCTCAACAAATGTCAGTCCCATACTAAACACACTAATCTGGCAAGTGTCATCAGCTGATGACCTAGCTAACCTTTTTAACTCAATATACTCCACTATCCTTGACTCTGTTGCTCACATCAACCTTGGCTGAATGAAACCACCCGCGCTCTCAGACGTGAATGTCGACGTGCAGAGAGAAAATGGAAAGAAAACAAGCTCCAGGTGTCTTTGGGCATCCTGCGTGACTGCTCAACTAAATATCAGAAAACTGTTAAAGCTGCAAAATCTGCTTTCCTATCCGGTGTAATTTCTACCAACTTTCATAAGCCCAGAGTTCTTTTTAATATTTTTAATTCTGTGATTAACCTCTGTGCCACTGTTCCTTTGGAGGCTTCCTTTGCACTTTGTGAAAACTTTTTGAATCACTTCATTAAAAAAATCTCAACCTTACGAACACTGTATTCCCAGGCAGTGTTAGACCTAGATCCACCTTGTAAATGCTCGGCTGTTTTTCAGCAGTTTGAGCCTTTGACCTTTTCTGCAATGAAGGAAGTAATTGATCATCTAATTCCCCACAAGATATTCTTCCTTCTCGCCTCCTTAAAGAAACTCTTCATGCCATTGGGCCTAGTATTTTATTTTTATTAAATACTTCATTGTCAACAGGTTGTGTACCTGCTGTTTTCAAACATGCTGTTGTGCAACCCATTACTAAGAAGAAAATTCTTGATCCAACTTTACTTTCTATCTTCAGGCCAATTTCTAAACTCTCCAAGTCCAAAATTTTGGAAAAGGTTGTTTTCAAGCAACTTCAGACCTTTTTAGACACTCATGCCATCTGTGAAGTGTTCCAGTCTGGTTTCAAATCTCTTCACAGTACTGAGACTGCGCTTTTACAAGTTTTTAATGATCTTCTTTTAACTGTCGACTCAGGTTGCTCTGTTGTTTTAGTCCTTTTAGATTTGACTGCTATCATGGTTTAAATCTTATTTGTCAGAGAGGTCTTTTTCTGTTGTCTTTTTCTCTTCCTCCACCCCTGTGTGTTGTGGTGTGCCACAGGGGTCTGTTTTTGGTCCAACTCTGTTCTCCTTGTACATGCTGCCTTTGGGATCTATTTTTAGGAAATACAACATTCCCTTTCATTGTTATGCTAACTTTGCACTGTCCACTTTCTGCTGTAACAAAACAAATTTCCCATGTGTGGGACTAATAAAGGTTATCTTATCTTGTGTTAGTGACTAACCTCGTATTGTGAATGGATTATCACAGTTGTTCTCCCATACTGAAGTTTGGTCCATTTACAGCGTATTTCCATGCGATTGCATTTGTCAAAAAAACCATCGGGAACTTTTATCGAGTAGAAAAAAGTTGCTGTTCATCCTCCAGCCTCAATGTGATATGCTTTGTTATGCTAACATAGCTGTATCACTAGCGATCACTAGCACAGCATTATATACCAGCTAGCCCAACTTCAGTAACCCTACAAAGTTCACCGTTGTGTATTTTTTAGTCTTCATTAATGTTGGAAGTGATAGCAGAGCTGTACGTTTTATTTTTTTCCAGAAATCTCTCAGTCCGAACATGATACATCATGTTTAGGTAACTAGCGAAACCAGCAAGCTAACTTCCTGCTCATTTCCTGCTAACGTTAAATTTAATAAATTCTGTTTTCATGGATGCCTGGATGTTGAACTTAATTGTTACACCTGGTAAAGCAGCAGCACTGATCATCTTATTAAAGATGAAAGAACTTTTAACTCTTTTAACTCTCAGTGTTCGTTTGACTTTAGGACGTTAAGGGGACGTAGTTTTGGACCCAGATTACTATGAGTCGTGAATCTCCTGACTACGGTAGCTGTAATGCTCCGACAATCCATCAAGCGTTGCTGCTTCGTAGCTTAGCAAAGTCTACTAAAACAGTTTTTGACAGATTTTTGAGCGCCATTGATAGGTTTGTCTAGCACAGACCTATTGCTGGAACGACAAGACAATTTCACTATAATGGCAAAAGCAAGACGCAAGTCACCAGAGCTCTTTGTGTA
This sequence comes from Pelmatolapia mariae, assembly GCF_036321145.2. NCBI lineage: Eukaryota > Metazoa > Chordata > Actinopteri > Cichliformes > Cichlidae > Pelmatolapia > Pelmatolapia mariae. The sequence continues at coordinate 70,914,318 of NC_086229.1, forward strand.
ATCTCGTGCACGAGGGAGAGAACTGTGAAGAGTGCCGTTCCTTCCGCTCGGACCACAGTCACTCTCAGTTAGCTCCCCCATAGCACTGCTCTTTATTGAGGTTACATGAATATGCATAGGTTCATTAATAGGGCTGGACGATATGACCTATATCTCGATATTTTTTAGCTGGATGGCGATATAAGATATATATCTCGATATTTTTTTAAAGCCATAAAGTAAGAACAAAAAGAGAGTTCTTAGTCAAAGCTGTGTCCCAGATGTCACACAGGCACTTTTATTAACATACAGCATAGATGTACATGAAAAAAACTACTCAAAAATAAATTATGAGCATTTATTAAATAATGATGCTCTATAAATAGAAAACTGTTGTTTTGTGCATAACAAAGAGCTCACAATTGTGCAGTCAAAATGTAAACTAAAAGACGCTGAGCATAATAACAAAGACAGATTTCACAGCTGCTCTGTTCCCAACTTCTACTGTGTGACTGACAGCCTGGAGTTTGAAATCCACTTCGTAACCATGTCTCTTAACAGGTGCCATTTATGGTCCTTATACACACACAATACTGTCATGTTACGTTGAAGCACAGTACGTATTACTCCGCGAGGCTCCTCGGTAGCCGTAATGCTCCGACAATCCATCAAGCGGTGCAGCTCCGTAGCTTACCAAAGTCGAACTAAAACATTTTTTGACAGATTGCTGAGCGCTGTGTATCACATAAAATCGGTTCGCGGTCATCAAGCACAACCAGAATTCATACAAAAGGCACGCAGTCAACTTAAGAAAATGAAAGGATTTCAGGCCGTGCATGGCGTTAGCGTGGTTAGCTCATTAACACGTTGACGCCGTCCAGCCCCACGCACGGGGCGATGCGCAGTAACTCATTAACGGAGATTTGCCGTGTCCATCTTGTCGCTGCCTGCAGGTGAAGCGATGGGGGAGGAGGGGGAGTTGTGTTCAGTGAAGGAGAGGCGAGGTCGCGTAATGTTGCGTAAAGACAAAAGTGGACGAAAGAGAGGCAAACTTGCGGCTCCGCAACTATAATTATAACGTAACATAGACTATATCGATATAAAGGATATTATCACATCTTATATCTCGTATAAAAATATATCGATATTTTTAAAAAAACTCGATATATCGCCCAGCTGTGTGTGTGTGTGTGTGTGTGTGTGTGTGTGTGTGTGTGTGTGTGTGTGTGTGTGTCAAAAGAAAACCTGGAAGGAGAGCAAGAAACACAAACTCAGTTTATTTCGTGTACACGGGCGAAGCTTACTGCGTGGCAAGACACAAGCAAGTCACAGAGCCTCAGTCCGTTCTTTATTTTATAGCAGAGAATAGATTACACAGCATCTCTAGGTGGAGCATACGTAATAGAAAAACATCTCTAGATATGGTTATCGCATGAGTGGCCGTTATCCATAAGACAAGAGGAACTAGTATCTTTTGTCATATCAGCTTCAGGTTGGAACTGTCTCTGCCTGAGCGTGTGTGACTTTGTAACCTCCTTACGCATGCTTCTGTTCCTTAATCTGTAGGTTGCAGGCACATCATGTTCTCACAAGAAATTATACTTAAGCAAAATAAAGGTTATCAAAGTAAGTAAATGTAAAAATCTCTTAACTGTGTGTGTGTGTGTGTGTGTGTGTGTGTGTGTGTGTGTGTGTGTGTGTGTGTGTGTGTGTGTGGCGGGTCAAGATGTGACCCCGTGAAGACTCACTTAGACCTGCTGGCGCCAGGAAGTCCAGCAGTTCACTTAAACAAAAGGCATTTCTACTTAAACAAATATAGGTGTGTTTGGTATACCATATATCAGAAAGAGAAGACTCAACCTCTCTCATGACCCTAGGAGGTGTGTGATCTATGCCAGAACATTCAGATAGAGGAGTACACATACTCCTCTTTTCACGGTGCACAGAGTTACTGCAGACCTCCTAGGATGAGACATTCTTCCAATCTACAAACGATTGTATACTTCTAAGCATATATGAGTATATGTTTCTAAGCATAAATGGCAATATAAACCTAACAACCGTGTACCACATAAAATCGGTTCGAGGTCAGTAAACACAGCCAGAATTCATACATAAGGTGCACCAGATTATAAGGCGCACTGATGATTTTTGAGAAAATTGAAGGATTTTAAGTGTGCCTTTTAGTGCGAACAATACGGTAGATTACGTCAATTAAACATTATAAGGCGGAGGGTGGGGGGTGAGTTTGCAACCATATTAGTTAGGTTGTTTAATATTTCTGCTAAGTACTGTTTAGAATATCAGAATAGGGAGGATGGTGTAGGTTTAAGTAAATTAGATTGATCAGTATTGCTGAACAATGAAATATTTTGGGTGCAGTGCATACAGGTATAACAGAATAGCTTTAGTGTTTTGTTTTGTTTTTAAACTTGAGTATGAACTTATACAAAATGCAGCAAGATATTTAAAAAAACAGTTTTGTTCATTATTAAAGAAACTATATCGGATTCATATCGTTATCGGCAGATATCCAAATTTATGAGATCGGTATTGGACATAAAAAAAAAATGGTATCGTGCGATCTCAAGTTGAGATCTGGGATTTTTCTGTCTCAGTTGAGTCAGGACTTTGGACTCTGCTAGGTCAGATTCTTCTAGATCTCCGCAATGCTTCTTCCAGGCTCCTCAACTGCTGCGCACTGGCTCCAGTGAGGTGAGACATTCTCTCCACCACCTCAGACCAGTCCAACAAACCAAACACTAGAACACCCAACTTGTTGAGCTTCTAAGATCCTCCACTTACCACTGCAACAAGAGTACCCACTAGAATACCCAAACTCATTGAGTTTCTAGGAACCTGCACCCAATAATTGCAGCAATAAGGAAGCAAGGCTTTCCCCATTGGTGCGGTTGAAAATCCTCCCAAATCAAAAACAGCTCACCATTGCAAATTCTTTGTAGTCTCTCTCTTGGTTTGTTAAAATGTCTTGCATGTGTGAGTTGCTGAAGCATATGTCGCGGTTCCCAGCTTTTGAAAACAAAAGAATGATGCAACTGAGTCAATTTTCCCTCAGGATGGCCAGGTATCGCGTGCCCGTGATTTAGCAAAACTCACCTGAGAAATCCTGCTTGACAATACCACATTTTTATGGAAAATTTCAAAATTAGCTGCAACACACCCTGTGAGCTGGATTTGAAGTGGGTTTAATAAACACATTACAATTTGAATGGAAACATGCCAGCCAACACAAGGATCATCTCGGAAATTTGGCCGCCACCCTTATATCTTATATACACCATCACAGACACTCTCAAACAAAGAACATTCCACAGCACATCATGCATACCTAAAGCTTCAGTCCAGCTCATCCTTGACCTTCTCCCACGCTAAGAAATGTTATGACCACCCGCCACCTCCCTTAAAGCAGGATGTCTGGAGATCTTCCGGTCTACGATGGGTCCACTGTGAAGGTGCAATAACATGGGGCCCACTTGTGATAACATTCTCCATACATGCATACAACTGGTGAACACTAAAGTGAGGAAATAATATTACTATTACTAATGTGATATGATTTATAAGAAAAGAAATGTGCCACTACAACATGAATAACAGAGCTGGTAAATACACACAGAAATGAACAACTACAAGATTAAGTCTGCATGGCCCACAAGCTCATGCGACCCCAGGATGTCGCTGTCATCTTCCTGCTCCTGGAAAAACATACATACATCCACCCTTTCATTGTCTGCTTGGAGTAAGTGCAATCTGCATATCACTGTCAAGTCAGTGAACCATTTGTCCCCATTATCAGTCCAGTCAGTCCCCATTGTAATGTGGAGAAGCTCACTTTACGATCATTTTCCACCGACACTGTTGTATAGCACTTTTAGTTCCAATCATGCAGACAAACTCTCAGTGCACTCCTCAAACATGAAAAGAAAAAAGAAAAGAAAATACAAAAAATATAAAAATACGAAAGTCTAGTTTTAGGACTTCCCAAAGCATACTCATCTCCTTAAACTGATAAATCAAACCAAAACTTATTGCGATATGATATTTTGCAGTTTCCGTTCACCATGCTTCAAGTAATATGATTACTATCTTGTCTCTGGATGTATCTATTAAGACACTCTGGGGCCATCCTATTTATACATTTAAAGACTAATTTAAGAAAACACAAATGATTAAAACTCTTAAAACTAAGTAGATTATATTTCTCTAAAATGTGACAATGATGCCAGGGCTGCACGATTTTGTATAAAATGAGAATCAGGATTTTTTTGCTTAGAATTGAAATCACGATTTTCTTTTCCAATATAAATATTTATTGCACTTATTAACTGCACATCAACTTCCTAACAGTTGAGACTGAACATAAAAACATTAAATGTCTCACTTGTCTACTCTTGCGTACAAAACCTTAAAATACTTCTAACAATAACATTTTGAACAGTATTCTTTCCGTGTGTAAGGTGATGAGAGCGGTAGGTAATAGTTATGTTTCTTAAAATGTAAACCACAATTATTACAAAATATAACGCTGAGTTCAGCTGGACCATAAGTCTGTCGTTGCCGTGAAATGTTGTACTGCTTGTAATTCCGTCTCCACCCTTGCCCGACACTGCGTGTATAGAGCAGGTAGTGCAACATTTGAAAAATAGTTGCAGGACGGCAGTGTGTAGCGTTTGTCTAGGGTGTTGATCATTTTCCTAAATCCCTCGTTTTGCACAGTGTTGATCCTCCGTAATTTCTTTGTGCCTGGGGGAGTTTGACGGGTATGGGGAAGCGCTGTATAAGGTTCCCGTTGTTGATGTTTGGGTGGTTGACCGGGACGGATTTTCTCCTGTCACTTTCTTGGACTTTACAACTTATATATTGCACTTTATGGTGACGTTTAAGGTGGTTATACAAATTCGTAGTGTTACCTTGCGGTGCTGCTACTATGGCAAAACACAGCTTGCAAATGATATCTTTTTGACTCTCATCGTCTTCTTTGAAACCAAAAAACTTCCACACGGAGGAACGAGAACCTTTTCTTGGAATTAATGTTACAGTGGGGTTGTCATTCTCACCGCAATCAGCGAGCTTTTCCTCTGCACTCATTGTGTTTTCTCCCCTCCGGCAGTTTCTCTCACGTGCTCTCCGTTGTTCTTTCCCTGCCAGCTGGCTTCTGTATCACGTGGTATAAGGCTCCGCCCTTGTCATTCGTTGAGCATGAAGAGTGAGCGCTTGTTTTCATGCAGATTATGTCCCGGATCAAAATGCGGTACAATCGTCATCTTTTTTTGCCTTTTTCTTTTCTTACATCGTTGTCATTTGGAAATGAGATCGCACATAAGTATGAATTGAGATCGCGATTTTCTAGCATTTAATTGTGCAGCCCTAAATGATGACATCGAACAGATTTGACATAGGACACAGACCTTCAAAATAAAACAGGAAACATGAGACGCAGACATGACAATACAAACTTGATAACATAAGACACGCAGCATGAAACACAAAGGGTGAGGGAAACTTAAATACCGGGGAAGAAAATACAAGAGGAATCTAATAACCAAATGAACTTCGCTGACCTAAAGAACTTAAACATAAACCATAAACATCAAAAATGAACTAGAACTCAAAACACTGGTTCAAAAGACCCAGGAACGTGACAAATGCATAAATAACTGAGCTGCTGAAGCAGGTATATAGTGCTGAATGAACTTCACATTAGCCTTGACCGTCTTAGCAGTCTTCTTTACATGCTTGTCAGATTTAAGACATAAATCAAAAATTATTCCTAAAAACTTAAAATCTTTGGCCTTCTTCGTTCCTTAACTGGATTTTAAACTCATCATTTATCTGAACATCAGGAACAAGAAACTAAGAATCTGTTAGTCTCACTCATTTAAACCCTCTTCTGCATTCTGTTCACCATTGCTATCATTCAATCATCTTTCCTAATATAATATTAGTCCACTAGTTCATATATCGTTTCTCATCTCACGAAGTGAACCGAACAAGATGATAAAATCAGAAACACAGGCTTAAAATACCATCTGGTATTCATGAGCTTCATTGCATGTGTGTGTATGTGTTAGTAGGATTAAAACATTCTGTGCTTATGTATGTCGTTTTAATTACTTTCTGCTTTTTCTGAAACAAATCTGTTTACTACACCTTCTTGTTTCAGAAACACCTAAAGAAGAAAGTCTCTATTGTAGTCAGGCACAGCTAAATTCTGCTTGTGAGTTAACCTAGCCAACCACACTGTGTGTTGTTAACACCTTCAACATGGACCCCCTCGTGATGTGTGCCACTTCCTCTATGTCCTCTATTTGTACCACCATATGGAGAACCACAATAGCCACACACATCGAAATACACAATTCTTAGATGCTTAGATGATGAATTGTAGAATAAATTCTCCATTTATAAAATAATTTTAGAATTTCACATTAACAAAGTGAGTTTCGAAATGTTTTTTAAAAACCTCATTGCCATCCTAGGGGAGCTAGGATGGCAATGAGGTGCTTGGAAATGTTGTAGGTGGCTGAGTTTATACTGCTACCATTGAGACTGATTGGGACATCCCCTGTAGCATCCCCTGGGTAAAGGCGGTGATGTGCAGGGGGGTCAGTGGTTTTTCCCTTTCAAGTTCTTGTAGGCGACTAATGACTGTCTTTTTGTAGTTGCTTCTGGGGTTTCACCTTGAAGCTTCATAGGTATTGTTGTCACTGAGGAGTTTAGTCATGTTTATTTGCTCTGCTTCGTTTGTCAGGGATAAAATACATATATATACTTTTTGTGTCCCAGCTGAGTAACAGGAGAAGAGTCTGGTGGTGCAGCAGAGGAACAATTTCAGCCATTTGGACTCAGCTCAGCCACTACAGAGGAAACAATGTCTTCAACACAAAAGGTGAGAAAAACATCACAGTTACACTGTTATTGAAACTGTGTGTACAGCTGGTTGGTTTTTAAAAACATGTTAACAGCAGCTTTTTCTTTTCCATCCTGGGCTCCTCCATATATACAGAATCTACATTCACAACCAAAAACCATAGAAGTTACAAGAAAATACAAAGATCATATTTTCTCTACACACATTGAAACAACAATATCATCAGTTGAACTCTGAACTTTTTTCTGAAGTAAAAAAGTTTCTCTACTGATCAATATTTCTTCAATAATGTCATTTTCATTACAACTTTCATTGTAGCACATCATTGTAATGTGATACTATCACCAGAAGGTGGTGGTAACACACCTACAATGTGGTTTTTTTGACATGTTTGATTCCACCAATGGAGGAAGTTTCAGTTTGTTCCACGACTGCATTTCACTCACTGCCTCTGTTTGTATCTCTGTCACTGCAGGACCAACATGGAGCGAGAAGTCAGCGCTCTCAGGAGGCCGACAAACCTCACAGAAGAAAGGGAAAGAAAACCTTCAGCTGTGATGAGTGTGGGAAGGATTTTACCCGGGCGGAAGGCCTAAAAGCTCACCAAGTCATCCACAGTGGCGTTAAAGCGTACAGTTGTGACTTGTGTGGAAAGTCTTTTACCTGGGCTCAAAGCCTAAAAACACACCAACGCATCCACAGTGGAGTTAAAGCTTACACCTGTGACCTGTGTGGAAAGTCTTTTACCCTGGCTGGAGACTTAAAAAGACACCAAATCATCCACAGTGGAGTTAAAGCGTACAGTTGTGACTTGTGTGGAAAGTCTTTTACCCTGGCTCAAAGCCTAAAAACACACCAACGCATCCACAGTGGAGTTAAACCTTACAGCTGTGACTTGTGTGGAAAGTCTTTTAATCGGGCTGGAGACTTAAAAACACACCAAGTCATCCACAGTGGAGTTAAAGCGTACAGTTGTGACTTGTGTGGAAAGTCTTTTACCCTGGCTCAAAGCCTAAAAGCACACCAACTCATCCACAGTGGAGTTAAACCTTATAGTTGTGACTTGTGTGGAAAGTCTTTTACCCAGGCTGGAGACTTAAAAAAACACCAAGTCATCCACAGTGGAGTTAAAGCGTACAGTTGTGACTTGTGTGGAAAGTCTTTTACCTGGGCTCAAAGCCTAAAAACACACCAACGCATCCACAGTGGAGTTAAAGCTTACACCTGTGACCTGTGTGGAAAGTCTTTTACCCTGGCTGGAGACTTAAAAAGACACCAAATCATCCACAGTGGAGTTAAAGCTTACACCTGTGACTTGTGTGGAAAGTCTTTTACCCGGGCTCAAAGTCTAAAAACACACCAAGTCATCCACAGTGGATTTAAACCCTACAACTGTGACCTGTGTGGAAAGTCTTTTACCTGGGCTCAAAGCTTAAAAACTCACCAACTCATCCACAGTGGAGTTAAACCTTACAGCTGTAGGTTGTGTGGAAAGTCTTTTAACCGAGTTGGAAACTTAAAAACTCACCATGTCATCCACAGTGGAGTTAAAGAGTACAGATGTAACTTGTGTGGAAAGTCTTTTACCCTGGCTCAAAACCTAAAAACTCACCAACTCATCCACAGTGGAGTTAAACCTTACAGCTGTGGGTTGTGTGGAAAGTCTTTTACCCAGGCTGGAAACTTAAAAACACACCAACTCATCCACAGTGGAGTTAAAGAGTACAGATATAACTTGTGTGGAAAGTCTTTTAAATATCCACATCAGCTGAAGAAACACCAACAGGTCCACACCAGAAAGTAAACTCTACAAGTGCAGTTACTGTGAGGTATGTATTTAGTTTTTTATCTTGTATTTTTAACCTGAGTGTTTGGAACAAGTCTGATCAGTAAACTTATGGAGTTATACTGAATGAACTGTTTGGAAAAATGAAGACTCATTTTCTCTCAGTAAGCTGAGTGTTGTAATGTAAACAGTAAAATGTAATTGGACGTTGGCAGAGATGCTCTTTATTTCAGGCGACGTTCAGGATAAAAATGTTGAAGGAATTCCCTGACTTACACTGTCTTTGTTTAGAAGTGGAGCGAAGCACATGGATCCAGTTCTCAGCCCTGTCGTCACTGTGGCGGTGGGAAAGAGTTTCTCTGTGACCTTTGTAGAAAAACTTCAATCATCAACGGGACCAAAAGACCACATCAATGTAGACACACTGGAGCCAAAATGAACTACTGCAAAGAATGTGGGAGAGGCTTCCACACACCAAGTACATTAAAAATACATGAAATCTTCCACAGTGGGGTCAAAAAGCACATCTGTGACCAGTGTGGGTCATCCTTCACCACTGGACATGAGTTTAAAGAAAAGGCAAAAGCGAATCCACACAGGAGAGACACCATACAAGTGCAGACACTGTGACAAGAGCTTCTCACAATCAGGTCATCATAACAAACATGAACGTACACACATGGAAGTGAACTTCAGCTGTGACCAGTGTGACAAGAGCTTCAGGAATCTCAGTTCATACTCACAAACACAAACGATCCCACACTGTAAATAAACTGTTTCACTGTTACCAATGTGCAAAAACATTCACTTCATTATCTGCTCTGTGCAAACATCAGCCTGATCATGCAGGACTGAAATCACTGGATCACAATGAATCTGAAGAGAGAGAAAGATCCTCTTCTGGTTTCAGGGTCAGACTTAAAAACCTTGAGATCAGGCTCCACAGAGTTCAGATGGAATCTCCTGTAAAGAGTGTCAGCTGATGTCACACTTGGATCTGATGAGGTAGCTCTGATTTCTGGAGCTGCAGTGAATAATCCTGAATGTTACATTTAGGAAGCTGCATGTATAGATATGCATATCAAGTTTATTTTTTTTCCTTTGAGGGATTTTAATTCTCTAAAATGTTATCCCTGTTACATTTTAACCTTTGTTCCCTTAGGACACAGTAGTGTCTAGTAGTTGTATTCATTTTATGTGTTACCTAAGTTAAATTTCAATCCTTCATTCATATTTAATCTTTTGCTGTGGTAATCCCTTCTCTTAAATCATTTTCTCCCAAAACTGCAAATAATTTCACAGCAGTTGCTCTTAAAACTTCCAAAATGAACTAAATCTGTCCACCAGCTTTGAAACAACACCTGCTGTGACTTTATGTCCAGAAAAAAGAAACTCAAGCTAAACTGGTTTTGGGCTGTACTTCCATATAATACCAGTGTGTACCAGAAGATGAAGCAGTGAGTCAGTGTAACCTTTATTCAATTAGGCAAAGAACACATTCATATTCACAGTGGCAGCAAAGAAATGTTAAAAGGTAAAAACAGCAGCACACATCAGGACCATTTTAAAGATCACAGGTGACTTTTACTTAATTCAAATTCCTTCAAATTTTGGCTCCTCCTTTCACTTTAGTGTATTTACTGTATCCTTGAAGTCCACGTGTTGTTTTTTAATGGATTCATTTTGATCCACATGTTCTGCAGCTGTTTTCCTGTTGATTTGAAGTTTGTATTATGAAATCCTGATAATGTTAAAGCGTTACTTATATTTGATGAATGTGAAGTTTGTCTTATTAAACAGTTTGGTGTGTAAAATGAAGAATTGGTCTCAGAACAAGTACTTTGAGCCGTGATTTCAGATTCAAACTAATTTAACAGTTTTCAGTGGAACATGTGGAGGTTTATCAGAGGAGGAGACTTGGCTGTTCTCCACTCACACAGAACAGGGTTCCTGCAGCTCATTAAAAACTCTGAAATGATCTTCAAGGACAAAAATATTTGATTTTTCTCAAAAACGTGCTGTGGGCACGACGTTTTTAGAGAGTGTGTGTAAGATGCATTGTGATTAACATCTCACACATTCCAATAAAGCAGATGTTCATGCATTGCAACCGCACTTTGCAGATGTGTTCTCCCCCCTGCCCGTGTGCACGACTCTCATGGAGCACCACTTTGAAACGCAGCTGATTGGCAGATTCCCTTGTCTGCAGAGTCCAAAGACAAAAACGTCCTTCTCCACTCTGTATGGTTCGTACCAATTCGTCACACTTCCGTTTGGCTTGTTTGAAGCCCCGGCCATTTTTCAGCACCTCCTGTAGCGATAGCTGCGTCCTCACACTGCATGTGCTGTTTCCTACCTGGATGATGTCGTCATTCATAGTGATACCGTGGTGGAGCATGTGCAGTGGTTGGTCACGGTCCTGGATTCCCTGAGGCAGGCAGGGCTGATGGCAAACCCAAAGAAGTGTGTGGTTGGATGGAGGGAGGTACAGAGTTCTTTCACTGCTCTGGAGAAGATCTGCATGGAGGAATGGGCCAAAATACCAGCTACTGTGTGTGCAAACCTGGTAAAGACCTATAGTAAACGTTTGACCTCTGTTATTGCCAACAAAGGTTATGTTACAAAGTATTGAGTTGTATTTTTGTTATTGACCAAATACTTATTTGCCACCCTGATTTACGAATAAATTCTTTACAAATCCTACCATGTGTATTCATGGATTTTTTTTTCACATTCTGTCTCTCACAGTTGACGTGTACCTCTGGTGCAAATTACTGGCCTCTGTCATCATTTTAGGTGGGGGCACTTGCACAATCGGTGGCTGACTAGATACTTTTTTGCCCCACTGTATCTATTAAACCTGCCTAAAAACACATATGCAATGAAAATCAGCTTGTTATCTCCCATCAGTGTTAAAATAGTGTCAATTTAACAGACGCTTGTTATCAAATGCTGAATTTATCCATGCTGACAGTTAACTCTCTAGGTTGCAGGACAACAGTTTAATTTTTGTGGGGAAAAAAAGATTCTGGTTTGGACAACCAGTGATCAGACAATAAATTGAGTTGTTAATATAGTAAATTGGGAGATGCTTTCTGCCTGATTGATGCAGCACAAGTAATTTACTGTATGAGGAAATTCTATTTTTTTGATAACATGTTGAACATGCATCTCTGTTGTCCTGTCATCTTAGTGGGTTAATAGCTGATATGCAAATTAATTGATGGTTCTTAGATTAATGAAAGGTGATTGAATTCTAGCACGAGTGAATGGGATGTGTTGGAGTTTGTTAGAGTGGAGACTCTAAAACACTGAGTTTCCTGTTGTGAGTGAATCCTGCACCCAGATACACAACTCTGAATACATAAGAAAAAACTTCTTTTGTGAAATACCTGATGACATGTCACATGTTTTATGATGAAGAGGAAAAGGAAAACAGGATAAAATGGGTCTGTGGCCTAAATGAGTGAAGAGCACAGGCCTGGGGATTAAACTCATATCTAATAAGACATTAGGGTTATTTTGTGTGTTGTGTGGCTGATAGTTGGTTTGGAGTTTATCTAGCTGATGATTTTTCTTTTGTTGTGAAGTTGAGCCTGCTTATTAGTATGATGGTAAGATAAATCATGCTAATGGTATGATTTACCCTCCTGAGACGAGGAGCGTGTGTCATGACTTAACGAGGCCTTTTTATTTTGATACTTTCACAGTGCACACAGTTTTGTTTGATGATCTCATTTGAAGCAGATCTGCAAGATTAAAACATAAGCACTATACGGCATGTCGAGAAAACCGTTGCAAGTGAGTTTCTCCAAAAATACAATGGTCTCTAGAGCCACCTATTTGGGACAATTCGAAAATGAGAGTCCCTTCCCAAAAAGGATTCAGGGAGGTAATCCAATCTAATGGTCTTCTTTTTCTTTTTGAAATGATGTCATTTTGCGGAGAGTCAAAAACTAAATGTGATGATAGGTTCCACTGTCAGCAAAGAAAGAAAGAAAGAATGAAATAATGAATTAAAAATGAGTGAGAGAAAATAAAACTGACTGACTGGTAAAAGCGGACAGAAGCGGACAGGCTGATTGACATCACTGTGCAAAGTTAACCCCCACCTGACAAAGGTGCAGATGAATCTATGTATGTGTGTTGTTTTTTTTTTTTAGAGGAAAAGATGACAGCAACATTCGAGGTTGCGTGACGATTTGACCTTTTTAATGCCACTTTCTGTGTTTGTGCATCTATCAGGGGTGTTATTCACTACCTTGTGTTGCTCACAGAGTGTGTGTGTATACACCTGCATAGCGCTAACATTTGCATTTTCTTTTCTACAGCATTACAGTTCTTCATGTTATTTGATCATGTGATTTATACCAGGACAGCTGGTTGATGTTTTTCTACTACAGGATTTCTGGGTTTATGTGTGAAGAAACTGTGTTTACAGGTTATGAGTTGGTGATGCTGTTACACTGTGCTGTTGGGGAAATGTGAAGGTTACTTTGACAATGTGGATGACATGTGAGACATTTCCTGTTGAAACCAGTGTCTCTCCTTTTCACAGCTGTGAATGGCTAACTTTATGGTCTTTTTTGTAGCAACTCTGGAACCTGTCAACTTGTGCCTGACCTCCAGGATTGTCCATGTGTGTTGCTAATGTTTGTTTTTTCTAGGAGTGCATGTAGAGGATTCAGCAGAGACAGACAAGTAACATGAGAAAGCAAATAAGAGATGCAATGTTTGTGGAATAGTTTAATATGGGGCTCATTAGCTGGCCACTACTGAGCTCCTAGTGATATGTGAGTGGAGTGACTTTGCTTAAAGGAAGTCACCGATTACATTAATGTTGACTGAGTACATGGGTTGATCCATGTCTGGGGTGGATTATGGCGATAATTGTAGTTTAATTTGCGCTGTAAAGGTGGGCGTGTTGCAAATGATATTAAATAAATCTCTTAGTGTGTTAATACAGGTGGCTATGGACCTGGACCAACCCCCCCCCCCCCCCCCCCCCCCACTACAAGCACAGCGGCCAGAGCAAAATTATAGTAATGGGAACCACACCCAGCAAGAATCAGCAGCTGTGGAAGAGACAGCGGCGAGGAGAGAAGTAGAGGAAAAATTAAAGTTTTAATAGCACATAAAAGATTGAGATTTCGGGCCAACAGATTTGTGGAGGTTGGGAAGGCGTCCGGGGCATCGCAACAAAAGGTGAAACAAAAACACACACACAAGCAGACAACTTGGTGGGCTATGAGTGATTATATCATGAAAAAAGAAAAAAAGACAAAAGGGGGAGAGAAGGCTGACACAGGGCTTGGCCCGGTGTTTCTCTCCTCTCTTTGTAACACAGCCAAGGCAACATCATTTTCCTGTTCTCTGTTTTTGTTTTGTTTTTGTTTTTTCTCTTTATGCTTGATTACAGGCTGCTTTGCCAGCCCTGGAAGCCGAGGCTGACCTGGACTCCTGCTTTCCCCTCTACCATCTTGGACGTGACTCTGACCAAATGCTGCAGCAGCTGGACCCACCACAACAGCCTGAAAATGTCAACAGTGATGCAGGAAAAGGATCTCATGCAGCGGAGACAGAGAGTGCTAAACCCAAGGCCTGTTTCACTACACGGGGGAAAATTCCCAGACAGCTTCAGTTGACAGAGCTGCGACGAGACGCCCAATAAGCCCGGATGAGCAGCAAAATCAGTGTCACACAGCAACAGCACGCCTCTGCTCACCCCTGTTTAGCACAAGTAAGGAACACATAAACGGATGGTGTAACAGATAAAAGGCAGTTCCAATTACAATTTTCCTCGTTCAAAGTAATCAAAAACAGTTTGGGAGCTTTTAGCCAAAAGAACTAATGCATATTAAAGAAAAATACACCAAATTTAAACGTATAATTTAATACAGGGAGAAGAGCTACAGAAAGTGTGCCTTACCAGTGTGGAGCTCTAGCTGGGAACCCCCACACATGCAGGCTGTGTCCCAATTCAGGGTCTGCACGCCTACGTGCGGTGCGTACTATAAATACGAGAAGTGCGGAAGTGAGAGGCTTGTGAAATGGGACGGTCTAGCCTTTGTCGCTCTATTCAGGGTGCCTAGCAACCATGATACTAACCGCGAGAAACATTTCATACAGCATTGTGTGACAGAAATGAAGGAGAAAAAAATGTTTTTTTGGTCATTCATTTTTGTCATGACATCACTTTAATTAGTTGAGTGTCTGAGGCTGAGACCACAGGACTGTAAAACATGATAGTTGGGCTTAATTTCTGTACTGAACAGTCATTTCAAGATTAGTTAGTAAATAACAATTAGCTAATGTTGTTCATGAGGCTAAAATCATCTCACTTTGATAATGTAAATATAATATGGCCAATATTATATGTATTGTCATATAATATTATATTATAACATATAATATTATGATATATATATATATATATATATAGTAGCGGCCCAGGGCTGTTCGGGGGGTGTTACGGACATTTATGTTTTGTTTACAGTTATGTTTGTTGTTATGTTACTATGGTTACGGGTGACCCTCTCTCTCTGTGTGTTTCCGGTGAGAGAGCGCCATTGTGTGTTGTGTTGTTGCCGCGCTGAGCAGTGGGCTCGCGTCAGTGTTGCTCCCCACAAAGCTAAATAAACGGCTGTGCTTTCTGGCTAGCTCGCCGAAAGCAAGACCAAAGGAACCTCTGTCTCCTCCGTTTCCTGAGCTCGCCACAATATATATATCAGGGCTCTAGAGTGCGACCAAATTTTTCAGTGGTGCGACTAAAAAAAATATTTGGTCGCACCGGTGCGACCAACTTTAAGGGGTAACAAAAAAAAAAAATGCAACCTTCCGTGTGGTCAACAACAGACACACATTATGCCCTATCGTGGACTAAACCAATCAGAGATAGTCAGGGGCGGGACCTCTCTGATTGGCCGTAGTCCAGTTGAAAGTGCAGGTGGAAGAGGGAGGTGAGTAGCTTGAATAAAGCGATATGAATTCATTAACGGATTCCACACAAAGACGTAAACACAGAGCGGACCCGACGCATCAGAATCAGCTTTGTCTTTCTCGGCTTTCTCACCCGACGGCCCGAACACGGACACGCTGTCAGAGCTCACCGAGCCCACCGTCTGCGCTGTGTTTACGTCTTTTTGCGCTGATTCTGAGCTGCAGGTTTTGTCTCTCTCCAACCAAAATACACAGAGCCAGCAGCAAAAGAAGCAGCAAACTACGCTTCACATTTGATAAATGTCGTCATGAAGTCCCTCTGACCTTTGCTGTTTTACTTCCACCACGATAAAAATCACACTTCATACACAACTCTCTGTGTGTACTTCAAGAACAGTTTCCCGTCTCAAATCTGTTTTCTGCATTATTCATTCGCTTATTACCCACCAGTCTACCGTTGTTTACAGCGTGGTCTTTTTTCGTTTTTCATGTAAATGACGTCCGACAAGAAAGCCTAATTTCTGCTGTTCAATACTGAAGAAATTTAAACTTCTTAAAATTATGCAAAATTGCAGAATATTTTTAAGGTTATCTGCTATAAAAAACCAGACCAGGAAAATCTCCTTCATGTTTTTCTGTGTTTTATTCTCAGTTACTTTGACACAAAGGCATCTGCTGTGATGTTCACAATTCTGATGAAGTCTCACATGTATCAGTGCTGATAAATGATCAGAATTATAATATTTCTGACTGTCTGAGGCTAAATTGAATGGAATCAGGACTTTGAGAACCTGAATCGAATGGATTATAGAAATCAGTAATGATACCCAGCTCTAGTGAGCAGCCTAGGCCCGACAGAAGTGGATGTAGGTGTGGGTAATAAGAAAAGATGAAAAGAACTATTGATAACTTTTGTGTTAAGTTAAGGCCTGATCCGTCTGAAATTCATAGCCTGACACAGTGCCATCAATCTTTGAATGCTGAAAAAGCAGCAGTGTATCCAGAAAACACACTTCATGCTGCAATAAATGCACTGCCCAAGTGTCCTCTCTCCCCACTGCCTTTCAGCAGCATGCAACAGCAAACAGGTCGTCAGAGGTGATGAGGATTAAGTTTAACATTTTCTACAATACTGACAAAGCATTTTAGGCACAAGTTTGTTAGTTAATAATTTAGAAATGAATATTGTCTGTATGGACTTGTCTGTATGTATATATCTATATCTATATCTATAAATATATATATATATATATATATATATCTGTATGTATATATATATATATATATATATATATATATATATCCACACACACACACACACACACACACACACACACAGGATATATTACAGCAGTGAGCTTGGACTCTGGGTCAAAGATTCAAGTTGCAGTTATTTATATTTCCTATCACCTTAAATCTTCACTCAAAGAAAAGAGATGTATTATACATAAGAGACAAATGTTCCTTCAGTATGTTGGCATTAATTCAATTCAGTTCAATTCAATTGTATTTATATAGCGCCAAATGACAACAGAAGTCGCCTCAAGGCGCTTTATATTGTACAGTAGATAGCACAATAATGCATACAGAGAAAAACCCAACAATCATATGACCCCCTATGAGTAAACACTTTGGCGACAGTGGGAAGGAAAAACTCCCCTTTAACAAATAAGTCAAATGTCTAAATAACACTGAGCAACTTGTGTGGTGTATCTTGCAAATGTAACAGATGAACGTTTCCAGTCAAAGTGCTGAATAGTGGATATCTTTAAGCTGTACAATGAAGACTTCCTCTTGTTTCCCTGACCCGAGGACTCTCCTTCACGCTGCCAACATCAATGCCATACACGGTGGTCTGGTGAATGTGTAGAAGTTGTCCAATGCCTTGTCAAAGGACACGGCAAATAAAAAATGTGCCTTGAAAAGTTTTGCCTTGTCAAAATCTGCAACTCACATCTGTGTCACACAGGGAATGACCTTTTGATCTAGGACAATGTAGAAACTCTGGATGATGTTCTTTCTTTCTCCAACACACAGGACGAATAGCTGAGTGGGGCCAGCCTTAAGAAAAGCCTCCGTGCTACCTCCTATCTGAGGGAGAGAAAGAAACCAAGTGATTCACATTAAACAAAATTGGTAATCTGATGTTGAGGCATAGCTGCCTGAAATTATGACAAAATTAAAATGTTTCACTCTGTGCACACAATCATTTTTGTTTCAATGTGTACATTTAGTTTTAATAGAAACAATGACATGTCAGTCCTGCAACACCAAGCCTGTCTGGTATAGATACATCTGCTGCACGTTGGATCACCTTGCCATCTTAAAATATAAGCCCTTGATAATTTGCATCTGTTCTCATCAAAAGAGAAATATACAATTCTAAAAATCATACCTTGATGAATTTCATTAGGTGGTGAGCAGTATCTGATGTGCTAATCTTTGAAAACTTCCCTCCCTTAGATGTTGGAGGTAACAAGTGAAGCAGCAAAAGATGGCAGCCGCCTCACAGTCCCAAACTGCAGAATAGGAATTAAGATCATCACAATTACTGTGATTTAGGACCACAGCAGTCATTTTTTCCACGTTATGTAATACCATGATGACATTTTAGACAACTGATAATTTTTCAAATAAGGCAGTTTTCCAGTGCCTTGGTATAAAAATTCCTTTCTAGAGACTTAAAATCTTCTGGCCACCACGTGAAGTACATATCAAATCATAACAATAGTAAGATTACAGAACTTTTTTTGTGTTCAAACTACATTAAATGTCATTTCAGGTTTAACATGTTTGTAAGCTTGTTTTCATACCATACAGAAATGAACAGAAACCCAATGTGATTTAGAAAATGGACAGCTGTATTCCAATTTGTAGTAAAGGTTTACCGGTATAGTCCAGTAATATATTGTGTTGTGGGAATTAAGCAAATGCTGTAAAGGCATGCAAAATCTACCATTTCCAACTTACACTTACCACACTCGTCAGAGTAACGCTGTGCAGAAATGAGCAGCTCATCCAATTCTGTACTCTGAGACAGATTTTTGCAATCTTTGATGATCCTTGGCTTGGTTGGCCACTTGCAAGGAACTTAGCAGACACTTCCTCCCCAACAAACAGCATTGTGAAGTCTTGGTCAATCTTAAACACAAAGTGTAACAACAGAAACAACACATTAACAAGAAAACAAACAAAGGAACCACAAAGTTGTCACTAAATCATTTTATGCCTTACCAAGCCAGGTATATCCAGAAATCTTGGGAAAAGGTCCAGGACAGTAGAAGCTGTTGCAGGTTCTTGAACCACTTTTTGCCATTGTTGAAATGTCACCTTCATGTTGTCTTTGACATGTTTCATGTCAGTTGAGTGTCTCTTCCTTGCATTCATCACCTGACAACAGCCTCACATTTGAACACAAGTTGCGAAGAGTCTTGGGGCTGTCTTGAACAGCTGACTTTGTTTTCTTCATCTCTTCTCAGGAACCAGCATATCACCATCTTCCAAGAGTAGAATAAGGTCAAGCATATAACACCATTTCTTTGTAAAATATCTAGCATGTCTAGTCCCTTTAGACTGAGCTAAAATTCATTTTGTTAAGAAAAAACATCCTTGGTCCATCTTTAAGTAGTACAAGCTGTGTAACTTGACTGCAATACAGTATTCTCTCAATTATCGCAGGGGTCAGTAGAAACCATATTTCTATTTTATTATTTTTATATATTTTAAGCCATAAAAAGCCTCCCCACTCTCCAACAAACCCTAATATAACCCTGTTATTCATTTTTAGACTAGAAAATGCTTAATTTATCATGAAAAAATTTTAATCTAAAAAAAAGAAAAATACCTACTGGCTACAGAAATGCGCACTATAATGAAATTCCCATAATTTACAAGATGTAGGGGCCATTATAGTGTAAAAATACTCTCAGGTTACCCTTAAGCATCCTAGTTCTCCTAAGTCAGGGTCTCAAACTTAAATGAGCTGTCATCTCATTGGAGGGCCACTTCAGTGTTCAAGTAGTAAAAAAACCCCCACAGAAACAGAAACCACAAAGAAAACACCCACAAATATTCCTGACAATGTAGCGTTTGGTTTGTTTGTTTTTAAATTTCAAATATTGTATAACAACACAAAACTGCAAATATGAATGCATCCCCCCCCCTCACTCTTAACTAACCGATGCCTTTAATTGAACTACCAAATGAACACAATGGTCCTCTCTTTCTGGTCAGACACTTTGCAGCACTTCTGCTGTAATTTTGTTCATATTTAACAAAATAAATTCGCAGAAATAAGTGTACACATTAGTTTTTGACTATCACTGAACTAACAAAGTCAATCCCTCCACATGTTTGTACTCTCTTGTTACCTCGGCCAGGTCCGCGGCTCTGAACCGTGGTAAAGAGACCTCTGGCTAATACGTCGGCTTGTCGGGCTTGTAGTTTTAATGTCAGAGAACACAGTGTACAGTTGAGTCTTAACAGCTTTCTTACAACCAGGCACTCCTTTTGGCGGCAGTGGTTATTATTATATTTACATGCTTTCTTCTTCCATTTCTCCTCGGTAATAGCTCCTAATTTCTCCCTCTCTCGAGCTCAGACACACAACGTTCTCCCTACAGCAGGGACTACACCGCCCATGAGGCCCTGTAACACTCTGCCCTTATTGCCTTCATATTAAATCATTTTTGGCTAATGACCAAAAAAAAGTCACTTCAAGGGCCAAATTGCATTATACTTCTTCACCTCAATATACAGGCCGCAAGAAGGGGTGACGTGGGCCGCGAGTTTGAGACCACTGACCCTAGGGCTTTGGCAGTTTAATTCGAAAATAACTAAAAGGCATTTAATAAAAACTGTGACATATATTAAGTAATATTCATTACAGTCTGCCAATAGCCAGATTATGCTAAGTGAATATTAGGAAAGTAACTGGTACTTTGCAGAGTTCTAGCTAGCAGTAGCCCAGCTAAACAACAACAAAAAAAAGAAATTCAAATATGGCACTTAAAGATGATGTATTTTGATATAAATACTAATTTTTTTTACTAGTTAGCATGCTACTTGTTCTAACATCAATCTAAAACTTAATATTTAACCGAATAAAACTTACCGCAGCAGCAAGAAAAAATAGCGACCGAAGATTCTGAAATGTGTTGTGGAACTGGATTACGTACGTGTTACTTGAGCATTTCTTCTTTGATGGAACCAGCAAGGAAGAGATTTTTTTTAATTTAATCTCTACTAATAAGGCATGCACACAGTGATAAGCTCCATAATATAAATAAACAACACTACAGATCCTATAATCTGATTTCTGTCTTTTAGTTTATTAAAAAGTGAAGCACCAAACACTAGTTTGTGTCATTATCCAGATGTACATAAGCATGATTACATAGTTACTAGGAGCAGGTTTTGATTATCGATTAAAATGGATTCTAGCTTGGATAACGTGATATTGATTCATTAAAACCCTGAATCGATTTTTAATATAAATTTCACTACATTACAAAAACCACTAAACAGCTAAAACAGTAAATAAGAGCAGGTACACCGATTCTGCACAAAGATGTAAACACAAAGCGCGGACCCAATGGCGCATAAGAATCATGTCGCTTTCTCACCTGACACGGTCGGGGCTGAAAGCCGACAGCTCACTGATTCTGATCCCTCGGCGAGTCCATGCTTCGTGTTTACGCCTTTTTTGTGCTGATTCTGAAGCTGCAGGTTTTATCTCTCTCCA
Source organism: Pelmatolapia mariae (assembly GCF_036321145.2). NCBI lineage: Eukaryota > Metazoa > Chordata > Actinopteri > Cichliformes > Cichlidae > Pelmatolapia > Pelmatolapia mariae. The sequence goes on from NC_086229.1 coordinate 70,935,657, forward strand.
AACAATATTGACTGAACCAGCAGCAAGAGGAGATCCAAACTAAGCTTCACATAAACATCGTCATGAATTTCCTCTGACTTTTGCTGTTTTGCTTTCATCACACTTCATGCACAGCTTTCTCTCTCTCTCTCACACACAGTATACTTCAAGAAGTATACTTCAAGTATACTACATGTTTACAGCGCTGTCAGCCGCTGTTTTTTCCCTTTTAAATACTTCCGAAAAGAAATCCTAATTTCTGCCGTTCAACAGGCTACTAAACAAATTTAAACTTTTTTACATTATGCAAAATTCCAAAACACTAAGGTGTGTCTCTAATAAAACCTCTGTAATTTGCGCTGCTTCAATTCAGCAGCATCAGGTAATGTTCATGTGTTGATTAATGGTTTTCTTTTGTTTTTGATCTACTGCTGAATATTTTTATAAAATCGTTTTTCTGTTTTAGCCTCAGCTACGTTGACACAAAGGCATCTGCTGTGATGCTTACACATTAGATAAAGTCTCGAAAGTGTCAGCTTTCTTTTTATAGTTATAAAAATATGTAAATGTGCTGATCTATGATCTGAATTAAACTATTGACTGTTCGGGATAAATAACCATGAAAAGAATTTATTTATTCAGTTTAGAGGTTTACACATCACATCATTATAATCACAGAGCCCGCTTCACTTGAATTATCCACTTGATGATGCAGTTGAGCAAATGAATCATCACAATGCTTCGAACCATGAGTCGACCAATTGGGTGGACAGCTTCAGTTCATCACGAGTCTTCATCTCACCATCATTAATTGTATGGGCTCAAAATGTGGTCAAAAATATTTTGTACTTGTAAATCAGTTTTGTATTTGTAAATCAGGATTTGTATGTGTAAAAAAGATTTGTGTGTGCGTAAAAAAGATTTGTATTTGTAAAAAGAATTTGTGTGTGCGTAAAAAATATTTGTATTTGTAAAAAGAATTTGTGTGTGCGTAAAAAAGATTTGTGTGTGGACTTAGACAAAAAAACCCTGCAAGTTACAAGTACGGATTTTGACCCTATTTTTCTTCCTTTCTATGGGCTCAAAATGTGGTCATAAATATTTTGTACTTGTAAATCAGTTTTGTACTTGTAAATCAGGATTTGTATGTGTAAAAAAGATTTGTATGTGTAAAAAAGATTTGTGTGTGCGTAAAAAAGATTTGTATGTGTAAAAAAGATTTGTGTGTGCGTAAAAAAGATTTGTATGTGTAAAAAAGATTTGTGTGTGCGTAAAAAAGATTTGTATTTGTAAAAAGAATTTGTGTGTGCGTAAAAAATATTTGTATTTGTAAAAAGAATTTGTGTGTGCGTAAAAAAGATTTGTGTGTGGACTTAGACAAAAAAAACCCTGCAAGTTACAAGTACGGATTTTGACCCTATTTTTCTTCCTTTCATCTGATTGGCCAATGCCATGTCAATCACAAATGTAACAATCCAATCAGAGAACAGATGGGTTTGGCTGTCGGAGGGTCACTTTTTTGAACTGCAGGTCTTTGAAGGGAATAAATGCCCTTTTACATGCCAACCCAGCGTTTTCCTTCATCACCAGGAAGGAAAACAGTCTGTGGTCGTCCGAGTTTGGTGATTTTAGATTTTTGTGTCACAGGTCTACGTGTTTAATACAGGGACTTCCACAGGCTTTTCAACAGCGCTGCGAACCGCGGGGGGGGGGGGCAGTGTTTTGGAAATGAGTCTTCATTGCAAAGCTTTCGCCGTTATGAATTACCATACATGTTTTTATTGAACATTTGAAGAACTAGCAAAATAAACAAACTCTTGTAGAGGACATAAAGTCAGAGATAGAAACGACAAGGAGCAGGTGCATCTAGTGCAGGTAGAGCTGCTGCAAAAACCCACAGAGCTCAGCAGCCAGCGCAACAAACTCTGGATCCTTAGCTTTTAGTTAGCATTAGCAGCACATCCTGCGTCCGATGTGAAAGGACCTTTATGCTGCGCACTGTGACTCACAGCAATGGTCCCGGGTCAGCCCTGACTTTGTGTTAAACTATTCCTAAAGTAATACTGTTGTTTCTAACCACTGACATACCACAACTTTATCCTTTCAACAACTGCTGAAAGTTAGGGGACAGAGCTGCTATCGGATATTTATATAGAGATCCTCCAGCTTCAAACGGTATTACCCTTCAAGGACCTGCAGTTCAAAAAAGTGACCCTCCGACAGCCAAACCCATCTGTTCTCTGATTGGATTGTTACATTTGTGATTGACATGGCATTGGCCAATCAGATGAAAGGAAGAAAAATAGGGTCAAAATCCGTACTTGTAACTTGCAGGGTTTTTTTGTCTAAGTCCACACACAAATCTTTTTTACGCACACACAAATTCTTTTTACAAATACAAATATTTTTTACGCACACACAAATCTTTTTTACACATACAAATCTTTTTTACGCACACACAAATCTTTTTTACACATACAAATCCTGATTTACAAGTACAAAATATTTATGACCACATTTTGAGCCCATAGAGTTCTTGATTGAACTACAAAGCTTGTAATCATGTTTCCTGTTGTTTGAACTGTGTGTGTTTGTGTTCAGACTTTAAACCAGAGCCAGACGTCATCTACTCTTCACTGAAGTAGTCCACCAGTCCAACCACTGACGTCCAGCTGCTGGTCTCAAACTGGTCCTCAAACAGTACCTCAGACCAGAGGACATCCACATGTTCAAGACTTGTTTTTGTTTTTTTTTTTTGTCTTGTTATCACTGAATTAGACTCTGATGACCCAGAACGACTTACTGGAAGTCAGTTCATTGACTTGACGTTTGTTGGTGTATAAAACCCCTGTGATTTGTGTATATAGACTGTTCCACGCACCCCCTCTAACCACTGCTAAGATGGTACATTCCTCCCATCCTTTGTTTGTGTTTGCGCTGGTTCACCGTGATAGCGCTGGTGGAGCTGGGCTGTTGTACTGAACATGTGTCGTGCGTGTGCGTGAATAATAAGTAAGTGCCTTGTATTTGTTTGTTCTATGGTTGTAACTTATCATATACTTGCCCATGTACATTGTGTGATGCTTTTATAGAGTTTTCCGGCGGTTTGTGTAGCCACGAGACACTGTATATTCACGCTGATTTGACCAAAATGGCGCCACCCTTGTGAACTGAGCTGCCCAAAGTAAAGGTGGAGTCGATCCCTGTGTAGCAGCCCATTTGTGTCCACCAGGGGGTGGTGTTTAGTCATTTTCAAATAGATTTTCTGTTCAACCCTTTCTGTATTATTTAGACCAGTTTGGTTGACTTTGTTTGCTAATTCTAATTTCTGTTACTTTACAGAACCACACATACTTATGTATACTCACAAATCCGCTTCTGAGGATGTTTGAATTAAAGGAACCCAAATTATCATCGCTGTGGACCCTCTCTTTCATCATATAAGTCACCTGTGCCTTCTGACCGAGGATAGGAATATCCTGCTGTCATTTGCCAGTTTATTAAGCACACACATGTCCAGTTCAGTTGGCTTTGTTCCCACAGCAGTTTCTCTGCAGGATTAATAAACTTTTGGTCTCTAATATTTTCCTCCTGTGGTTCTGTGGGTTTTACAAAGGTTTCAAATAGAAAATTCTACCTGTTCCGGTTTGGTTGTGGTAAACTGTCAGACACACGCCCTCTTTGCAGAAACAAACACTAAACCACAACCACACACTATAAACAGCCAGAGCATCATTCAGTGTCTTTAGACCACACAGAGAAGCTTCAAGAAGCAACCAGCAACCACTGGCATGATGAACATTTCAATTTTATTAATTATTACATTTTTCTTTTAAAAAACAGATACAATTGTTCAGTAGTAGAATATTCATATGGAGGACCACCCCGTTCTCCTTTAACAGTCCAGGACTGTAAACCTGTTTCTCCATCACATGTTCAGCTCTGATGATTCAGTAAGGACATCTCCTGGTTTGTCTGTGTCACCGGTGTCTTTTTTTCCTTCAGCTTTCTCCCATGCAGTCATCTGTATTTCTTGTTTTCTTATTTCTACATTGCAATCTTTCTTTTTATCACCTGTTCATGTCTAACTTGTGTGTTTACTACCTGGAATGCACACAGATGATTGGCTGAGTGCTATCACCTGGGATAGCTTAACTTGAATCCAACAATAATATTTCTTATTATATCTATGCGGATAAAATTCAGTTATAATGTTCTTTCAAATTTATAAATTGTCTTGTTTAAATAATTGTCTGTCAGAAATCAAACAATGGTTAAATGGAAATTTCCTCAAGTTAAATACAGATAAAACAGAAACTTTGCTTCTCGTAACATGTTCTCAGTTTTTCAGTCAAGTCTCAGTTCAATGTCTCCTGGGAAACACTCCAAACAACTGATCAGGAACTGTTTTATTATTTAAAAATTGCCAGTAGATTTTAGGGTTCATTTTAAACTTTTAGTTGTACCCTTTAGAGCTCTACATGGTGAAGCTCCCCGGTACATCTCTGAACGGTTAAAACCTCATACTTCTTCCACTTGGGTCTTAAGGGCAGAAGTTACTGTTGGTCCCACGTACTCTGTTCAAAACATATGGGGATCGGGCTTTTCAGGCACCAAGGCTGTGGAACTCTCTTCCATTGTCTTTACACTGTCCAGACTCCGTGACTCCTTTAAAAAGCAGCTGAAGACATTTATATACAAACAAGCTTTTAATTAGTTTTTCCATTGTTTTATATTAATGTATTTATATTTATGGCCTTATTGTGAAACACTTTGTCATTTTTATCTGTGAAATGTGCAACATAAATACATTTTAATTACTTAGTAATTGGTCTGGGCATTTCTTTAGCCACTGAACAAGCTGAAGTTCCCACAGTGTGGACCACAGGGTCAGTAACCAGTAGTTATTGTTTGCTCAAAGCACCTACCAATCACTGTTAGAAGAAGAACAACAACACAGACCAACCAACATATGATGTAAGCAGAGATGTGTTGCTGTACTGTCTGCAGCATCATCATCATCATGGGTTTATCCTCAAACCATGAGGACCAGCAGTCCTTCCTGATTACTCTGCACACAAACCTCTCCATCTTGCTTTTGTTCACACACATTCATACTCCAGTGAAGTTGTCCAAGGATATTTGACATGACAGCATGCCAGTGCCCAAAGCAAAGTTCATAAAGAAATGGATGAGAGAGCTTTGTGTGAAAGACCTGTGAAATCTCTCCGTCCCACACCATGGGTGCCACAGCCACTGAAGGAGCTGTTCAGTGCTGTCACAGTCTCCTGCATGGGGTGGGAGATGTTGTCCATCAGGGATGACAGCTTAGCCACCTCCACTGGGTCCAGAGGGCATCCTAGAACAGAGCTGGCCATATATAAACCATGTGTGAGGATGGCGTTAATGTAAAATGTGAATCATAGTGTTCCAGTCAGTCATCAGTGTGTCTCTGCACAGCTGTAATTAAAATGTGTTCAGAGGGCCTCAGTGTCTGAATGGTTCCAGTTCAGCTCCATAACAGTGTAGATGATATTTTGTACATATTCACGATATAGTCATTGCAGTCACTGCTGCACAATTGATAAAAAAATAGTAGTCGAAACTATGTTAACACTTTGATATCAGCTCAAAGTTCCTCCAGAACTGTTTGCATGTTCATAAAGACCGAAAGCAAAACATTAGAAATTACATTTAATATTACAGAGGCCTGATCTCACTGCTGAGCTGCACAACAAACCAAGGTCACTAACCTTCTTCTGTCACAGTTTAAACCTGATAAATGCTCAATAATATGACCTGATTGGGTTCCAGAATGGATCTTTATAAAAGTGCAGGCTCTGAAATGTACTCACAGTAAGAAAGTGAAAAGTGGCTCTTTGGAGGACGTTTCTATTTTTGTGTAAAGCTTTTATTAATGTAACAATAAAATAATATCAGTGGTTGGGAATAAAAACTTTATTTTACTCTAAGTTTTAATTCTAATAAATATTCTCAGCTTGAATCAGTTAAGCAGAACACGAGCAGAGAAAAAGAAGGAAAATGAAAATATATCTCTATTAGTGTTTAACTTCTATTGAGAGCTTCAGTAGATTTTCTTAGTCTTCAGGCTGTGATCAGCTGACCTGCTGCTCTTTGTACACACATGAATTCAACCAGATGTGTGCAGATGTTTCATGTTGTCCTGGCTGGTTTCATCCTCTACACTGACAGTACACAGTTCAACCTTTCTTTGTACTAGACTGTATAAAGTTGGAATTCAGTGAATGAATTTAAGCACCAACTTCAACTTCAAATTCATCTCTGCTGTACTTGATGCAACCTTCATCTGACAGTGTACAGACCCAATATCTGATTTAAAAACATGAGCAACTTTAAATGAGCATCCTTCCATTTATATCTAACCTCTCTTCTTCCTCCTCTCCTCTTTCTGATCTTTCTCCATCTCTGAGTGAAGTAAGCTCTTTCTTTTCTCTCCCTGTGAAATACAGCAGCTGAACCTTTAGCTGTAACACACTGTGAGACAAACTGCACACAGTTTGTGTGTTTGCTGATGTTTGTTGAGATGATAGAAATGCTGCATTTCAATGTTTTTATTTTTTTATTTAATTTTAATTAATTTTAATTGAATAACCCCCTTTTTTTAACAAGGAAAAAAATATCTACTGAGATTAAAAAAGGATGTTCTGGCTGAGTGTGCAAAACAAAACAATCCAATTTATATACAAGTGCAACAATGTATACAATTATTCACAGTTACCACAAAATATGAATCAGTAAAGTATGTAAAACTCATTGCAACATTTAAAACAGTTTCAAATTGCAGCTATTTAAATTTCACAGGTACAGTTTGTGACTAAAACTTCTGTCCAGTTTAGTTAAAGATTTGATAAAGGGAGAAGAGACTCCAACCTCAGCCTGAGCTGCAGATCATTCCAAGACCACAGGTCTAAATACGTCCCTGTTTTCTGGAGGCTGAGGAGACCAGGCTGGGCATCTTCTCTGTCACGGACAACATCCTGAATGGTGTTGCCACCATTTTTCACATGGTCGGCTTTCGGACCTGCTTTGCCTGAACCGCCGTTGCTTTCTGTAAGGTCGCCCCCCTGAACTGTGTCAGCGCCGCTGCTTTTCATGTAGCTGGCCTCCAGAACTGCTCCGTTGGCGCCGCTGGCTCTGCGTTTGACCTTATGATATGCTTGTGATAAATTCATTAAATTTGAAAAAAGTAAGGTGAAATATACAATTTATTAACTGCTGTGAGTGAGCAATATGTCAAACAAGACAACTGAATGAACACATAACAAACAAATATCAGAACATTTGAATATTTGGGTGAAGTCCCAGTTATCATTTGGGTTGTTCTGGTTTGGTTGTGGCGAACTAGCAGACACCTGCCTTTATGGCAGAAACAGCTTCTGAACTGAAGTAGAGACACTTTTGGTCCTTCTAAGTTATGGAACTGGTGTTGAGGGAGCAGGAGAGGCTCTCCGCCAGGTGGATACCAAGAAATTTGGTGCTCTTGACCTCTACAGTTCATGAGATTTCAATATGTGAACTATCGCACTATTCAGTGAAGGACATTTACTGCAAATCACTTTAACATAATGGACATATATGGGCTCAAAATGTGGTCATAAATATTTTGTACTTGTAAATCAGTTTTGTATGTGTAAAAAAGATTTGTGTGTGTGAAAATAAATATGTGCCAAAAAAAAACCCTGCAAGTTACAAGTACAAATTTTGACCCTATTTTTCTTCCTTTCATCTGATTGGTCAATGTCATGTCAATCACAAATGTAACAATCCAAGCCCAAAACGTTTCCCCAACCTTATAAACAGGTTGGGGAAACCTGCACTCAGCTGAGACTGAAGAAGTCACTTGTGACAAAATGTCCCCCCCACTGAAAACACTACGTCCAGATGAACAGAATCAACCTTTTGGGATTTACTTACCTGGATGATTGAGCATGCATCAAGACCTTAATGGATGCTCAACCATATGTGACCATAGTTCAGAGTAGTGATGTCATATTTCCTTCAAAGACAAAAAAAGCACATCTGTGTGAAACTCATGCATAAAGCCACCAGCATTTCTCCCTGAAACAGGAAGTACAGCACACCTGCTGTGCAGTTGGAGAGATATCGACAGACTTAAAGTTCCAAATGTGAAACTCATTAAAAATGAAAGTGTCCTCTAAGTTTGACGTTCCATTGCCATGTGATTTGTTTTATTTGTGGCTAAACGTGCACTAAAATATGCACAATAAAACAAACACATTAAAATATTTACTTGCTGATTTTATTTAATTGATTATTGCTTTGAAGCTTTTTAGTCAACTCATTCAACCACAGTTTTCTGTTAAAAACTGACACAGAAAAATATGAAATGCCTCCAATCTGTTGCCCTTTGTTATTATTTTTACTTCCCCCTTTGTGTCTCTGCTCTCTTGTTTTTTGCATGTAAATATTTCCATCTTAACAGAGAAGCAGATACACGAATATTAAATTAACAGCAAGACATTTTTTTTAATTCTCTCATACATGTGTCAAATACCAGAGAAAAAAAGAAGCAAATTAGAATTTGCCAATTATACACTGTTCATCAGTATTTTTCTACATTTTTCTAAATATCATCAACATGCTTTAAAATCACTCTAACAGTTATTAAAACGATGTTAAATGATTTGTGTTCCTTTTCAGTCTACTTCAGAGTATGAGAAGTGAGTCAGTAATCTGAGCACTTTTTATTGTATGTTTTATTCACCCAGTTACACACTTTGGTGCGTTTATCTAACGCTCACACTCACATGTATAGAGCGACTCAGGATTGAGTATCTGACCAAAGATACTTTGAAACATCGAAAGGAGGAATCAATCAGGGATCTGTGCACCGACTTGAATATTGGCAGACAATTCGTTTTACCACCTAAATCACAGATGCCCCACAGGAGACTAGGTGTTCCTACCTAACAGCTAAATTATTAGCTGTTAGCTGTTCTGCTCTCTGTTTGTTTTTTTTTTCTTGTATTTAGCTTCTTTCTGCTTTTCCGTATTTTTCAAGGCGTTCCAACAGTGGATGCAGCTGGTCTCACCCTGCCCAACACCCAGCACACATTGCACTTGATGTATACAGCGCCTCCTACTGGTGGTGGGCCTACAGGAGGGTGGGACCATGTTTCTTTTTCAGGCACCAGTCCGTGCCTCGGTACAGGGCGGGGCCTCGATTACCCCATCCTGGACAGGGTGAACTGTTCCCTAGATCCTTCACTCACAGAGGTTTATGAATCACTCTCTGTCTGGATCCTCACATAGGAAAAGTTTGCCATGGGAGACCCTGACAACATAACCCCTGGGACACAAAAACCCCTCCACCACAATAAGGTAGCAATAAACAGAGGAGGAGAAAATTCACAAAAAATATTCAAATCATATATTCAATTTCTCCTCCCCAACAATGATTTTTTTTTATTTCTTCTTCTGTGTGTGTGTGTGTGTAAGAAGGGTTTCCTGTCTGAGTGGTAGGGTGTTAAAGATCCAGCAGGTGGTGCCATGAAATTATCCTATTTTTAATATTCATTGACATAATTTGTGACATGAAGGGAAGAAAAGAGGCTGAAAGGAAAGTTTTGTCTAATCTAAATGAGCCAACTTAACTTCTAATTTCAGCTTTATATAAAGGACTGATGACTCTTAAAAATAATATAAAAGAATGACTGTTATTAAATATGTTTCTGCCATAAATCCAGAATATTCCTCAATAATTTCTCAAAATTAGAATCCTGATTTTAACCTCTTAGCAAAAAGCAGGTACAAATATTTGGGCGTAATTATTTAAAGACTGGCTGCTCTCCAGTTTTCTTCATTTCTGCGTTTGTATTGGAGGACACCGGTCCAGCCCACCAACCGCCTCTCTCTCTCTCTCTGACTCTTAAGTTACAGATCTGTTCTCTCACTCAGGGACTTTCAGCTTCATCTGAACCATAAAACTTAATCTCATATAATTTTATCTGAAGCTCAGATTCTGATTTTACTACAGAAACACAGACATGTCTGCTGGAACTGCGTCACTCTGCTCCACTTTGCTGTTTGTCAGCTTCCTCGTGTTCGTCTCTGCAGGTGAGATTTACTGTTAGAAACAGAACTCAGTTCATCTCTGAGATAAACGACTAAAGAGTATCAGCCTGTTCACATGTTAATAATATTTTTTTTAAGTTATCTTCAGATTGATTCAGTATATGTACTTTATTACATCCCACTTCTGGAGAAGATTAGATGGAGTCTGTTTGGGATTAATGTATTTTGCTGTAATCTAGAGCTGTGTGATAAAGACAATTATTACACAATAACTTTTACTCAATATAAATAAGAAACATACTCACTAGAAAGTCAATAGAATTTATTCAATCCATATTTTTGACAGACAACATTAAAGTTCAATAACAATGAAAATAGCATCACTCTGGACCAATCACATGGCAGGAATAGAGTTAGAGTCACATCAGGTTAGACTGAAGCTGAGTGTAGGAGGAGCAGCGACAGCTGCACATGTGCAGATCCTGCTGCAGTCACACACACCAGTGTGACAGGAGTGTGAGAGAGATTAAAGAGAAAGAGACAACAGAACATGTTCAACTATGAAAACTTTAAAACATTTAAATAGCTGCTGGATGTTCAGAGGTTCATTAAATCCAACATGACTAAAAACTCAAATGTCAAAGGAAATAAACAAAATATTTAAAGTCAATCATTCTGATCATTATTGTACTTTGACCTTTAACCTCTCTGCTCTGTGTTGTTTCCTCTTTCAGACCAGAAAAACATCACAGCTGAGTCTGGACAGAACATCACTCTGACATGTCGAGCTCCAGGGCTCGCAAAATCACTAGCCCGACGTCCCGGGGCTAGCGATTTTTCCAGTCGGGCTACCAGAATCTATCCCTGCCCGTCGGGCTATCATAGGAAGGAAAAATTTATGTCAATGCTTTTGCATTCTTTCGGAAATGTAGCTGGGTAAATATGTCATTGGCATCGGTGAACCACTGTCAATATGTGACTAGGGCTGCTCAATTAATCGAATTTTAATCTAAATTACGATCTGGGCTTTCAACGATCATTAAAAATGACTGAGCCGATTATTAGCACCTCCCTCGTGCTTTACTCTCGCGCTGCTCCGTGTGGCAAATCGAGCGCACCTCTCTGCGTTTCGAACACGCGGCACAACAATTAAGAGGAGCTAACAGAGGGAAGCTCGGAAAGCTAAGCAGAAGTTATTTGGAGAGGAGAGTGACTGCCGTTGGTTGAAAAGAGAGGTAAAAAAACCCTTCAGTGGTGTGGAAACATTATGGGTTCGCGGAGTCAAGTAGACATAGTGTGTAAACTTTGGTGTCGTAGCTGCACCACAGAGCGACATGGCAAAGTTCACTAAACATAGATGTTTACATTTTATTTTTTATATTGCAAACATTTGCACTGTTATCAGTATTTGCACACTATTTTATACTATTTTTGACAATCTTTAAAGCCATTATTCAATACATTGTTATTGTTAAATAAATATCATCAAATAATCGAGATCTCAATTTCAGTGAAAATAATCGTGATTATCATTTTTGCCATAATCGAGCAGCCCTATATGTGACATATTGAAATCGCATTTGAATTTGCGCTTGTTTTTTGCTTTCACTTTGCAATCCCGCGAACTGTGTATAGAGAGCGACAGTACTGATTGGTGAGTCACGATAATTTGCGCACCAATTCCTCTGACATCGTCTTATCAATCGTTAGTTTACTATCAAACATGACAAGTGAAATCTCCCGCAGCAAGCTTAAACATGTGAGAGGTTGATCGCGCAGAGAATCGCTGAGCGTTATGCGAGTGCGTGTGTAAAGGCAGCAGGATATATATTTTAGTTCTGCTGAGCCAAATAAGACCGGTCAGGGTGAAGAAGTGACAGCCAAAGAAAAGCTTACCACAAAACGCAAAAGTTATGACAAATCAGACTATAAGGCAAAAAGAAAGTGCAGCTTTATGGTTTCATGGACAAAAGAATTTCTGTGGCTGCAATATGACGAGCTAAATAACCAGGGGTGGACATAAGTGGTCCGCAGGTGCGCATTCGCTGTCAAAATAAAATACGCGCACAAGATAAGAAGTTGCAACGCGTGTTTGCGTCCATAAGATTTTCTGGAGGAGGACAGACATTTGTTTAGAACTCTTAAAGATGTCGAAGAAGCTCCTTTAAGCAATTACTTTGGTGTTCCTCCACCTCCAAAGAAATGTCAGACGGAGTCCGAACCACAAAAGAAGCGCGTATTCTAGGAAAAGTGGTTGCAGGAGGTGAGCTGGCTTTAAACAAATGATGAACGCACAGAGATTTGGTGCAGAATGTGCCATGAAAATCCCACTCTAGCGGACAAATACAGTGCCTTTTATATGGATGCAAACGCGCGTTGCAACTTCTTATCTGGTGCGCGTCTTTTATTGTGACAGCGAATGCGCACATGCGGACCACTTATGTGCACCCGTGTAAATAACATAATGTTCTGCTGGGTGTGTTGTTGGTTTCCCTCGATTTCTGAGTCGACAAGTGCCTTTGTTACTGGGACCAGTAATTTTAAGAAAGGCCCCCATTAGAACCCATGAGAAATGCAAGAAATGGATTATTGCTCAGTCTGCAAATAACATACTAAAAATCAACTTGAAAAATCAGTTTAGAACAGCCTACTATGTTGCAAAGAGTGAACTACCACTGGCAAAATTTAGCAGTCTTTGCAAACTTCAAAAAGCAAATGGCCTAGATCTTGGTTCCACTTGCCTCTTACCTGTGACTCCAGTGGAAATTTCAAATTCAGGATCTGACACAGACTGATTCCTGTTGTACAGTTCTTACAAGTTCATAGAAATTTCTGTTCAATTACAACCAAGTATTTGATTTGATGATTGTAATTTTTATACAATATTGTAATTTGTGTTTCAACAATTTTTTGATTAATGTTTTGTTTCCGTTACAATATTATACATTAAAGTATAATATTGTAACGGAAACAAAACATAAAAAAATTGCTGCCTTTTTTATTCGGGCTACTTAAATTTATTTTGGGCTACCAAAAACTGAAAAGTCCCTGCCCGAAGGGCTACCAGGGATTTTGAAATTTTGCGAGCCCTGAGCTCCAAACAACAACATTCTTGTAAAGTGGAGCAGAGCTGTCCTTCAACAAGAATATGCACCTTTGTACCAGGATGAGCAGTTTGATCCAGCCAACCAGCATCCATCTTTTAAGAACCGGGTGGATCTGCAGAACAGACAGATGAAGGATGGAGACGTGTCTTTGATTCTGAAGGATGTGACAATTAATGATGCTGGAACATACGAGTGTCATGTTTTGATGAAAGAAACTCGCTCATGGAAGCACAGCTTCATCTTCCTGAGTGTTTGTCCTTCAGGTGAGTTCAAGAAATTCAGTGTTAAGAGAAACTCAATGTTAAAGCCTACAGCTGGAGGGGGAGGGGAGGGGTGAAGCTGGTGGTTGTGAGTTGTTACTCAGGAAGAGTAGTCGATTACATCTACTACTCATAACTTTACTTAACATTAATGAGTGTTTAATTAATAAAACATTAATAAGTGTTACTTAATTACTCACTGGAGAAAGTAACTCTTACTCTACTCGTTGTTACTTTCTTGTTACTCTTGTTACTCTGTAAAATGATCCGATATGCACTGTCACATGATCATGATCGTAGTGTGGGCGATGTAGGCATTCTGGGCTCAGCCAATCAGAGCCAGCGGATTATGTTATGCAGGCATTTTGCCGTAACACGGGCAGAAATATTGCCTTTAAGTGCCTTCATAACTTTCATTTTTCATTAAATGGGGTATTTGTAAGTCGGGGTTCCACTGTATTTTCATTTACCTCCATCCACTGCTGACACTTTGTTTCTCTCCTGCAGGTCTACCAGGAGGATTTATTGGACTGATACTTGCTGTTCTCCTTCTTTTTGTCACCATTATTGTATGTTTGATCTACATAAATTATAAACTTTCACGATATTTAAAAGAGTGTTTTACTCAAAATAATCAGGCTCTTCAGACAGACAAGGACAGACAGGAGTGAACTGAGCATCCAACAGACGGACATTAAACATCCAGAATTTAATAATATTTCTCTTTTCTGATTATCATCATGTTCAGGCTCAAAGCAACAGTCTGTGCTGTTTGCCACTGGCTCTGAACCACAGTTCATTCATCTTCAGGCTGTTGCTAACCACAAAGTCAAATTGTGTTATAAACATACATGAATGTAGCTGTAGTCTCAGAATCAGTGAGTGTTTTGTGTTTCAGGTTCAGCGACTGTTTGTAAGATCAAACATGTACACAGACTGATCCTCATGTAGAAATCAGCTGTTCTTACAGACACTAACAGAACTGACAACATTAACACTGTATGTGATAATCTGAGTGTAGTGTAAAGTGAAGTGTAGCAGGGAGTGATGGGGCGTACTGTGCCGAGGCTTCGGAGCATATGTCCAGTGTCTTGGAATTTCTTTTATTTGACTTGTTAGTCACATTTTTTTATTATTAGCACTTTTATGTCACTGGGTTTATTGCACACAGTTAGTCGATGAGGTCCGGTGATTGCATCTTGGGAAGTGGAGGAACATTCAGCTTAACTTTATTGCAGGACTCTGACCCCAGAGTGGGGAAAGATATCTCCCCCCTGGCAGGGTCAACGGTGTAAGCAGAAGCTGTGTAATGCCTTTGTTCTGTCGACTGCATTTGAACCCAGAGCTGTGCTGGGATCAGGGAGAGACTGCTCTTCCCAAGCATGCTCGTCCTCTTTAAAAGATGTTTGCTACTGCTCATCGTATATGTAGGTTTTATCAATTCTATTTCCATAACACCAGAAATCCAGGAAGTCTTTTATGTAGCACTTATGGAGGCACGTTTTTTTATGGGTGAGTGATGTTACTGATGACGCCTGGAGTCTCGCTGGTTCAGGAAGAGTTTCAAGTGTTGGTGTGATTTATGGACATAAAGTGGGAGTGGATTCCCAAAAAATTTGCATGTCAATGTTGGTGTGGGAGTTTCACCTGTGATACAGAGGAGCTTGTTTCTATGGAGCCAGCTGAAAGGAGAAGGGTCTCCCCTGGATGCCAACACTGAGCTGATCTCTCCCAGTAAAATATTACAAATAATATAAAATGCTGTAATATTCAAATTGTTTGTTTTTCTCATTCTAAGGTGAACTGTTTATTGTGTGTCAAGCAACTGCTGTACAACAACACCTCATTTGTGGCTATCATCTATGCAGAGGTGCATATATCCAAACCGTCACAGGGTTGCTGTGGGATACTCATGCAGCCCTGCCTCCTCAGTGTCATGTGAAAGGCTTTTTTTTCAAAGCTAGTGAGGTTCTTACCAAAAAGAGAAACCAACCGAGTCCAGGCACAATGGAAAAAATATTAGTTGTTAATAAAAATGAATAAAGTGATTATCACTCCAGCATTCGTGAGTACAATCAATGTCCCATCATTTGAAAACACTACAACATATAGCCATCACTAGTTACAGGGACTCTGTCTCTGTCCTGGGTCAGTGACCCAATCTTTTGTGTTTTGAATTATTTATAGTCTCTGCTTTCGATATTATTTTAGAAGTTCTAGTCTCTTGGTTTAGCGCTCTGTCTGTGTTCCATGTTTTCTTGGTCTCCCCTCTCACTCATGTCTCTTTGTTTCAGTGCTAACTCCGTGTCTCTGTGCCTGCGTTATGTTTCCTGTTTCACTTTTATAGTCTCGCATCCTTGTTAATGTTTTCACTTTTGTTTCCCCTTGGTCTCATTATGTTTGATTACTCCCAGCTGTGATTCCCTCCTGTTTCCATTCCCTCATTATCCCTCTGTGTATTTGAGCCCTTATCCTTGTTGACATAAGAAGAGAAAATGCTCTCAATTATGGAGACAGTCAAATGGTTCATTTATGTTTGATGTGTGCTTTACATTGGTGTGGCTGTTAATAAAGTTAGTGCGCTCTAGGGGGCGTATGCGTTCATCAAAATGGCCGAAGGCTGATGTGTGTTTATTCCTCCCAAGTATCGTCGGTGAATTTGGCCATACATGGCAGATTTTCCTGCGCATTTTCATACCTCTGCTAACAGGTTATGGGCCCAGGAAGCTAAGAAGTTTTCCAAAACACAGAACTCACTTCGCTCCAAAAGTCCAGCAGTGAGAGTGTGACTGAGTATGTGATACGAGCAGAGACAACGATCACAGCCCTGAGAAATGCTGGAGAAACATTGAGTGATGGACTATTGGTAGCAATGGTTTTGAAGGGACTGCCAGAATCATTCAAACGGTTTGCTATCCATGTCACACAAAGTGAAGTTTAAGTGACTTTTGTTGAATTTAAAACTAAATTGCGAAGCTATGAAGACACAGAGAAAATGCGTGCCGCAGCGTCAGATGACAACGTCATGAAAGCACGTGCACGACCGAGCGACAAACCCACGTTTGAAAAATCGAATGACCGTGGGGCCGGCAACAGAGACATAGTGTGTTTCAGATGCGGACTAAAGGGACACAAAGCCAGGACGTGTCAGCGCAAGCAGTGGTGTAGAGGGTGTAAAAGCACCACCCATCAGGACTCAACATGCAGACGGAAACAGCAGCAATACAACGCACGGAAAGTTTCCGAGGAGTCGGGTAGCAAAGACTACGCATTCCGGGTAAGCAGCGAGGATGCAGCGTTCCAGTCAGAGCATGGCATCAACAAAAAGGGTCTGATGGTGGACACAGGGGCAACTTTGCATATTGTTACAGATATAACGAAGTTCAGGAGATTCGATGACAGTTTCCAGCCCAAGTCACACTACATAGAGTTTGGTTGATGGCACTAAGTGCACTGGAGTTGCAGAGCAAAGAGGGGAGGCAGAGTTTTGCTTGATGGACAGCAGGGGGCAGTGCCACAAAACAACCTTGAAACAGGCACTGTACATCCCATCAGATCCACAAGACATCTTCTCTGTGAAAGCAGCTATTTCCAATGGAGCAACTATGATCTTCAAGCAAGGAAAAGACACCCTGCGACACAAAGACGGAACAAGGTTCCCAATATATGAGTACAACAGACTGTACTACCTACAAACAGTAAACACTGAAGGTAAAGACCAGTGTAAGGGTTGCTATGACATGCAAACATGGCATGAAATTCTTGGTCACTGTATTTATGATGACATTTAGAAATTACAGGGTGTTGTTGATGGTATGGCAATCAAAAGAAAAACAGATAAATCAGATAAAACCAGAGAAAAGACTAATGTGAGTACAGAACACACAGATACTCAGGAACAGATCCCAGTAAGCATGTCTGAGATGAGCAGCCAGTCACAGGAGAATGAACTCAACTGCGAGGCTGCAAGGTATTCTTCCAGAGTAAGAAATGGGTATTTAAGTGAATATGTTACTGACAAGGAGGATTGTGATCAAGTACTCACAAACATGGATTATTGTTACAGAGCAATGTGTAACATTCCCCAAACATTCAAGGAAGCAATAACTTCATCTAACTCAGAGAAATGGGTCAGTGCAATGCATGAGGAGATGCAATCACTAAGAGAAAATGACACATTTACCTTAACTACTTTGCCTGAGGGTAAGAAGACAATGGGAGGTAGATGGGTGTACGCAGTCAAAAACAATGTTGATGGATCTGAGAAGTACAAGGCATGTTATGTTGCTAAAGGATACAGTCAGAGGATAGGTGTGGATTATGAAGAAACATTTTCCCCTACTGCTAACCCCACTAGTATCAGAGTGTTGATACAAAAGGCAGCACAAGAAAACATGCTTTTACATCAGATGGATGTTAAAGCTGACTATCTTCACGCACCAATAGATTGGCCAATGGTCAATGGTAACTTTATTGTCCCTAACGGGAAATTGATTTGCAGTATGTCCGTACAAACAAACAAACAGACAACCAACACATCACATACACTCACCAAAATAATGTAATATAAGCCTGATAAAACAACCTAGATTTTTCATCAAAAAAAGTGCAATGTGCAATGGCAACAACACTTATGGTTTAGTGTTATTAACTATGATAATAGCACTAGGTACAAAAGACAGTCTATGTCTCTTTGTCTTCACTGCAGGCACTTTATAACGACGACCTGATGGAAGCAGCTGAAAATCATTTAAAAGAGGGTGATCTGAACACAACAGGACAGAGGTTGCCTTCCTCAGCACCTGCCTGTTATAAAAGTCCACAAGCTGGACCTGAGACCTCCCTGAAATCTTGCCAGCCACTTTAACCAAGTTGTTAAGTCTGGTCTTATTATTCAGGGACATATTACCGTACCAAGCAATGATACAGAAAGTTAAAACAGATTCAATAAAACTTTTATAAAAAAGAGTCATCACTTCAGATGAAACATTAAAACCTCTCAACCGCCTTAAAAAGTACAGTCTTTGTTGAACCTTTTTCACTGTAGCAGCAAGATGTGACTCAAAGGACAGAGCCTTATCAAGAACAACCCCCAAGTACTTATAACTGTCCATCATGTTCAGTGGCTGCACCATTTACCACTGTTAGTGCAGGATGGGGGGGATGACTTCCTCAAGTCAATAACCATGTCCTTTCAAGGTGTTAATCATTAAGAATGACCGATCACACCACGAAACAAACTCATTCACAACAGGCCCATGGGAATCCTCTTCACCATGAACGAGGCTTACAATGACTGTGTCATCTGCGTATCTAATGAAATGCCTGTTGGCCTGTGTACTGCGACAGTCATTAGTGTACAAAATATACAGTAGAGGAGAGAGACAACAACCTTGTGGTGAGCCAGTAGAAGAGTTCAGCTGTTTGGAAAAACAACCGTTTACCCTCACATACTGAGATCTGACAGTTAAAAAGTCTAAAATCCAACCAACGAGATTAAAATCAAGTTTAAACTGGTTAAGAAGCTTATCAACTAAAAGATGTGGCTGGATAGTATTAAAAGCTGAAGAAAAATCAATAAATAAGAGCCGAGCATGAGCTTTGGTGCCATCAAGATGGCGATAAAGGTAGTTCAACAGAGTGACCACTGCATCATCCACACCTCTACAAGGCCTGTATGCAAATTGTAGTGGATCTATAAGCTTCTCTACTTGCTGCAGGTTTTTCAAAGGACTTCATCACTAAGGATGTTAAAGCGACAGGCCTAAAATCATTTAATGATGTAGGTTTTGTGGTCTTAGCAACTGGAGAAATAATTGATTTTTTCCATACCTCTGGAACCTTCTGTTGCTGAAGAGATAAAAGAAAGATATAATAAAAAATACTGCATAATTGCTCAGCGTATGTTCTAAGCACCTGGCCACATATATTATCAGGACCTGGACTTTTATTAGTCTTACTCATTTTAAAAAGATTTCCCACTCTTCTTTAATCAAAGAACACAGCTGGGGGGCCTCTGGTGCTCTCTATTAAGAAATCAAGTGTATTCCTTGGATTATAATTATCATTAAATCTCAAATAAAATCTATTCAGCTCATTGGCTAACTGAGAGTCTGAACTAAAACCAGGGAGACTTATCTTATTACAGTCACTATAACAGTGACCAGTCATGTGTTTCATGCCTCCCCAGGCCACCCTTAAGTTATTGCTACCCATCTCCGCCTCTACCTTATCCTTGTATTTTATTTTGGCTTTTTTAATTTCTGATCTGATCTCCTTCCTAATTTCTCTAACTTTCAAGATATTCCCTTCAATAAAAGCTTTTTTTCCTTTCATGAATCAGCCTCATAAGAGCTTTTGAAGACCATGGTTTGTTTGTGAGGTATTCATGGAACAACCTGAGGGTTATGAGGTGAAATCTGACACAAATGAAAAATTGGTGTGCAAGTTGAAAAAGTCGCTATATGGGCTAAAACAATCAGGCCGAATTGGAACAAGTTGCTGCATGAATATCTGAGTGAGAACAACTTTGTGCAAAATCCCGCTGACCATTGTGTTTACACAAAGATGACAGAAAATAGGTGATTCTCATATATGGGTAGATGACCTGATCATTGCTGCTAGTGATGAAAGTGAACTAACTGTTGTGAAGAAAATGCTTGCAGCAAAATTCAAAATGAAGCATTTGGGTAAACTGAGACATTTCATTGGTATAGATTTCGATCAGAGTGATAACTGTGTAAAAATGTCACAAAAACAATATGTAGGAAAAATACATGAAAGATTCAACATGCAGGATTGTAAAGAAAGAAAGACACCTTGTGAGCAAAAACTGAACTATGCTGATGAAGCAGATGATGTCAAAAGGTACAGAGAAGCAGTTGGTAGTCTGATCTATTTGGCTATATGCACAAGACCAGACTTGAGTTTTATACTCAGTAAACTTTCACAGTATTTTACTGAGCCAACTGAAGACCAATGGACTACAGTAAAGCATGTACTGAGGTATCTGAAAGGGACAACCGAGAAAGAACTGTGTTACAGGAAATGTGACAACAAAGAACTGAGATTGTGGGCATACAGCGATGCTGATTGGGCAGCTGATGTAACAGACAGACGGAGTAGAACTTGTTATTGCATAAGCTTGTCTGTAGATGGTCCTTTAATCTCATGGAAAACCAAAAGACAACCTACTGTTGCATTATCCACCTGTCAAGCTGAGTACACGGCTTCAGCTGCAACCTTACAAGAAGTTTTGTACCTAATGCAACTGTTACAAGGTATCGATGGACCAAAATATGCACCGCCAAAAGTTCATGAAGATAATCAGGGTGCAATTGAGTTGGTGAAGAATCCTGTGACGAGACAGAGATGTAAACATGTTAACATAAAGTATCACTTTGTGAGGTCAACTGTGAGTGCAAGAAAAATAACTCTGGATTATTGTTCAACAGAAGAGATGGAAGCATATGTAATGACAAAACCTGCAACAAAAGTTAAGTTGTTAAAGTTTGAAAAGTTTATGTTTGGCCATTAACATGGTATAAGGACATGAATACAGTAAATGGTAAATGGTAAATGGCTGGTATTTGTATAGCGCTTTTACTAGCCCCGCCTAAGGACCCCAAATCGCTTTACATACCCAGTCATCCACCCATTCACGCACACATTCACACAGTACTGAGGAAGAAACCCTGTGCTTGTTGTTTGTTTGTTGTTTTTTGTTTACTTAAGAGCATCATAATATGAGAGCAAGTGGGGGTGTTGACATAAGAAGAGAAAATGCTCTCAATTATGGAGACAGTCAAATGGTTCATTTATGTTTGATGTGTGCTTTACATTGGTGTGGCTGTTAATAAAGTTAGTGCGCTCTAGGGGGCGTATGCGTTCATCAAAATGGCCGAAGGCTGATGTGTGTTTATTCCTCCCAAGTATCGTCGGTGAAGCTGGCCATACATGGCAGATTTTCCTGCGCATTTTCATACCTCTGCTAACAATCCTCCCCTGTTCTTTCCTGGTTTGTGTGTGTATCATTCTGCTTTGTTTCTTGTCTCATGCTTTCATGTCCCATTTTCCGTGTCTCATATCAGGTTCTCAGGTTTTTAGTTACTTTGTGTTAATTTTGTAGTTGTCTCCCAGTTTATGGCTTTTTTAGTTTGCTAAGTTTATTTTCTGTCCCCACCCCAAATAAAAGCTCACTCACAGTTAAGTTTTTTGTGAATGTCTGCACTTGGGTCCTATTTCTCTCCACATATCTGCCAAAGCAGCTGTGACAGAATCTGAATAATGTAAACACTGTGTTGTTTAATATGTACAGTTTCTCTTCAATCTTTCTTTTTCAGTCCTTACATAGTTCATGTCCGATTTGACCTCTTCTGATATTAAACAGCTGTAAGAACAAGATAAACTTTATTCTTTAGTCTGAAATTTGAGGATTTTTCCTGAAGTGATGCAAAATACACAAAAAATGAAACACTTGTCCACATTACCATGGAGACAGAAACCTGCTGGTCTTTGAAGGATCATGAAGGAATCTCCAAACAGTACTGTAATCCGATTACTTTTTTCAAGTAACTAGTAAAGTAAGGGATTACTATTGCAAAAACGGTAATTAGATCACCGTTACTTTCCCGTAAGAACGCTGCGTTACTGCACTACTAAAACCGTGATTTTGTTGCGAGAATGTCTCATGACAGTGATGTAAGGGAGTGCGATGTTTGTGACAACAGCTGTGTGCAGATCAACAATGGATAATATATTGAGTGTGGGAGAGAGTATGAGCGTGCAGCGTTTAAAGCATGGAAGTACTGGCCTTACTTTGAGTTTGATTCCATAAAAAGTGACAAAAACATTAGTGTCCATTGTGCGTGGGAAGAAAACTTATTTTTACAGCGAAACCCCCCCCCCCCCCCTAAATGTCCAAGCAAGCACCGAGTGCCCTACGATGTAATGGGAAACTCACAGAGAAACTCGCGGATTCTTCCACTGACCGCTGCGGCACACTTGCACCAGGGCAGGACTCCAGTCCTGCTTTACAGGTGAAAATAGAGCAACAGGACCACTGAGTCTTTGATTTTATTTATTTTCTGCTGTGTTTTACTTGCATCTATCTGAAAGAGTGAGTGTAAACAAAAAAATATTTTATTTTATATGCTGGACTGTGCAGAAAATAGGTTTAAATGTTAAACAAATTTCTTCCAGTCAGAGAATGTTGCATATAATTAAGTTTTTGCTTGATGCATAAAGTTAAAAGATTAAAAACTAATAAAACAAGTTTTAAAAAGAGAGTTTTTCATTTGATTACACTTTGTGTGATGAATTACGCAGAAAAAGTAGAATTGGGCTGAAAGCTCTATTGCTTTATTACCTATTCAGGTTGTAAATCTTGTTTTTAAAAAGTAACTAAGTAATTAATTACTTTTGAAAATAAGTAATCAGTAAAGTAACAGGATTACTTTTTGGGGGATGTAATCAGTAATTAGTTACTGATTACTTTTTTCACGTAACTTGACCAACACTGATGTTTAGTAGATAAAGTGCTGTATGAAAGTATAGTTACGAGTGGTCAGCAGGAATAAAAAAAAACAAAACAAACAGCAGTGGTTATATAACACAGCCAGCAACAGGATACAATACTAAATGGGCCGTGCATCACATTTGAATGTGTGACTGGTTAGCTGGGCTGTTTGGTTCAGTTTAGTTTAAGATTTTTACAATAACATATTTTTGGGTGCAATAATTACAGAATAAGGAACACTGATGATGACTAACGTCTTCTGTTATGCGTTCAGTGTTGGGGAGTAACGGAATACATGTACCGCCGTTACGTATTTAAAATACTAAAAATTATTCATAAAAATGATTTAATATGAAGACAATAGGTGAGAGTGTTACAAGCATAGCCCTAAAGAATGTAGCCTCATGTGAAGTGTAGTCCATGCTGCAGGGAGAATGGACTGCCATACCTGTTATGTGTCTGTGAGTGAGGGAGGGAGAAAAAGAGTTGAAAAGTAAGAGATGTCACCGACCAGAAACAGGAGATGGAAGCATGTATATATATATATATATATATATATATATATATATATATATATATATATATATATATATATAAAGTTGACCCAGACAATAGTTTTCGACTATGAGCCCGACACGGAACCCAATGCATTAGCCAGAGGTCCCTTTACTATGGTTCGGAGAAGCTGATCTGTTTTATATTCACGTGGTATTGGTATGGCGAGTAACCTTCAGTAAAAGTAATAAATCACACAGCAATAGTACATTCATAGTTGTGAAAAGCATGATAATATATTAATTAATCCAAAGTATTCAGAATACGTTACAAATACATTTTGGACCATGTATTCTGTAATCTGTAGTGGAATACATTTTAAAAGTAACCTTCCCAACACTGTGTGCACTTTAGTTATAATTAGGGCTGGGTATCGTCACTGATTTCTGGAATCGATTTAATTCCGATTCACAAGGTCCCGAATCGATTCGATCCACGATTCGATTCAATTCGATTTGAATCTGGGAACTTTTGACAGTCAGAAATATTATAATTCAGATCAGTACATTTACATATTGTTGTATCAATTAAAAGGAAGCTGACACACGCAAGACTTTATGAAAGGTGTGAGCTTCACAGCAAAGTGTTAAAGTAACTGAAGATAAAACACAGAAAAACATGAAGGTGATTTTCCTGGCCTGGGATTTTATAAAAAATATTCTGCAGTACATCAGAAACGAAAGAAAACCATTAATCAACATATGAACGTTACCTCTGACGTTACAGCGGTTTTATTAGAGACACAGCGTTTTGCATTTTGCATAATTTTAAAAAGTTTAAATTTGTTCAGTATTGAACGGCAGAAATGAGGTTTTCTTTTCGTAAGAATGTAAAAGGAAAAAAAAACAGCGGCCGACAGCGCTGTAAACAACAGTAGACTTGTGCGTAACAAGAAGTTTGGATCTTCTTTTGGAGCTGCTTTGCTCAATATTGTTTGGAGAGAGATCAAACTAACAGCTTTAGAATCAGCGCAAAAACGGCGTGAACACAAAGCACGGACCACCGACAAATCAGAATCAGCGAGCTGTCGGCTTTCAGCCCCGACCGTGTCCGTGCCGTCAGGTGAGAAAGGCGACATCTCACTGATTCTGATCCGCGCTGTGTGTTTACGTCTTTGTGCAGAATCCGTGTTCCTGCTCTCATTTACTGTCTTAGCTGTTTGGTGGTTGTTGAAATTTTGTGAGATTTCACCTGAGATCATGGCATTTTGATTAAAATTAATTTATATTAAAAGATCGATTCTGGATTTTAATGAATTGATTTTACGTTTTCCAAACCAGAATCCATTTTAATCAATAAATCGATTATAAAAACCCACTCCTAGTTATAATGTTGGATCCAGTCCTTTTGGGTTGGTTGTTCCTCTCCTCTCTGGCTGCTTTCCGAAGCTTTTATGTCAGAGCTTCCATCCACACAGAGTTGAGTATTACAGTGTAGGAAGTGACTCTGCATACTTTCATACTCTGACCTCCAAACACTTCCAACAATCTGACTATGTGCTTTGGAATTTAGGTGACAGCTGAAACTTGGTATTTATAATTTCAAACCATGCCTCCACATATCAAACACTCTTCCTCTTCTCTTTCCTTCTCAGCACATCTGTTTACAGTTAAGCATGAAAAACAGTGCAGAAAAGAACCGTTTACTGCTAAATGCTGCCTCCTCTTTAGTGCAGTATACAGTCACTCATGTTGAATGGTATATTGTATGTGTATGTATCTGTGCCCTTTTTCCTCTTTATCTATGTACAGTACTCAGAGCCTCCACCCGCACAAAGTTGAGTATCACAGTGCAGGAGGAGACTCTGCAGAAAGCCCCCAAACGCTTCCAACAATCTGTAATTCTGTGCTTTGGAATTTAGGTGACAGCTGAAACTTGGTATTTATAGTTTCGAACCACACCTCCGCATATGAAACACTCCTCTATGGGCTCAAATTATGGTCATAAATATTTTGTACTTGCAAATCAGAATGCATAGTTGTGTTCTGAGTTTTGTGACCTTGTAAAGCAGATATCTGAACATTTTACATTTATGCATCTGAAGATAAGAATTTGTGTGTGTAAAAACATTTACACAAATTACAAATTCTTTGTATAAGGTCTGGTTACAGATACAAAGCAAACTCTTTGGAAACTCTGC
This sequence comes from Pelmatolapia mariae, assembly GCF_036321145.2. Classification (NCBI taxonomy): domain Eukaryota; kingdom Metazoa; phylum Chordata; class Actinopteri; order Cichliformes; family Cichlidae; genus Pelmatolapia; species Pelmatolapia mariae. The sequence goes on from NC_086229.1 coordinate 70,961,292, forward strand.
ACTCAAGTTTCAACTTACAAGCATGAATTTGCTTTACTGAGCTGCAGGTCGTGGAAGGATAAAGGCCTTTTCACGTCTCTTATCACCACACCATGAAGGAAAACATTCTGTGTGTGTCCGAGTTCAGTAAATATTTTGTCACAGGTTGACGTGCTCACACAGGGACCCGCAGAGCGTTTTCAAAGGCGCTGTGGACCTCAGAGGGAAAGCAGTGTGGAAATGAAACACTCTTCACTAGTCAGGACAGTTATAAAGCTTTCTCCATTATGAATGAGCGATACGTTTTTATTAAACATTTGAACATAATACAACATAAACTCTGAGAGAGGAAATAAAGTCAGAGAGATAAATGTTTTGAAACGAGCAGGTGCAACTAGTTCACAAATAGCGGCCGCAAATTAAAAAAAAAAACAAAACACGATATACCAGCAGAACACAGGTTTTTAAGACGGTGAGGCGTGATTGTAGATTCTGTGCAGGTGAGTCCATCTCAGGTTGAGCCGGCTCCCTTGGCACGAGGACCTCATGCCTCCGTGCACAGCTCTCCTACCTCTTCTGGCTGAGGTAGCCCTTCACGCACCTCCTCCTCCACTTCTGGCAGGCAGGAACTCTCCCGCAACAATAATAAATCATTTACTATCTAATTATAAACGTTGTCCTAATTATGTCCTGAGTTTTAACTATTTAATAATAAAAAAGGAAATACCACAAAATTAAGGTCATAAAAATTAATTGAGATTTAGCAATTCAATGACGCATCCACCTTATTTATTTAAAAGTATCGTATCGGTATCGATACCAAATATGCAGTATCATACACCACTATCAGCTAACAAAAGTTAAAGCATCTAGCTTGTATAAGCCTCATGGGTTATTTATATAAATATCCTCCAGCTTCAAATTGTATTACCCTTCCAGGACCTGCAGCTCAGTAACGCGTCCCTCTGACAGCCAAACCCATCTGTTCTCTGATTGGATAGTTAACTTTGTGATTGACATGACATTTGCACTCGAGTTGAAACTTGAGTGCAGAGTTTCACACGTAGTTTTTTGCTTTGTATCTGTAACCAGACCTTAACAAAAAGAATTTGTAACGTGTGTAAATATTTTTACACACACAAATTCTTATCTACAGATGCACAAATATAAAATGTTGAGATATTTTGCTTTACAAGTTCACAAAACTCAGAACACAACTATGCAAAATATTTATGGCCACACTTTGAGCCCACATCTGTTTACAGTTAAGCAGCTGCCTCCTCTTTAGTGCAGTATACAGTGAAGTCATGTTGAGTGGTATATTGTCAGTGGCTGTTCTGTGGCCTTTTTCTTCTTTATCTATTTACAGTTAATGGCACCTTTGTGCCATGTGATTACGTTCTGTGGAGATTGTTTAAGAACTGGACCTTTTAAACACTCAAAACCACTTTATATTTCACCCATGTTACTATGATGCACTTGTTTATGATCGTCTCACAGTGCGACGTACTAATCATGCAGTGTCTTGTAATGATAGTGCTGCTTTCTCTCAGATTGTATGTTCACCTATTATCAGCTCTTGTTGGTGCTGAAATTCACACCGAGCTTCTTCCCATGTATTGCAGATAATGTTAAAACTTGATTAGCAGCACGGTGGACTCACTTGCAGGGAATCTGTACTGGACTGTATCATGTGAGTTAAAACATAACCAGAAACAATAGAATTTTGCAGGTGCAGGTATTCAATGTTCATTTGCCCAATTAAATGCATTGCACATTAATTCAACAGCCAGACACACAAAGCAGTCATCACACAATGCAGGAGTGTCTTAAAAACATGTTAGCTCAGCTAGCAGCTAGCGAGAAAGATGGTGTGTAACAGTAGTTCTGTGATCATTTAGACTGACAGATAAAACAGCATCAACATCAGCTAATTTACACCGAACAGGCAGAACATTATGACCCCTGACCCTGACCAACCGAGGTATGGACTCCACTAGTGTGACGTGGAATCTGCACCAAGATGTTAGAAACAGATCCTCTAAGTTGGGAGGTGGAGCCTCCATGAATTGGGCTTGTTTGCCCAGTACATTCCACAGATGCTCGATTGGATTCAGCCAAGTCAACACATCAGACTTGTTGTGCTCCTCAAACTATTCGTGATCCAATAAACCAGAGTTTATTAACCTGCTGAATGAGCCCACAGCTATCAGGGCGCACTGTGTCTATGAAAGGGTCTGTATGGTCTGCATCGATGCTTAGGTAGGTGCTACGGGTCAAAGTAACCCCCACATGAATGGCAGGACCAAAGGTTTCCCAGCTGAACATTGCCCAAAGCATCACACTGCCTCTGATTTAACTTCAGATCCCACCAGCACCGAGCATTACAGTATAACTGTACGAACAGCCCACAACAGAAACTCCCACTCACCTGACCAACAAGCCAGTGCAGCGTTCGATACTGTTGACCATAATATTTTATTACAGCAATTAGAACATGCTTTAGGTGTTACAGGTACTGTGCTAAAGTGGCTTGATTCACACCTAATAGACTCCAATTTGTGCATGTTTCCTAAGGGAAATATGCTTCCCTTAGACAGTATCATCAGGAGACAAAGTATACATTTTCACTGCAGATGACACGCAGCTCTATCGATCCATGAAGCCAGGTAACACACACCAATTAGTTAAACTGCAGGAATGTCTTAAAGACATAAAGACCTGGATGGCTGCTAACTTTCTGCTTCTTAATTCAGATAAAACTGAGGTTATTGTACTCGGCCCTGAAAATCTTAGAAATATGGCATCTAACCAGATTCTTACTCTGGATGGCATTACCTTGGCCTCCAGTAATGCTGTGAGGAAAAAACATTTTTGACCAGGACATGTCCTTCAATGCTCATATTAAACAAATATGTAAGACTGCTGTATTCCATTTGCACAACATCTCTAAATTTAGAAATATCCTGTCTCAGAGTGATGCTGAAAAACTAGTTCATGCATTTATTACTTCCAGGCTGGACTACTGCAATTCTTTATTATCAGGATGTCCTAAAAACTCACTGAAAAGTCTTCAGCTAATCCAAAATGCTGCAGCAAGAGTCCTGACAGGGACTAGAAAGAGAGAGCATATTTCTCCTGTTTTGGCTTCCCTTCATTGGCTTCCTGTTAAATCCAGAATTGAATTCAAAATCCTGCTCCTCACATACAAGGTCTTAAATAATCAGGCCCCATCTTATCTTAATGACCTTGTAGTACCATATCACCCTATTAGAGCACTTCGCTCTCGCTCTGCAGGCCTACTTGTTGTTCCTGAGTATTTAAAAGTAGAATGGGAGGGAGAACCTTCAGTTTTCAGGCCCCTTTTCTGTGGAACTAACTTCCAGTTTGGATTCAGGAGACAGACACTATCTCTACTTTTAAGATTAGCCATAATACTCTCCTAATTGAATATATCAGGCACTGATTCTACAAGGACAGCACTCCCTTCCACTCTTTACTTGAAGCAGCTAAAGATGAGTTATTTTTTTTATGATTTAGTCCAAAGTTCAATAAGGCAGATCTGTAGTCAGTCATCTGCCTCTTTTCCCAGGTGTTATGTTGCTTTCTGTTCTTTACATCACTGCCACTTTCCCACGCTGTCACTCTCAATACTTTTATCGGTACTGTAGTTCAGTCTGCCTGTTTTCTTTGGGCCAATCAGTCTCCACTTTCTGTGGTTTAAATATTTACTCTCTGTCATTCTCCCTTTGAAACTTCATGCAACCCACATCCTCCCCATCTAACACAGTTTATTTTGAAGAGATAAGCAGTCCATGTGTGACTCTCCGGTTGTTTAGTTCTAATACTAAAAACAGAAACACTCTAGGATCACTGGTGGGTGTCCTGACATGCACACAGAAATGAAAATGAAATATGTATCTAACTGTTAGAGTGATGGATTTATGTGACCTGGTCATGATCTCTAGAAGAACCGACAGACCTGAGATCTGACCGACACACAGAACTTTACCCAAATATTTGGACAAACAGAAAACAAGAACACAGAAAAAGGAAAAATGGACCCTTAATACAGAACGTGAGCAGGAAACGGGACAAACCACAAATAAACAAATCACTGCATCAAGACTGAGCCATTTGCTCCTCTGAGATTTTTTGGGGAGTTCACCTGAAAAACTTTATAGTGTAAGACGTCACTGTGTTCACTTTAATAAAAACTGGTTAATAGCAATAAACCAGTTAACATCAATCCACTTTATTTTATTTAAATTAGGAAGTACTTTTGTAGAATGAATGCTAATGTTCAAAATAATAAAAACAGATGAGAAGAAAACATTGATTATAATCACAGAGCTTCTGTTTTAAAAAGAAAAAACATTCCTCAGTCCATTGGAGTCAAATGCTCCAGATGTAACAGAGTTAGAAAACAGCGTAATGAATTTACTCAAAATTGATGTGCTTTTGTGAATAGTTAGCGCCACCTGGTGGACAAATACCGCAACTGCATTGTTAATGTTCCAAATCGCTGCACAGCGCATCATGTCTCAGCAAAGGAAAATAATCCCAAACTGGAGGTAGTTGCACGTGAGCGATGCTGTTGTTAATTTTTTGTGTTTATTAGTAAAAACATTCTCACGGTGGTAATTGACAATATGTACATTTATTGTAAGCAGTACTAGCATGAACCCTGAAAGTTACAGTCATTTGGATGCATTAATAGTAACTTCATTCACCAGTAGCATTTTGCATGTAGCATGAGAATGATGTTTGTTCTATAAGTGAAAATTTAATGCTGTTATATTTTATTGCTGTTGTTGGTTAGGAAACAATAGCTCTCATCTTTTAGTTACCATAAGGAAGAAAAAAATATACTGCCACTATATGATCACATACTTCAACCAGAACTTTTAAAGAAAGATCTTCACAATTGCAGAAATGTATATTAGTGTCCAGTGTTGCAGTGCCGTCCTTCCTACATGGGTATATCACACCACATGCACCATAAACTCTCAGAAAAGCAGCACATATAATTGGACTTAACTGAACTCACTGCCCTCAACTTTAAATTAAATTTTCTAATCAGACAAGACACAATCTATGAACATGGATTCAAAAACTCGTGTTAAACTACATTTTGCCAAGTTTTAGAATTTTAAAGTAACTTCAGACTCAATAATGACAGAATAAGGAACAGGACAAATAACAAATTTAACAAATTTCCCACGTGTGGGACTAATAAAGGTTATCTTATCTTATCTTAGGACAGACGATGACGACCTTCTTCTGTTGGACATGTGCACAAGAGTTATATGCATTGATCCAGTGCTGCTTCACAAGTACACACACACAACAATCAGTGCAAGAGCACAACTACAGAAACTAGTTATGATCTATGTAGAAAAGTATAATGCAGATAAAGTACATGATATATGACACAGTGATGCTATCAAACAACAACACAAAGAGTCCAGATCAGCAAACGGCCACTGCTCAGTGTGACAAGGATCATCTGAGCTCCGTCCTGAACCTGAACAGCTGTTCACCAGAATCCTGCTGATTGCTGCTCAAAGCTGCTTTCAGAGAAAGTGAAGCTGTGATCAGTGTCAGTGTGTTACTTTATTACAAAACACTAAAATGATAATAATCAGAGACAAAGTGCTGAACTCCTCCTCTGAGCTGTTACAGGAACAGATGTTGGCAGATGTGTCATTGACAGAGTTACAGTTAGAGAGGTCAGTGAGCAGGATTCATGTCAGAGTTATTATAATGATGTCTGTTGGTTCACACTCACGGCTGCTTTGGACTGATTCCAGCTCAAAGAGCATCAACATGTTTTCATGTTTCCATCATGATGAGGAGCAGAAACTCTGAGGATTCTCCTGAACTACAGTAAGTCATCCCACAGCTTCTGCTTTATATTCTACATATTATTCAGTAAATTATAGATTATTACTGATAATCAGACACTTCTGTAGTTCATCTGTAGTTAAGTAGAAGTATAGAAGTGAAGTGAAAGTGAAAAGTACTCTGAGTAAAAAGTAGTCAGGGGTCAAAGTGGGTGTGGCAGGTGGAGGAACCCTAAAACTGAGTGTAGAGGTGCAGCGTGGGAAAATGAATCACTTAGAAAAAAGTCACAACAATAATCAGATGAAGCGTCCACAGAGAAAAATCCAGAAAACCACCGGATCAGTCTGTGTTCCTGTTTCTGCACTGCACTTCTTGTGCTTCTACACTAGTCTTTACGGCAGAGCCTTTTCTCCTTCTTTCCTGATCGCAAACATGGACGTACGCAAACATGCACCCATTGCATTGGGACAGTTTGGTTGTATCATTTTCAAACATTCATTAAAAATCATCCTTGATAGTTGACATTAAACAACAACACATTCCTCCTCTGGGCCACCTACTGCACCTCTGAGCCAAGTACCACAATGAAAGTGTATCAGGAGGGAAAAGCTATTAAAAGGAAGATGAGTAGAAATGGAAGAGAAAGTGTTTTCAGCATAAAATGCACAGGTTGTTGTGACGTAACCACCTCCTCTCTCTGAAAATATGTATTAAAAACATAGCTCCACCTGTAGTGATCATTATGTTAGTACTGATCGTTGTAATGTCATTAAAGTTATACAGAGTACATTAGACATTGCTTCACCTGTAATTTATCCACAGTGTTGGCCTTTCTCTCCTTTTCTGGAGGCAGCTCATATATTTGAATGCTGCATGTAACTTTCATTCAAACAGTTGACCAATTAAATAATGTTTAATGTTTAATGTTTAATAATGTTTAATACTTTATACTGTATTTCACGGTTTTCAACTGTTGTTTTGTCTTGCATTACTTCTGTTAGTCTTGACATCAGTGGAAACTGACTTACCATAACTAATAAATGTCAAAAACAATGATCACCTTAGGTCGACTTCTTCAAGTTGTAGTTGGATCGTCTGTCTGATTGTCTCGTCCTTCACTGTCTGCAAATGAGTTTACAACCATCCTCTGTCCTCTCCATTTCTCTTACAGTTTTTTCCTCCTTATCAACAGACAAATTTGAAATGGCGCTGATTTTGTAATCATTTTTTAGATGGTCATGGATAGTCTGAACAATGACATCAGCACATACTCTGATAGGAAAGTTGTAGATCCCAGAACTTACTGCAGGAATTGCAGTTGAACACAGTTTGTGCTCTTCTGCCCTTTGCAAAATACTGAGTATGGCCCGTCTCAAAAGAGTTTTTGCCTGTGAGACGTCGTTTGTTGTTGGTTTGCAGACGTCTTTGCAGACTTGGCCCCACAATTGATACAACTGCTTCTCCTGTCTGCAATGGGCAGCTATGTAGTTATCGCTCTCTGTCTGTATTTTTGGCCCACCAACTTCAGAGATGGCCAATGCACGGCCACCACAGTGTTGCAGGTTAGTATTGGCTGCATTGACAACAGCGTCCACTTTAAACATGCAGAGATCAGCAATCCACACCGAAAGGTTCACATCTTTGGTGACTTGTGCTGATATTATTCCAGGCCGCTCTGTGTCCTCCTGTTTGGAAAATGTATAAATTATATTAGTTTACATTATCAAAAAAAATTTCACTAATCTACAATTCATAAAATGAACAATGATGTTAAATACAATGTATTTATGTATTTCACCAATTAGATTAGGCAATGCTCCTCTAGATGCCAGCATCTCTTCACTTTATTAGCTGCTGTATTAGAAAGCATGAACTTGAGCGAATAAATCAAAAGTCTAAAGGCTTTTACATAATGCTGTTAAACAGGATGTCCTATCTTTAAAATAAATAACACATATATACACATATGCACAGAAGTACTGGGCAGTACTTTGTTCGCCCATCACTTCTGTATATTTGCTTCAAAGGGGCAAAACTTAATTTTTTTTAAATGTTCAAACGCAGGACTCACGGCTTGAGTGAAGATGATGGTGTTTATTATACAGACTGGATGAACAGGACACGACACGAATGAGTGACCGGCTGACTGAAACCACTGACTGGACTGAACACACGGGAACGACAACATCAGTGACAAAACAAAGAACTGAAGGGAACTGAGGACTTAAATACTCTGACTGATGAGGATGATAATTAGAGACCGGTGACTACACAGCTGAACATAATCTGACACAGGAAGTAAACTAGAACTATTGACACTGAGACAGAGGGCAGCTGGCATGTGGGCTCAAATTGTGGTCATAAATATTTTGTAACCTTGTAAACCAAAATATGTGAAAATTGTATGTTTGTGCATCTACAGATGAGAATTTGTGTGTATAAACAAGATTTAGACGAGTTACAATTTTTTTTTGTTAAGGTCTGGTTACAGATACAAAGCAAAAAACTAAGATTAAACTCTGCGTTCAGGTGTCCTGGCTGTGTGTCGTTTTCAGCTTACACATACAAATTTTGACACGATTTTTCTTCCTTTCAGCTGATTGGTCAATGTCATGTCAATCACAAATTTAACAATCCAATCAGAGAACAGATGGGTTGGCTGTTGGAGGGGTGCTTTATGGAGCTTCAGGTCCTGGAAGAATAAATGTCCAGCGATTTCCTTCATCACCACGAAGGAAAACAGTCTGTGTGTCCGAGTTCATTTTTTTTGTGTGTGTCTCAGGTTTAGGTGCTTATACAGAGACCTCCAGTATGGGCTACTCCAGAGCCTTTTCTACTGCAGACCTCGGGGGGAAAGCAGTGTTGTAGAAATGACACAGTCTTCACTAGTGGCGATAGTTACAAAGTTATCCTCATAGTTTCTCTCATTAAATCCTGTCACTATGACTTTGAGTATGTCTGTAGCTGATGGTATGGGCATTTCTTTGACTGTGATTCTGTGCACATAACTCTCTCTGTTCAGATTTACAGGATGATTCCTGATTATCAGCATCTGTTTGTTTCCTTGTGTTCACTCATTGCTGCCTCCCCTCTGCTCAGCTTCTTGGTTTCAGTCTGTCTTGTCTGACAGCTTATACTATCAGAGCTATGATCTGAATGTGATGTTGTTCCAAACATACGTGCTTAGAGACAGAAAAAGGGAGAAAAGCTGAGAATTAAAGGAGCACACGAAACAAAAAGGCCATCAACTGCTGCGAATGCAAGAAAACAACCAATCACAAACATTGTTGTGCTGTGAGTGCTGCAGGTCACACGTCCTGATAACAACATTGTAACCAGGAGCAGCAGGAGGAGCGAGGCTTCAGCTTCTTGCTGTTTGTCCTGAGCTAAATCTAAATCTTGGTGACATATTTCTGTCTCTGCTGCCGACTCACCTGAAGAGTCATCAACACTGAAGAAATCAAAGCTGCAGTTTTTACATTTGAAGTTATTTGAAAGAAAACTAATCAAAGTTGATACTAATTATTAAATTAGTCATTTAGCCTCAGAATTTATAATAAATCCTTGTTTATCAGCTCTTCACATGGTTAGTTTGTAAAAAAATAAAGTTTCTTAAGTCACTAAAGTGTAAAACAGAATAACACATCAAGGCTAAACTTAAATTAATTGAAATTTAAGGAATCACCAGTGAACATCTCAGTCCATCGATCAGTGTGTCCACAGATGTTACACAACACACTGCATGCTGTAATCAAAACACTAACATTCATGCATTCATCTTTGAACATTGCTGCTATCCACGTGCACAGAGATCAGATGGTAGACAAGATTGGAAGATGTGAAATAAAGGCCAACAGTCAGAGTAACACACCCACACAGTCAGACAGCACCACACACAGCACAGACTCTCTGACCAGAACAGCTGGAACACAGTTCAAACATGATGCTTTTTACCCTTTTTGATTTGATAAAAGGCTGAAAATGTACTTGATAAATTGATTCTTTTCATCTGTCAGTGGATTTTTTCCCATCCTGATGATCAGAAGAGTGTTTCTTACAACAGTAAGTGCTTCGTCTTTCAGTCTTTTAGGTAATCTGATTGATGAAGTCTGTGAGTTTCATTAACGTCATTAATGTTAGTCTATCTGAACCAGGATTAAAGCTTCTCTTTACCTTGAACTTATAACTGATGGGCAGCAACAGTTGTGTCTCTAACATCATTGTTCGCGTCTTTCCTTCTTGTCGTTGTGTTAACACAAAGCTGGAGGTCTAAAACCAGCAAACTGTAAAAAGTCCAGCTTTTACAGAGCTGCTCACACTTACTGATGATCAATAACTGAAACCTATTGATTAGCAGCACCTGCCTGCTTTTTACATTTTAATTCCCTTGGAAACATTAAGGGTGGGCTTACAGTAAATTAAAAAAAATATTTTCACAGTGTAATATGCCATGTGCTTCTTTTCATGAAATATAATATTTTGATCACATTAGAACCTGATAATGACCAGATTATGTTTCATGATGTCCTCATTTGTAAAACATTTACACAGGGTGCACTTTCTTATCATAGTGACTGCACTTAATCTGAAGGTTGATGAAGTCTGTGAGCTTCAGATGGATTAACAGATTGTTAATGTTAATGTGACAGTCCTGGGTCGGTGACCCAGTGTTTTGTTATTTTTATGTATATGTGCAGACAAATACAAGGAATTTGGTTCCGGTAGATGGTGGCTCTCAAGCACAGCAATGTAAATCACACACACACACACACACACACACACACACACACACACACACACACACACACACACGTGTCTATATATACATTACACATGCATACACAAAGCTGTGTAAACCAACTATAAATAACTAATCTAAACTTATATACAGAAAATACAGAAATGAAATGAGGTGGAATGAATACCACAGAATGTACATAAGGTGCAGTTGCAGTCTGGCAGTGACAGGTCAACTGTTTAGGAGGGAGATGGCGAGGGGAAAGAAACTGTTCCTGTGTCGGGTGGTCCTGGTCTGCAGGCTTCTGTACCGTCTGCCAGAGGGCAGCAGATCAAAAAGTCTGTGTCCAGGGTGTGAGGGGTCTGTGATGATTTTCCCTGCCCGTTTCCTGGTTCTTGAGAGGTACAGATCCTGGATGGAGGGCAGGGGGGCGCCGATGATCCTTTCTGCTGCCCATACAGTCCGCTGCAGTCTGCTCCTGTCCTGTTTGGTGGCTGCACCATACCAGACTGTGATGGAGGAGCACAGGACAGACTTAATGACTGCAGTGTAGAACTGGATCAGCAGCTCCTGTGGAAGACTGTACTTCCCTAGTTGTCTCAGGAAGTACATCCTCTGCTGGGTCTTTTTGAGGATGGAGTTGATGTTGGTCTCCCACTTCAGGTCCTGGGAGATGGTGGTACCCAGGAACTTGAAGATCTTCACAGTCGACACAGGGCTGTCTGATATGATGAGGGGGGGCAGAGTTGAGGGATGTCTCCTGACGTCAACTGTCATCTCTACAGTTTTAAGAGTGTTCAGCTCCAGATTGTGCTGACTGCACCAGAGTACCAGCTGCTCAACTTCCTGCCGGTATGCAGACTCATCACCATCCTGAATGAGGCCAATGACGGTGGTGTCATCTGCAAACTTTAGGAGTTTAACAGCCGAGTTCTTGGAGGTGCAGTCATTAGTGTAGAGGGAGAACAGTAGTGGTGAGAAGACACATCCTTGAGGGGCACCAATACTGAGGGACCGAGTTTCAGAGTTGATCTCCCCCAGCCTCACTTGTTGCTTTCTGTCTGTCAGGAAGCTGGTGACACGCTGAGCTGGGAGAGTTTGGAGGAGAGAAGTTCAGGCACGATGGTGTTAAAAGCCAAACTAAAGTCCACAAACAGGAACCTGGCATAAGTTCCCGGGCGGTCGAGGTGTTGCAGGATGTAATGCAGATTTCTTTGTGTTTGAGATTCTAGTGTTTAGTTCTGTGCCAGTCTGTTTCCTGTTTTGAAGGTCCGTGTCTTATGTCAGTGCATTTGGTTTTGCTTTGTCTCGTCATGTTAATTAGGTACAGCTGTGTCTCCCAGCTGTTGCCTCTTTGCGATGTTTCCCTTTTGTATTTAGTGTATGTGTCTGCTCCTGCTCGTCGTCACATCGTACTCTCATATTCACTTGTGTCTTCTGTTTCTAAGTTCTGTTTCTGTTTTGTTCTTGCCAGCAATAAAGCTGAGTGTTTTTGAGTTTCCCTTCTGTGTTTTGGAGTCTGCGTCTGGGTCCCTTTCCTGCCTGCACACAGATCATGACAGTTAATCTGAAGCAGGATTAAAACTTCACTTTACTGGTTACAGATGAAGGTCATGTGGATTTAGTGTGAAGAATCGTATTTATTGTTTGTTGGTTTCATCTGTGAAAACACATCATATGAAATGGATTTTATCATCTGAAGAACCAAAAGCTGTCAGATTTGATCTGACACAATATAAAGAAGAAAATCACCTCAATCACAAAGAGGAAGTGCACTCAGTTACTCTCCTCTACTCTTCTGAAAATGTTTGATGCTGTTTGTTCTCCTGCTTCTTTGTTCCTCATAAGGTGGACAAATTTCTCAGCTGTGGTTTTATGGCTACAGATAAATGCTGCCTCCTCCATAGTACAATATACATTTTTATACAGTGACGTCATTTTAAAGGCTGATGATGGTCTTTAGTATTTAGCTGATGATTGATGATGAGATAGTTATGTTTGTGTTGTTCTGTGGAGATCACTCAAGACCTGAACCTGTTAAACACTCACTTTAGATTTCACTGCTTTAGTTATGACACACTTACTTACGGTCACCGTACAGTCCAACGTAACGTGGCTCAACTTCCTTAAGAGATGAGTCGGACGTTTTGAGATTGATCGAACGGCCAAAAAAAAGATTTTGATCTTTTTTTAAACCTTAAATGTAATCTGATGTGTTCAGGTTTAAACTCAGGTTCAGTTATTGAGTGAAAATATCAACAGACTCATTTAGGACAAACTAAGAGTCAGATCAGCAGAAACAGAGAACACGGACATGTCTGCTGTAACTGCGTAAAAAACATTAAACATTAAACATAAAACATTATCTTGAGTGTGTAGTATCGTTTACAGATGCAGGTATTCTTCTGTCGGCTGCTTTTTTTAGTCGACACAGCGAATCACCTGCCTCCATTTTATAAAGCTGAACAGTGTCATGTGACTCACTGTCTAATAATGAGAAGGCTTCTTTCTCTTCTGGCACTGAGTATTATCATTTATTTATTTCATCTTTATTGTTAGTTTATGTAAAGTTTTAATAAATTATGTATTGTATTTTATTCTTGTAAAAAAGTACATACTGTATAATTAAGTACTTCTGTGCATGTTTACCACACATGTAATACTTCTGTTTTCTGCTTTTACACAGATATAATATCGCTGCAAATATTATTTGTACTTTATTTTAAAGTAACAGCTATCAGCTATCAAACTCTGGACATTCATGCTGTGAAGCAACTGTACTAACCACCGTCCTTGCCCATCAGTCGATACAATCCAGTTTTATTTATACTGGACTGTCTATTCAATCTGTTTAAAGCTTTAAAAAGTAAAATCAATAACCAATGATCTATAAACTGCTGTGACTAGTCACACTGATCAAACATCACTGTCAGTGTGTTTAAAGCTGAAGATATAAATGCTTATATCATGCTTCATGATTCACTTCCGGTATGATGGCGCCTGTGTTTGGCTTTGCCGTGGTTTCTCTGTGCTGTTTTTTTTCGGCCTTTTTGCTTTCGCTTTTTGTTACTAATGTGTTGGGTGGCCTTGTCTATGATCGCCTGACGCTATTATCCATCCGATCCTCTATGATAAGTCAAGATGCCTCATCCTCCTGCGGTATTTTCCATCCTCCGCTGCCGACACCGGTGTCTGGATCTTCGTTAGGTGTCATCAGTGGCGCCTTTCTGTGTCCGCGCAAGTCACGGAGGAGGAGAGGAAAAAGAGCAGGTGTCCAGGTAAAACTCAGACTGTTCTGGAAGCGGGGACTCACTGTGCCTGGATCTATGAGACGGCGCTACCTCAGGAGTGTTCATCCAGACTCTCCTGTTGTTTGGCCCCGCGGTGAGTGGAATTTATGAACGTCGCGGATCCAACTCTCTGTTTCTTCGTCCCCTAAATCGGGCCGCTTCTGTTAATAATATGTTTTCTGCTTCGCTGAGAGTGGCGCTTTTTAACGCTCGATCAATGACGTTCCTGCTGAATGATTTTATTCTCTCCAAGAAACTGGACTTCTTATTTCTAACCGAAACCTGGCAGCGCGATGGTGACTTTTCATCCTTCATCGAACTCTGTCCTTCATCGAACTCAGCCTCGGACGTCGGGTCGAGGAGGAGGTGTTGCTGTGGTGTTTGGAAGCCGGTTTTACTGTCGCGCAGTGTTGGTCGGACATTTTTCATCCTTTGAACTACAGCTGGTTAGAATTGGAAATAAAGATCCATTTTACTGCGCTGTAGTGTATCGTCCACCTGGCCTAAACAGTATGTTTTTAAAGGAGTTCAGTGACTTTTTATCCTTGTCTTTGAAGCTGTCCAGACTGGTTATAGTCGGGGATTTTAATATACACGTTGATGATGACTCTGACCTCTTTGTCAGAGGTTTCCTTAGCGTCATGGATTCTTTTCATTTTACTCAGCATGTGTCTGGTCCCACACACACCAAAGGACACACACTGGACCTTGTTTTTACTTTAGGTTTAAACATTGATTTTATTTGTACTGAGGACATTTTTATTTCGGATCATTATTGTATTCTTTTTAATCTGTCTTTTCATTTGTCCCTCTCTCCTATTTGACATGTGGTTAGCTCTCGCATCTTAACTTCCTCTACTGCTGTTAAATTTTCCGATGCTTTTAATTTAGTTTTATCTCCTTATAAAGATGTTCATTTTTTAACAAATCTTTTTAATAATCATTGTCTTTCTATTTTAGACAATGTTTGTCCGGTCAAAACTAGACTAGCTCCGGTTTCAAAGTCGTCTCCCTGGATAAATGACAGCATTTGCTTCTTGAAGCGCTGCTGCCGTAAGGTTGAGCGTTTGTGGAGGAAAACGCATTTGCATGTCCATCTCCTTCATTTAAAGGACCTTTTAGTCTCTTTTAACACTTCAGTTCGAGATGCGAGGGCGGCCTATTTCTCAGACTTAGTGTCTAAGAGCAGAGGCAACCCTAAGGTGCTATTCGACACCATTAGTGATATTGTTTCTCCTGCTCCACATGCTGTCCCAATTTCATCAAATGAAGATTGTGAAAAATTTCTTTCTTTCTTCGTTGAAAAAGTCAGTAACATGAGGAACAATATCTCTCCTTCTGTGTCTCTCTTGTCTGCTCCAACTCAAGCTAGGCCTGTAATTTTAGAAAGATTTTTACCTGTGTCCTTACCTGAGCTGGTCAAGTTAGTTAATTCAATGAAAGCATCCTCCTGCTCTCTTGATATTTTACCTGGATCTTTGTTTAAAAATGTCTTTCAGTCTATTGGTCCCTGTGTGCTCACAATTATCAATACCTCACTGGTTTCTGGTCAGGTCCCTGTTTATTGTAAGAATGCTGTTATTCATCCACTGTTAAAAAAACCTAAGCTTGATGCTTCTCTTCTCAGTAGCTACAGACCGATTTCAAAATTACCGTTCATTGCTAAGATTTTAGAAAAGGTTGTGGCTAAGCAGCTTATAGCTGTTCTAGATGAATACAGCATTCTAGATAAATTTCAATCTGGCTTTCGTAGAGCTCACTCTACTGAAACTGCACTTCTTAGAGTCTCCAACGACATTTTGATGAGATGTGATGCAGGAGAATGCTCCGTTCTGGTGATATTGGACCTGACCTCTGCCTTTGATACTGTGGACCATCATATTCTGCTAGATAGGCTGAGACACTGGGTGGGTATATCAGGGGCTGCTTTAGACTGGTTTGAATCCTATTTGCATAAACGATCCTTTTCTGTGGCTACCTCTAAGTATAGTTCCTCTTCTACTTTTCTTGCCTATGGTGTGCCACAAGGTTCAGTTTTGGGGCCTTTATTGTTCTTATTGTATTTACTTCCTCTTCAACACTTATTGAGCACTTTTAAGGACATATCGTATCACTGCTATGCAGATGATATTCAGTTATATATCTCCTTTAAGTCCCATGATGTTTCCAAGCTACAGATTTTGCATAAGTGCATAGACTCCGTTAGATGTTGGATGGCTGGAAACTTTCTTCAACTAAATGAGGAGAAGACTGAAGTTCTTGTTTGTACAAAAAAATTTTTTACCTAGTGTTTTGGAAAAGTTGGGTCCACTTGCTACATTTGCAAAACCGTCTATCAGGAGCCTTGGTGTTAGTATTGACTCAGCTCTGACTTTGGATGCCCATGTAAAATCTCTGGTTCGCTCCTGTTTTTATCACTTGAGAAACATCGCTAAGCTGAGTCCCATTGTATCGCGCTCCGAATTAGAAATTGTCATTCATGCATTTCTTTCATCTTGTCTGGACTATTGTAATTCTTTGTTTACTTGTTTATGTAAAGCCTCTTTGGAGCATCTGCAAGTTGTTGCTGCAAAGCTTCTGACCAAGTCCTCCAAGTTTTCCCATGTCACACCCCTGCTGATTCAGCTGCACTGGCTCCCTGTTAAATTCAGAATCCAGTTTAAGGTTTTGACCTTGACTTTCAGGGCTCTGCATGGACAAGCACCAACATATATAAGTGAACTTTTACATCCATACTCAGGTCCCTGAGGTCATGTGACCAGGGCTTGCTTGCTGTCCAACACACGAGGCTGAAAACAAAATGCGACAAAGCTTTTGTAACTGTGGCCCCCAGATTGTGGAACTCTCTCCCTTTGAGCCTGAGATCTGTGGACTCAGTGGTCGCTTTTAAAAAACAGCTAAAAACTCATCTTTTTAAACTTCCTTTTGGTTGATTTTATTTTTAGGTTTTAGCTTCTGTGGAGCACTTTGTGATTTTTATCTTGAAAGGTGCTATATAAATAAAGTTTTACTTACTTACTTATGAATTTCCTGTCATGGCTGTGCGCAGGCAGGCAGGAGAAGGGCCCAATATGCAGGACTCTCAGAGGTGAATAGTGCACTTGAAACTGATTTATTGGAAACATGTAACTAAACTGAAACTGAAAATGCAAAATAAGAAAAAAAGCAGGCTGGTAAACTGAACACACAGTGTATGGTGCTACAGATGAAAACGCAGTGAATACAAGAGGAAACGAGGGAATGAGGACCATACAGGGAACACAACTGACACCACTTAACAGACCTGACCAGGAAGTTGCAAAACTAGAAACACTAATGTATGGCGAAGACTGTCAAAGTAAAGCAGGAAGTATTGAGAAGACATACAGACACACCAGAAATAACAGATATGAAAACATAACAGAGACGAGACACAAGAGCATAGGGAAGGCAAGAAATAGAACTGAGAACTATAATTACAACACAAACAGAAAACCATAATCCAGAAGGTAAAACTTAACTCAAAAACATAAATGCTAGAAATCTCAAAACACAACAAACCTTAGAAAATAAAAATACAAAACTCAAAACACTGGGTCACCGACCCAGGACCATGACAGTTTCATACCAAACTAGATGTAGCTTAATGTCTGTTTTAATTTGTCTTATCTAATGTCTAATAATGTCCCTGCTGTGGAGCTCAGCGCTTTCTGATCCTCTCTCTGATTGGCTACTGTAGAAGTGAACAGTTGTACTTTGACCTTTAACCTCTCTGCTCTGTGTTGTTTCCTCTTTCAGACCAGAAAATGATCACAGCTGAGTCTGGACAGGACGTCACTCTGACATGTCGAGCTCCAAACAACAACATCAGAGTTGTAGAGTGGAGCAGAGCTGACCTGGAGCCAGAATTTGTTCTTGTTTACTGGAATGGTCAACTTCTTGATGAGCAGCATCCATCTTTTAAGAACCGGGTGGATCTGCAGGACAGACAGATGAAGGATGGAGACGTGTCTTTGATTCTGAAAAATGTGACGACTAATGATGCTGGAACATATGAGTGTCGTTTTGCTAAGAAAGAACCAAACAACAGTCGATTTGAAGCTCATCAACAGCTTTAGCCTTCATGTTGATCCTCCTGGTGAGTGAGTAGAGTTGAGTGTGTGTGTGATCAGAGGTGAAGCTGCTTCCTGGTTGTTGATGTTTGTTTCACTCATCACCTACCTGACAGCTGACACCTCACACCTGTTTCTCACCTGCAGGTCAGACAGGAGGACAAGAGACGGATGAAGACAACAGAGATGGAGGAAAGGAAGACAAAGAGAAGGAGGATGGATCTGTTGGACTGATAGTTGTTCTAATAGTTTTTGTGCTTATTCTTGCTGTTGTTATTGTTTTTTTTTATCTACAAACGTAGACAACAGCAGAGTGAGTAAACAAACCAGCCTCCTGTTGACCTGCAGCAGGTTTAAATCTCTCAGAGGTTTTTCCAGTGTTGAGTCTGCTGCTGCTGTTCAGAGTTCTGGGTGTTGTCAGTGTTTAAAATGCTGCAGAAACAGATGAACTGAGCACAGACAGCAGCCCCACAGTACTGTAGGTTTATTTCAGTTTTATCTTGAATGGCTGCTTCTGTTTTTGCTGACAGCTCATCTCAGTGGAAGAGTTTCATCTTTAAAAACAGTCTTTACATTTCAGCTCTGTAGTTCACTGGAACATCCAGAGGGCTGTGACTACAAATCAGCTTCAACACAGTCAGGCTTTCTTTGTGTTAGCTGGCTCAACTAAACCTGAAACTGCAGTCAGAGACAGCAGGTATCAACATCATCATCATCATCATCATCATCTTTATTTATAAAGCACTTTAAAAGCAACCACAGCTGGAACAAATAGCTTTATATTAGAACTAAATAATACTGCCACATAATATATGAACAAAAGCCAAATAATAATAATAACAATAATAATAATTCATTCGTTAGTTAATAAATAGTTCAATTAAAAGAGAAACTATGTCTTACTGAGGTCAAAAGCCAAAGAATAAAAATGCATTAACCTATTAACCACTAACCTTCTCTGTTACCCTGGCTCTCTGCTTCAGGCTCTGAGCACGCTCAGATCAAAAGGAGCATTTCATGTGTCATGTGACTTTTCTTCAACACAAAATGATCCCTGTGAGCGCCACCAGTCCAATCAGAGACATTGTGCAATGATGAGAAAATGGTTCAATGATTTCTCCACTAAATGAATACAGGTACAGCCCTGTAACAATATGATGTGCACTTTAGCTTCATTCAGTGGTTTCAGTAAGTTACGGTTTAACAAGCTAATCAAGATCTGATGTGTGATTTCAGTTTCTCTTTATGTTTGTGAGCTGTGCGGTTTGTTTGCCCTCAGTATCCATGAACAGTGTTCAAAAAGTGTAGCTGCTTGTTTTGAATGTTTGGCCTTGTTTGTGTGTTTGTGCTCTGGTTGTGTTTTCCTGCTGCACACACACAGGATTAGAAAAGCTTGAAAACTCCAAATGTTTGCATGTAGGACAGAGAACAAAGGTCTCTGTATTTGAACAATAACTACTGGATAAGTCTGATCCTGTTATTTCATGAATGAGTCTTGTTGCTTTGGTTTAAATTATTTATTTTGTCAGTTTTGTCAGTGGCTGAGAAGCTAAATCATGTGAAACTCATTGTGTGTACCTTAGCTGTATTTTTTCTGTTAATAAAGATTTGAATGTGGATTTAATATCTCTGTGTGTTATTAACTCTTCAAATTTTTTGTCACTGTTTTTTAATACAGATACATGGACATGTTTTATTTTCGGTGAGCTGTAAAAGCTGTGACTGTATTCTTAATATCATTTATAGTTTAAGCCGTTAAACATGTGTACCTAATAAACTGGCAGGTGAGTGTAGCTCCCTGTAGTTGAATCAGGCTCCAGAGAAAGGATCTCCTCTAAACTGTTCATGTTATAGAAATGGAGCAGCGGGGAGTGCATGTGCAGATAATCATGCTAACAGCTAACACCCTGTTAATTCTTACAGAAAGTCAAATATAAATCAAATATTTGTGTCATTTAGTTATTAAACAGTGAACTCGAAAAACTGAATATGTTGTTCGGATTAAAATTATTAAACAAAGCTGTTTTTATTATTCTTCTATACACAAATACACACATCCACCTACATCCACACCTCCACCTGGTTCATCTCTTCTTCCTCTGTTGTCATGTGTTGGATCTGTGTTGTGGTTCTACTGGAGTTACTGGTTCTGCTGAGAGGATGTGTTCACAGGAAACCTGAAGATGAGACTCGAACTTGTTTATTTTATAAATTCATTCATTTTAAACTGTGTTTGGTTTCTGTGGATATGTTAACTTTTTTAAATTTACTTCACTGATTCATATTCGATAATCACACCACATTTTTAAATTCCATCCACATATCCATGTTTAAATTTTAAATCCAACATTATTCTAAGTTAATAATTTGGTAGCTTCTGTAACATCCTGACATGTTAATCAGAAACATTCATCCTGCTGATAAAAGCTCAGTCTCTTCCTCCTGTATCAGGTCTGATTCATTCAGTGACTCTAAATTCCACTTCCAAACATTATCTGTCAGTTTCTATATGATCAGCTCTTATTCCTGCACTAATGTCCTCTGTGTGTGCTTGTTGTACAGACAGTGATCCAGCTACAGTTTACTCAGCAGTGAGAACTGAAGACGTCACTTGTGGAAAAATCCTCATCAAAGACAAGAAGAAGAAATCAAATCTGAGAGGTACAGCTGCTCTTCTTCTATCTCTGTCATGGTTCACTCAGGTTTTGCTTTAAGCTACATGCTAATACTAACATGCTAAGATATTAGCATTCTCCTCGCCCTCCGTTTGCGGAGGAGAGGGCGGAGCGGCGGGGGATTCTCTGACTGGCTGGAGCAGCGTCTAATAACCAACTCGCAATATAAAAAATTATAACCTCTTTTTATGTTTTCATTTTACAGAGGGAGACATGCAAGCATGAAACCTCTCAGACACACTGCCAGCGCTGCTAATCCAGACCCCACCAACTCCTACTCCCTCTCCACAATTGTTGCAGGATGCAATAGGATCAGGTCTGTGTGAGGAAACAGTAATCGACATCAAGCTTGCAACCCACCACCTGCTGATGTTGGTGCTAAATGACTTTCTACAGGACACATGCTACGGATGTCAAACAGCTCATCTTAGTCAGGTGCAACACAGCTGCTTGCTCGAATTGCCCGTGTATTTCTTTGATATCTACAGACCGATTCATCCCCGCCATTCGCCTGTTTGTACGCTCATACACCGTCAATGGGACTTGAACACAATTCCGTAGGGTTGCAGAACACACCATGACCGAACTGAGATCATCACAGCATATAGTGTGCGAAATTAATGACAATATTGCACAACTGCTAGAAGCAAGTCGTTATGCCTGTCGTGTTAAACCAGCCATGCTTCGCATGATTGGTAACTACTGGGCTGGGAGACACTTGGTTTAATGTATGCTGTTCAGTATTCATTGTCTGTGTGAATGAAATAAAAAGACATGTTAACACCAACATCTTAATCATTTGTGTCTTGCATTCATCATGGAAAACACCTTGTATAAAATTTATCAAGATCTGGCCCATCCTGCAGGGTTGGCCAGTTTAAATAAGCTACGTATAGCTGCCGGTGAGGCAACAGGTGTAAAACCCTCATTATCTCAGGTCAAACATTATTTAGAACAAGATGACACTTACACACTCCATAAACCAGTTAGTATCCACTTTCCCAGAAATACAGTATTGGTCAATGGGATCGACAAACAGTTTCAAGCCGATCTGGTTGATATGTCTGAATATATGGCAGATAATGATAATGTTAGATACCTGCTAACATGTATAGATGTATTCTCAAAATATGCATGGGTTAGATGCCTCACAACCAAGACGGGACCCTCTGTAGCAGCCGCTTTCGAGGATATACTTACTGAGGGAAGGATCCCTATGAAACTACAAACAGATGAAGGCAAAGAGTTTTATAACACAACCTTTAAACAGCTAATGAAGCGATATAACATCAAGCATTTCTCAACAGCTAGTGAGGTTAAATCTAGTACTGTTGAAAGATTTAACCGCAGCTTCAAGGGAAGAATGTGGAAGTACTTAACATCCGTCAACTCAAGGAGATGTCATCCCCGAGCTCACACAGGCATATAATAATGCTTATCACAGGTCTATCCAAATGGCTCCGGCAGAGGTAAATAAGGATAATGAGAAGCTGGTCTTTAACACACTGTACAAAACGAAGCCTCAGAGGAAAGTGCATTTTAAATTTAATGTTGGCGACACCGTACCAATATCAAAACTGAAAGGATACGAGCAAACCTACACTGATGAGATTATCACAGTCAACCAGTGTATAGGGAGACAACCCCCAGTGTACAGACTAGCCGATCTAGCGGGAGAGGTGTTGAAAGGTACATTTTATGAGCCTGAAATACAACGTGTGATTGTTGATAAAAATAAAACATTTAAAATTGAAAGCATATTGGCTAGAAAAAAGTGGCCCGGAAAAAGATGGCTCTAGTAAAATGGTTAGGATGGCCCTCAAGTTTTAATTCATGGATTCCAGAAAAAGACATTGTCGATGTGTGATTAACCACCGATAAAGTGCAGAGACAGAGTAAAGAAGGATGGATAAAAAGAACAACAAGGCAGGCTTTTATGTGTGTCTCTTCTCGAATGTATCGGCTCATGTTTACCCAGGCAATAAAATATCTAATTTTAGAACAAAGTTAGCAAAACCTATTGTTTTGAATCATCAGTATGAGGTAGCTGTTATAGAGATACAGTACCCACGCACATGGCTGTCTTTTCCACAGGCAGATTCGCGAGTAGAAATTTATAACCCTGTCAAAGATGATGATGCCCTATCCGTAACGGTGATTGAGCTGGCTGTGGGTCATTATACCTCTGTGGAGCAGATAATAAAAGAATTTAATTTGAAATGCCAACAGCATCCGGCCACAGGTGACATTAAAACACAATACAGCCCAGTTAGTAACTATGTCAGTGTTATGGGGCCTAGAGATTCCTAGGATTCAAAACAGAAGAACCGTTTGTACTTCATTATAAAAACACATACGCCCCGCATCCTGGAGACATATACGGCGGTAAATACAACATGTTTATTTATGCAGATATCGCTGATTACCAACTTGTGGGCGACGCCCATGCGCGGCTATTAATTATTATTAAATATCACAGACGATGACCAGCGCGTAGCCATTTCGCAATTTGACAGCTCATACTACACACCTGTGTCAAACACATTAATCGATGACAGAGAAATTGATTTGAAAGACGACCAGAATCAACACATACCCTTTTTATATGGTAAGGTGTTTGTCAAGCTTCACTTCCGTCCGATAAGACAGCATTTTTAAAAAGAAGAAGGGATAGGTGTCTACAACACAGATGAAGCAAAATATGTACGGTATTATCTGAATCAGGCTGGGGGAGAGCTGGGAGGGTATATCGGGACCAGCACGCAGCATGGGGCTGGACTGGGAGGCTTGTTCCGCTGCTTGTTTAGATTTGCAGTACCGCTGTTTAAAAAAGGAGTCAGTATAGTCAAACCCTACCTAAAAACAGCTGCATCAGGCATAGTGTCTGATGTCATATCCAACATTACCAAGCCCACAACCACTAAGCAGGACGGTAATGGAGTGTATGTGTATACACCCAATACTTCAAAGACCCCACCCACAGCACGCACTCTGTCTAAAAAGTGTAAAACACCAGCCAGGAGATCCAGCGGTGAGAAAAGTACGTTTATTGAAATACCTCCAGTGTCTGCAATCACTGACGGAGGTCCGATCGAGTTTTACATCTCATCGTCTGGAGAAGATTACCTGGATCTAAATGAAACATATATCTACACACGTGTAAGAATCACAAACGCCGATGGCACAAACCTGGCTAGGGACGCAAATGTAGGATTTGTTAATTATCCTGGATGCACCTTGTTCTCAAAAGTTGATGTTAATTTGGGAGACAGACTCATTAGCCAATCATCCAACACATATCCATACAGAGGGGTGATAGAATGTCTTATCAATTATAATAAGGACACTTTAGACACACAGTTCAGCACCGGGTTATTCTGTAAGGATACAGAATCGCACATGAATGACACATCCATAGAAGGGGAAAACCAGGGCCTGGTGACCACAGGCAAATATACCACGAATAGCAGCATTGTTGAATTGATAGCACCTGTACATGCAGACCTGTTTTTTCAAGAAAAACTATTACTTAATGGAATCGACCTGTCGCTGAAATTTGTGCACTCTAAAGACGAATTTGCTCTCATGACAGGGGATGACAATGCGTACAGAGTTAAAATTGTGTCAGCCAGTCTCTTTGTCAAAAAAGTCAGCGTCTCACCGAGCGTCAGACTTGCACACAGCAAGGCATTGCACCATGCAAACACAAAATATGCTATATACAGAGTATCTTTAAAGACTTTCTCCATACCGGCTGGGTCGAGAATATCAGCTATTGACAATTTATTTATGGGCAGGATACCTAAATTTGTCATCATTGCATTCATTGATAATGAAGCTTATACAGGAAGCGTCACCCGTAACCCATTTAATTTCAAAAACTGTGATATAGAATTCATTTCTTTATACGCTAATGGTCAGCCTTATCCTGCTAAACCGTTCCAGACAAATTTCCAGAGAAAACAGTATACCAGAGAATTCTATCAGCTGATACAAACCACAGGAACACATTTAAAGGACAGGTCACTTGCCATATCGCGTGATGAGTTTGGTAATGGGTATACATTATTCTGTTTCAATCTGGAAGCTGATGAAGGACATTCAGGGAATGTATCGTTAATTAAAACTGGGAACGTGAGGCTTCAAACCCGTTTCAGAAATCCACTACCCCCGCACAATGAACATCTTGTGCTATTCCGTATTTGATTCAGTCATTAAAATATCTAACATGAGACAGGTGCTCTTGGATTACTATTGAGACAACAAAGACGGTCATGAACACTATAGAACTAACATCTGTGATCGGCAGGATTATCAATAAAAACACACATTTTCTAGGTGTGTTAGCGTGCAATCAGCTACCCATTGCACAGCTTCAAAGACTCCCGGCTATGGCTATTGTAAACACTCACCCTTCTACAATACCCGGGGAACATTGGCTTGCTGTTTATATTTCGAGAGACAGACGCGGTTATTTTTTGATAGTTTTGGAAACTCGCTAGATGGTTTTCCACCAGCTATAAAGACGTTTCTTCTAAAAAACTGTTCAACTATTTTATATTCAGGAAAACAAGTGCAGAATGACATCAGATGCGGTCAACATTGTGTATTTTTTTTTTATTTCATATACAAAATGGTGTATCTTATTCACATGTGCTTAACATGTATTCTACTAATTTAACTTGTAACGATGCTATGGTGTGTTGCTTTGTCAACAACATAGAACCTGTGGCAGTATGCAGCGATTATGTGTGTGTGCAACGCGGATACTGATATGTACTAGTGGCTATAAATAAAAGACAATATGAGAGCATGATTTAATCAAGTCAATATTATTTATTATCAAAAATTGTTGCATATATTATACATGGTTCAAGAGTAATAAAGACATCAAACATTATACAATAATAATAATAGAAAAACATATATTTAACATTGATAAAAGAAAACCAGTAATAATAACCAGTAATAAAAGCAAAACATATATTAACTGTAATAAAAGAAAAACAATCTAACAGTTAGTCAAAAAAAATTACAGTAGAAAAACAACAATCAGTCAATATTTTTGGCAGAAAAAACAACATTACAGCTGTGATAAGAAATAGTCTTAATTCAAAAATCCAACCACTCGACAGGACCATCCTTTAATTTATTTTTTCTATTCTTTATTTTTTTTCTTTAATGTACTAACACGCAGTGGGCCGTCCGGTGTGTTCTTTTTTGGTGTGTGTTTTAAAAAACCAGGGTGTTCAGTCAGTGTGTGATCTGTTTTATACAAGGCAATGGTCTTACGTATGCCGGTGTTGGATATGGCTGATAACGGTATGTTTAAATCTGAAACAGCCTTTAAAACTCTGTCCAGCCTATAGGTCTCAAACCCTCAGAAGGTGTGTGTGTGTGGTTGTGACGGCTTTAATCAGGTCGTAAATGTGCGAACCCGGGATGGTGTGTAAGAAATCAAGTGTGGTAAACGTGTGGTAAAGTAAATCCGTTGGGCATCTTTCTTCGCCTTTAGACAATAATTCTGATGGCAAAAGAACCAAACGGGACAGGTTTAAAAAAAAAAAAAAAAAAAAAAAAAAAAGAAATCAAGTGTGGCGAACGGTTCAGAGCTGATAGAATGTTCTGCATTCCTCCTACTCCTTTTAGGTATGTGTGTCAAAACATTCTCTGCAATAAAATCCTTCACCCCAGCATCACCATAAACAGGAGGGGTGTCCACAGGAGGGGTTTGCACATCTGTGTTAAACTGTTTCGGTAGAGATAAAGACAATACGCTCTTTTCACGGGTCCCTTGTCTCACAAGTGTTAGGTATCTTTGGAGAATATCGCCGTATTTTTTAGCTTTCTCATACACATCTATGTCTGATTCTTGCAACACATGAAGCATCTCCTTGTCCAAGTCATTCTGAGCCTGTTGCCTATATACTGTTGCGGTTGCTTCAATAAGTCCAACTGATGTTGGGGCACCAAAAACATCTTTTGCACATGTTCCATTTTCACCTGTTTGCTATCAGACTGATTATGAAAGGGATTGCAGCCCCTAATAAGGGTAGTAAAAACCATCCAGATTGGTTGATTGTCTTTCTCTTTTTCAAAGTTTTTATCTGTTTGTCAGCAATCAGTCTGATTAGAGATTTTTTCTTTTTTAGCTGTTTGTACTGTTGATTGGTCAGCGGAATGTTACCTTGCAATACGTTAAAGGCTATCTCACACAACGCATTGATGAAATCCAAGTTTGCATTGCTAATATTTAACTCTGCGTAGAGCCGGTGGAGACTTGTATATCAACTCCAACAGAGACAGATTCCTCCGCATGCATGATGACATCCTTTCACCTCTTCACTGTTTTCTGTTTTGGGATATAAACAATCGGACGGTCTGACAGTAAATTTGTTCTGAGTCTTAAATAGTCCGGGGTCTTGGCTTTATAGTCTATTAAAAGATACCCGTATGTTGTGGATGTGGCATCATTAAACACTTCTATAAAATATTTAGTATTAACAGGAAACATTTGTCTACCTAAAAGCATGATTTGATGTTTATCTCTAGGATTTTTAAACAATATTAGGTAGTTAGTGTTCAAGGAAATAGTTCTACTGGATTTTCCTTGAATAAACAAATTCTGAACCAGATATATACAACTCAAATTCCTATGGTGCACATACTTTGTGAACACATTTTGTACTTCTAAAGTACAACAATAGTCTTGTTTTACTTACCATATATAGAAGAAGAAGAATAATCCTTTAATTGTCCCACAAGGGGAAATTTGGTTGTAATGAAGTCCATGTTAAAAAAAGAACACTGTTAGCTTTGCTGACCGTCCTGCTGAATGAGGTGTTGTGCTCGCGAGGGCTGTTGTGTAGTAGTGAGGAAAAATACAGTGTGTCTGATTGGGGTGTTTTTATATAGGTGAGGTTGGTTTCAGTTGACCTCTGACATGAAGATATAAGGAGCAGTTTGTAATGAAAAAGGGGGAAACTATAGTGGCACAGTCAGTCACTAGTCATTGTCTCTCGGTAGAGAAAAAAAGTACAGGTATATTACTACTGCTGAGATTGGCACTCAAATCTCAGAGGAGACTTGGAAAGATGTGTTCAGTGAAGCCCATCATGTGACTAATTCTGGGCTGTGGAGAGAGTTTAAATGGAAGGTGGTCACAAGATATTTTAGAACCCCAGAGATAATTGCTAAAATGAACCCTACAACTCCTGATACTTGTTGGTGAAATTGTGGTACAACCCATTCACACACATTCTGGTCATGTTCAAAAATGTGCTCATTTTGGAATGACATATTTAAAGCTCTCAATACAGTTTTCCAACAACCATTAATAAAGGACCAACAGTTAGCCATTTTAGCAGTACTACCATATGGTTTTACAGGAAACAATAAAAAGTATATGTTAAGAATCTTGCTTACAGCAGTACTAAAGTGTATCACCATTAAATGGTTAAATCATCTCCCACCTTCATATAATATGTGGATTGATACAGTAAGAGAGATTTATCACATGGAGGAAATAACATATGCTCTGTGGCTTCAGAGAATTGTTCAGTGAGCGATGGCGACTCATACATGCTTTATTGTTTCAATAATCTAGCATAGGTTTGCTTCACTTCGTTCATTTATTGCTACGAAGATTGTCACATCGTATTTAATATTATATGAAGGGTTTTTTTGTTTTCTAGTATTGTTTTGTCTTTCCTTTTTTAAAAAATAATTAACTTGTACTTCTACATGGCTGTCCCTGTTCCTGTATCTGTTCAACTTGTGAACATTGACAAGTATAAGTTGCAAGGTTGTAAATTATAACAAAAATTCAGTAAAAAAAAAAAACTAGAAACGTTCAGAATAACAATGAGCTCAAAGTGTGAGGAGGTCTGATGCAATGTTCCCTCTACTTTTTCACGTGTCTGAGCGAACACACAAACTCCCTGAGCGATCCCTTGGACCACTGTGAGCGACATCAGACGTGTGCACTGTGGTCACGCCAGCATCGAATTCATCCAAGTTACATGGTTTATTAAAATAATCAAATTACAGCATTTACATTTATGTTAGACTACTTTTAATTTACTGCTTTAGCCCACTTACAATGAAAATGCAAAAAAAATCTAGTCATTGGCCTGTGTAGTATGTTAACACTACTGGAAGTAAAAATAACTTGAACTCCAATTTTGAAAACACAACTTTTTTTTTCATAAAGCTCTGACTTATTATGAGTCTGTGGTCTGGGAGAGAGTCCTGTAACTCTGTCTGCCAAATACAGTATATAATGACCAATGTTGGGCAATTAATTATATAGTTACTTTACTTTACTGAGTCACTTTAATTATAAAGTAACTCAGTTTGGCAAACAACAAAGTTTTTTGCAGCTATTTTTTTCAAATGCAGCCAAGGCATCTTTTTAAATAAACATTTCAAACTATTTACAGAACAATCAGCTGTTCTGCATCAAATCTGATGCCACAAATTATTTGTGCCACACCTGCAGAGAGGGGTGGGGTTTGTTTTTGCTCACAGGTGGAGAGTGCTTTCGAGCCTTTTTTCTTATAAAATGCCGTTTTTACCGTTTCTTCCCACAGTAAATATAAACAACGATAGTATTCAGGAAGAAAACCAAAAATTGCATTTTTTTTTTATCACAACTCTGGTTTTATGTGACCTATCAACAAAATTTAAAAACTGGTATAAAGTCCACACTTTTTCCGTCAATTGTTACGTCTGTCCTGCTCACATCTCCAGTGATTGTACACGTTGTCATTAACGTGGCTTCACTCCACATCAGCCACGCTGCTTTGCCAGCTAAAACACCGGTGTTGGCACATAAGAACGGTCGATCTGATTTCCTCGTGTTGGTGTTGGTCCCAGATCATCATGAAAATGTTGTTCCAGGATCAACATTGCAAGTGACCAATCAAAATGTTGTGACGTCATACTTTTGCGACTTTGGGAAAAACCAAAACAAAAAACTGTACTTAAGCTGCGAGAAACCGCCTCTGTCCGCCGATCAACGGACCCTGACCCTAATCCTAACCCTAACCCTAACATTTTAATAAACGGTAAGCAGGATTGATATTGTCCTTGCAACACTTGAATTTCATAAATGCAAGAATGGCTTGGCGCGCAAAAGAATAACGTCACAACATTCTGATTGGTCACTTGTAATGTTGATCCTGGAACAACATTTTCATGATGATCTGGGACCAACACCAACACGAGGATATCAGATCATCCCATAAGAACGCTGTCATAGCCTGCCAACGATGTTGATTCCTGCGTATACGAATGTGTTATTGGCTGGACTATGGGATAAGGTGGCATCGTTCTAATCCCATACGGGAGCAGCCAGTCACTTACTGACTAACACTGCAAAACAGAATTGTTAAATTTTTAATTTTAATTTCAATTCAGGTTAGATTTATTTTGTGTGTGTGCGCAACGCAGATTTTCTGTGCGCAGAGACCGTGCCAGCAGTGCGCAATTGCGCACGTGCGCAGCTTAGAATGAACATCAGACTCTGATGTTCCAACAGTGTTCAGGATGAGAATTATTACCTGCAATGCTCCAGTTTGACCTCGTGGTGGCAGTGCTGTCTCACTGTTATAATGGCTACACTCAGACTAAAGGACAGAAGAGGGCTCTACTAAAACTGATGTTTTATCACCTGTTTATGACATCATTCTGACGTCACCCCGATGACAGCCCTCAGTTTGCATGTGTCTGGTTGTTTTTTTAGTTTTTTAGTTGGTGTCTTCAGGTTTGTTCTACACTGTGGATGCTGTATCTTATAACATTGCCATGATGTGAGTCTGGAGGTTTGGTTATAGTGAACCTGCCTCCTGATGTTTATGGGAGGACATGTTGCTTTACCAAACAGCCGAGATTTCCGAGGTTCTTGAATGCAGCACAAACAGCTCAGAGTGCGAGTGAGCCGCTGAAAGTCAGATCTGTTCTTCAAAGCAGACTTTCAGCTTCATTTCAAGCTTAAATGTAATCTGATCAGTTTATTTAAAGTCAGGCTCTGTTATTGACTGAAAACAGCGACAGACTCAGACATTTAGAACAAACTAAGAGTTGGATCAGCACAAATACTGACACAGAGATGGCTGCTGGCACTGCGCTGCTCTGCTGCTCTTTGCTGTTTGTCCATGTCTTCGTCTCTGCAGGTGAGATTGAACTAAACTGAGTTTCTCTCTGAGATAACAAGAAGTTCAGGAGGATTATTTTCATCTGGATTCAGTTTGCCTGTTTGTGTGGAGACACGAGGCTGGGTGAACACTTAACATGTGTAATCCAGCTGTGACAGACACAAAGAAGTGTAATGTGTGTGTCAGTGTGATGTGTTGTAGTGTCAGGAGTCAGTATACAGCTACAAAGCTTTTTGTTCAGTGTATACAAACAGCTGTAGCTCCATAAAGGCAGCATGCAGAGACTCACAGTGTCTTATAATGAGAGGCTGCTTTCTCTCACACATTATGTTCACTTATTATCAGCACATGTTGTTGTTCTGTGGAAGCTAACATCTTGTAGTTTCTGACTCTTTGCATGTTTAGCATGAGGCTAAAATTCCCCCTCAGTGGGTCACTGGTGACCTGGTGGATGTTCTGAGGTTCATTAAATCCAACATGACTAAAAACTCAAATGTCAAAGGAAATAAACAAAATATTTAAAGTCAATCATTCTGATTATAATTGTACTTTGACCTTTAACCTCTCTGCTCTGTGTTGTTTCCTCTTTCAGACAAAATCATCACAGATGAGTCTGGACAGGACGTCACTCTGACATGTCGAGCTCCAAACAACAACATCACGGTTGTACACTGGAGCAGAGCTGACCTTGGAGATAAAAATGTTCTTTTGTACCTTGATGGCCAGTTTGTTCCAGAAGACCAGCATCCATCTTTTATGAACCGGGTGGATCTGCAGGACAGACAGATGAAGGATGGAGACGTGTCTTTGATTCTGAAGGATGTGACGACTACTGACACTGGAACATACGAGTGTTGTGTCTTCATGAGAGCACCTCGCTCATGGAAGCACAGTGTCATCAAACTGATTGTTGTTCCTCCAGGTGAGTGAGTAGAGTTGAGTGTGTGTGTGATCAGAGGTGAAGCTGCTTCCTGGTTGTTGATGTTTGTTTGTTGTATGGATGAGCTGGTGGATGTCAGAGGTAGACAGATGTTTCTCCAGCTGTTGTCTTTGTGGCTGGTAGTCTAGAGTTGTAGAGCAGCATTGTTTGGGTAAGGTTAGAGCAGAAACAAAGACATTTATGAATCAGTCTCTTCTTCTCTTGCTCTCTAACTCGTCTGTAAACATGTGTGGGGAAACTCGATGTTAAAGCCTACAGCTGGAGGGGGAGGGGAGGGGCGAAGCTGGTGGTTGTGAGTCTGTGAAAGTGAATCCTGCCGGTGCCATAGCTGGTGAAAACGTACTTAGTGCAGACACAAAACGTCCATCAGCTTCAAAGTGTGTCAGAAAAATGTCCACATGATGACTGATGGATGAGAGAGGTCCCATTTTTGTTGTTGTGCACAAATCATTGAACAACACAAACACTTAGAGCTCCTTTCAGTGCTGCCTGTTTTGTTACTGCACACATTTCTGATGGTCCTACAGTCCAACGTAGCAAACATCTCCCTGAAGCCTCTTCCTTAGAGACCAAAGGTTGGATCAGAGCAGCTGAAAGGACACATCTATGAATGCAGTCAGAGACTTTCTCACAACCTCACACTTCATCTGATCAGATTTAGACTCAGGTTCTCTGTTAGTCACTGAGATTACAGACTCACACATTTATAATAATGTAAGATCAGCAGTAATAAAAACACACAAACGTCTGCAGTAACTGTGTCAGTCTGCTCCACTTTGCTGTTTGTCTCTCCAGGTCAGATGAAGCTGTTAGAAACCAGAAGTTCAGAAGAATTATTTTCATATTGATTCAGTTTGTCTGTGTGTGTGAAGGCATCATCAGGGTAGATGGAGTCTGTGTGGGCTCAATGTCTCTCACTGTAATCTAGAGCTGGGCGATGAAATGATGAAGATCATTATTGCAAAATAACTTTTCATCAGTAGAAACATGAAAGATACTCAATAGAAAGTAAAAAGAATTTATTCCCTATTTGTGTTACGGCCGAGAGGGCCAGGCTGTGGGTGTGGACTCAAATGCAGACACAGAGGGAGGCAAAACGGGCGTGAACACAGTGCTTTATTTACAGTGCCTAGTTAACTTACAAAGCAGGAAACTATGAATGCTATGAACGGAGAAATATGAGGTCAAACTATGAACATGAAACTCTGAGTGCTATGACTAGGTGCTAGATTTCATGGACGGATCCTGGGAATGGAAAAAGGGGCAGCGGCTTGGATGGAGGTACGCAGTCACTATAATGAGAGGAGACAAGTAGTCAGTGGCAGTCTAGTGAATCACAGCTGAAGGATTAGACTGTGGTGGTTAGGGCTTACGTGTTGCAGTTTAAAGTGTCATCCGAGGAGGGGGTGTCCAAGGGGTTCCGGGTGAGGAGTGTCCAGAGAGGGTCCAGAATATACTTGGAGCTGGGACTTGGCAGGGAGGCAGGCAGGTGGAGTCTTATGATGAAAAGGAAGCAACCAGATGAGAGAACCAGCGTCCAGGCGGAGATGTGAGTAGTTTAGCTTGGGAAGTGTGACTGCCAGGTGGGTCGTGAGTTAGCAGTAGATCTGGCAGAGGTCTGTTGTGAATGCTGGTCTTATATGCTGGTGACTTGATTGGAACCAGGTGTGGAAGCTGATTGGAGTCTCTGCCTGAAGGTGGAGCCCAGCGGAGTGAAAAAACATTTAAATAGCTGCTGGATGTTCAGAGGTTCATTAAATCCAACATGACTAAAAACTCAAATGTCAAAGGAAATAAACAAAATATTTAAAGTCAATCATTCTGAACATAATTGTACTTTGACCTTTAACCTCTCTGCTCTGTGTTGTTTCCTCTTTCAGTCCAAGAAAACATCACAGCTGAGTCTGGACAGGACGTCACTCTGACATGTCGAGCTCCAAACAACAAGACCAGACGTGTAAAATGGAGCAGAGCTGACTTGAAAGATAAATATGTGCTTTTGTATCAGGATGGTCAGTTTGTTCCAGAAGATCAGCATCCATCTTTTAAGAACCGGGTGGATCTGCAGGACAGACAGATGAAGGATGGAGACGTGTCTTTGATTCTGAAGGATGTGACGATTAATGATGCTGGAACATACGAGTGTCGTGTCGCTCAAAACTCAAAAGAAAGCATGGAGCTCGTGAGTCGTGTCAGCCTGATACTTGGAGGTGAATGTTTTGTTTTTTGTTCATTTATTTGTTTTTTTTTTGGTGGATTTTAAAAGTTTAACTTGAACTCAATCTCAAATTAATTAATTGAATAATATATTTAAACAAACAAGTCTGGTCATTATTGTACTTTGAGTTCTTTATGTTTAGGAGTCCAGTTATTAGGTCTGGGCGATATGGCCCAAAATAATGATATCTTGATATTCTTTAGCTGGACGGCGATATACGACCAGTGATGGGAATAACGGCGTTACGTTTTTCAGTAATGAGTAATGTAACTAATTACTATTCCTATCATTACAACGCCGTTACAGTTACTAACAAGAAAACGCGGTCCGTTTCTATTTTTCAGCAAACAGACGATTGACGTTGTGTTCAGTTTACCACATCTTATATCAGTTGCACGGAAGTAGCTGTAAGTAATCTGGACGCTACAGCTTTAAGCAGCTGCGCGCTCCCGCGGACGGTAATCACGATCACTGTCTAGCACAACACCTGGAGCTAAGGGGGCAAAACAATTGAGTGCTGCTGTTTGACTGAGGAAGAATAAAGTAGTCGTGGTAAATCAATCACATGACCACTTAAAGACAAAGCAACAAGGTGATATATACCAGTTTTTAAATTGTGTCGATAGGCCATGTAAAACCAGAGTCATGATAAACATTATATACGCGGCGTTTTTTCCTCAATAGTTTCGTCACGTTTACTTTCTAAGGACCGCGCCTCTCTCGGCATCGTGCCTGTGTCTCCCGGGGACCGTGCTTTTGTGTGTGTGAAAATGTGTTAAACCAGTATAAATGTGCTTAGTTAAACTTGTGCTTTGTAACGTTCAGTATGGCTAGACATACAGGGTGCACGCCTTTGGGGAAAACTTTATTTCAATTTATATGCATTTGTTTAATCCGAACAAGGAGATTTAAAATCAAACTCAGAATCGCAAAAAACTCTCGCAATCCTCGTTGCTCCCACTCCGAGCATAAACGCACCGTTGCTCCCAACATGAAAAACTTTCTCAAAAAACTATTTTCTCCCAAAAAACGCGCCACAAAAAAACCCCTAGAATAACTGGTAGGGAACCCCCGTATACCCCAAACCTTATATTCGATAACAGGGGAAAATCCTGAAAAAAACCCTTTGTCTTTTTCCTTCAAAAAACCAGCCCTCTCACTTGCCCCGTCTAAAATTCAGCCCAGAGTCTAAGTCCTCCTTTTGCTCTTACTCGCACCGAACCGCAGCCAGAGCACAGTTTTTCCTACTGGTTCGTTCCCTGGCTCAGCAAGCGAATGCTCCATTGCCTAGTTTGAAAATTTGCGAGGGAGACCAACCCCGCCTCCCAGGTGTACCTAACTGCCCCGCTGCCAATCACATAACAAAGGGGCGGCTCCACTCGCACCGGTTCACTGGCTGGCTCTCACTCAGGATAAATAATCTAACATTTCAACTTAAATTTAACTGTTTTTTCTCTCTCAGAAAAACAAGTTTTCTCCTTTTTTCACAAACAACATGGCCACCAGACCTACCAACCTCACTGTGCTCTCTCAGACCCCCCTAACCAGCTACAGAGCCTCTGCCACCCCAGCGCAACTCAGAAGATTGCATCTCTGCAGAGTGCAGCCAGCAGCTGCTATCCCGTTGGAGGAAAGATTCCCTCTCAACAATGGGGGGTTTTGGGGCTATGCTTTCAGCCTCCCAGAGAGTGAAATCTATTTTTATCAACTTAAAGCGGGTGAAAGTTTTGGTCCGCTCACACCGCGGATCACCTTGACTTGCTCTGACTGGGCTGTTCTCACCCTCATCGCGACCCCTGAAATCCAGAAGAGCCTGCGTGAAACGCGTTCGCAAGAACCGCGTACAAGGGACCAGCAAACGCAGACGCATCCGGTTTTCAAAGAGGCCCACGCGTTTCCACCATTCAGTCAGCGCCAGCCTTTAAACACGGCTAGTAAAACCGTGACATACACACAATGGGAGACCAAGACCACTCCATTTTGCAGGTGGATCTGCAGGGCAAGTCGTCAAAAATCAGATGACGCTCGCAAGGATGAGTTTGTGTTGGACCTTACAAACACCCACTCCGGTGTTTTCAACACATTGAAAACACCGGATTCCCACTCAGGACTGGCTGAAGTTGGTGGGTGAAAAGAATGGCAGAATATTAGAGTTTTTCAAGTTAAGTAAAAGTACAATCGACATGGTGCTGGTTGGAAACAACCCGCAACAGTCTACATAACCCCGCCCCTCATCCGGTCCCCTCTACCCCGCCTCCTCCTACCCAGTCCTTTTAAAAACCACAGCCGCTCTCTCCTTCACATTGTCTAAAAACAACCATGACTCACCACAGCTCTGGGACTCCCTCTGCTGAGTTCAAAGAGATACGCCTGGGCCACACCTCTGACTTGAGCCGCTGGTGGTGAAAACCCCTCTAACCGTAAAATTTGTAATAATGTGTTGGTGAAATGTCCATTCCATAATCTTTTACAGAGTTCAATATAGTACTTGAAAAAGTAATATTTTTCCAGCGGGAAAAGACAAGAATGGCGTCTCTGTGAGGGGTGGCAGACCTCGCATCCTTGACACACGTCTTGTCGGTGCTTCTGGGGTAGCGACATGATAAGGTACTTGACAGTTAATTTTATAAGTTAAAAAACAGCGGTGGGGAGTAGCGCCTCGGCCTCATGGTTGTCCACGGAGGAAGGCTGACCACTGGTCTCCCCGGGGTGGGGATCATTGTCTTCAGGCTCTTGGAAAAGCGCCCGGCACACAGGGTCGCCCAACGTCCACAACAAAGCACCGGAGACTGAGCTGGTTACAGGGGTCTGCTCGGGTGATTGCCAGCCGAGAGCGGGGTGGCTACGTGATTGAGCCTTGAGGTGATGGAGCCCTGGGTGGAGTATCTGTAAGCATAGCGGCCGGAGCTGATGAGGCCTGATGGGGGCTCGGTGGTGGAGTATGCAAAGCCATCGGAGGGCTCGGTGGCGGCGTATAAGCAGCTGATGGTCGGAGGGATGAGGGAGAAAGAGCAGAGGGAGTCCCAGAGCTGTGGTGAGTCATGGTTGTTTTTAGACGATGTGAAGGAGAGAGCGGCTGTGGTTTTTAAAAGGACTGGGTAGGAGGAGGCGGGGTAGAGGGGACCGGATGAGAGGCGGGGTTATGTAGACTGTTTCCAACCAGCACCATGTCGATTGTACTTTTACTTAACTTGAAAACTCTAATATTCTGCCATTCTTTTCACCCACCAACCTCAGCCAGTCCTGAGTGGGAATCGAAAACACCGGAGTGGGTGTTTGTAAGGTCCATATAAATTGAAATAAAGTTTTCCCCAAAGGCGTGCACCCTGCATGTCTAGCCATACTGAACGTTACAAAGCACAAGTTTAACTAAGCACATTTATACTGGTTTAACACATTTTCACACACACAAAAGCACGGTCCCCGGGAGACACAGGCACGATGCCGAGAGAGGCGCGCACACGGGTGCGCCTAGACACACAGGCGCGTGCGCGCTCACGCCACCAGAGGGCGTTTTTTAAGCATAAAAAAGTAAAAACTTTTTTAATAGCTTAAAAATAAAAGAATGCTATTTGATATAAAAAAAATCTTTCTAAATAATCAAATAATTTATTTTGGGGGGAAGAAAAAGCAATGAGCTATGAACTAGCATATTTGGGATGAATATCACAATTTTTATGAAAATCATATTTTTATGAATATCATATTTTTTTTATGAATATCATATTTTTATTACTTCCTTTATTACTTTATTACTTCCTAGGGTCATAGAGTTTTATTGGGGGGGCATAAATCACTCAGTTTGACATACAGGGTATAATATCTCTCTCTTATATATATGTATATATATATATATACACACACATCATAATAATCTGATAATACATATAATATTGGCCACGTTATATTTACATTACCAAAGTGAGCTGCTTTTCGTCTCATGAACAACATTAGCTAATTGTTATTTACTAAATAATCTTATATGACTGTTCAGTACAGAAATGAAGCCCAACAATCATCTTTTACAGTCCTGTGGTCTCAGCCTCAGATACTTATTAAATCACACAAAGCTCGTGTAGAAACAAACAAACAAATAAACAAAATTTGTTCTCCTTCATTTCTGTCAACCACACGTTTCCAGCTATCATGGTTGCTAGGCAACCTGGGCAGCGCGACAGAGCCTAGACCGTCCCATTTCACAAGCCTCGCACTTCTGGCCTTAGCGGTCTTTGAGTACGCGGCCCTTGAGGACCGTTGAGGCTGCGTACTTTAAGGCTGCAGACCCTGAATTGGGATACAGCCTATAAATACCCAGGCAGGAACATGAGGGAATGAGGAACAGGTGGGAACACAGCCGGGAGAAATTAGACTAAACGAGACAGAGGAAGCGAAACTAAAAATACTGACATAAGATATGAACCTTCACAATAAAACAGGAAATCCACAGACTGAACACAGATAACTCTGACCAAGAACAGGAGGACACTGTACAGGGGCCAGAGTTACATCAGGGGCAAAGGAATACCCAAGCTAAGAAATATAGAACAGAAACCAAAACACCAGTAGTCATCTAGCCTTAATGACTACCGCCCAGTAGCACTCACCCCCATCATCGCTAAGTGCTTAGAGCAGCTGGTCCTAGCACACTTCAAATCCTGTCTCCCCCCAACCCTGGACCCCCACCAATTCGCATACCGCCAGAACAGGAGCACAGAGGATGCCGTCTCCATCGCACTGCACTCTGTCCTCTCACACCTGGACAACAACAACACCTACGCCAGAATGCTGTTTATAGACTTCAGTTCAGCATTCAATACAATCCACCCCTCACAACTCATCAGGAAACTGACAGACCTGGGCATCAGTTCCCTCATCTGCAAATGGTTACTGGACTTCCTGACCAACCGCCCCCAACATGTCCGGCTGGATAACCACTGCTCATCAACAATCACAATGAACACCGGTGTACCACAAGGCTGTGTGATGAGCCCTTTCCTCTACTCCCTCTTCACCCACGACTGCAGACCTGCTGATGGTTCCAACACCATCATTAAGTTTGCAGATGACACCACGGTGATTGGCCTCATCAGCGACAACGATGAGACCGCCTACAGGGAGGAGGTGGATCGTCTGGCTGAGTGGTGCGACACAAACAACCTGCTGCTTAACACTGAGAAGACTAAGGAGCTCATCGTGGACTACAGGAGGAATGCTGACCCACATCCACCCATCCACATTAAGGGGACGGCTGTGGAGGGTGTGAGCAGCTTCAAGTTCCTGGGAGTCCACATCTCCGAGGATCTCATCTGGACAACCAACTGCTCCAAGCTGGTCAAGAAGGCTCACCAGCGCCTCTTCTTCTTGAGGACTCTGAGGAAGAACCACCTGTCCTCAGACATCCTGGTGAAATTCTATCGCTGCACCATCGAGAGCATCCTGACCAACTGTATAATAGTCTGGTACGGGAACTGCTCTGCCTGGAAGGCGTTGCAGAGGGTCGTGAAAACTGCCCAGAGCACCACTTCCTGCCATAAACGACATCTACAGGAAGTGGTGTCTGAAAAAGGCTGGGAAAATCATCAAAGACCCCAGTCACCCATCACATGGACTTTTCACTCTCCTGCCCTCTGGGAGGCGCCACAGGAGCCTCCGGACTAAGACCACCAGGTACCGGAACAGCTTCTTCCCCACAGCTGTCAGACTCCTGAACTCTGCCTCCTGACATCTGACCCACGTTAAACTCATGGACTGAACATACACACACCCACAACCACCTACACACACACACACACACACACACACACACACACACACACACACACACACACACACACACACACACACAATGGACAACTGTACCCTCAAACACACAATAATAACATGGACTGAACCACCACTCACAACCACTAGCACTTTATATAGCCTCTGTAGAAATTATCCACATATCTCACTTATCTTAACTGCACTACTGTATAGTTCTGTGTAAATAATCATTCTGTACTTACGATAATTTTTAATTCTACAACTGTTCATAAGTTCCATAGTTCACATTTCTGTATAACTGTATATCTCATATTCTGTATAGTTTTTATTTCATATTTATATCCTGTACATAGCTTGTACTCACTACAGCCTGTACATACTTATAGAATATTCATAACATACTTCATACTGTGTACATTATAATATACCATAATAGACCCATTTCTGTAATATACTTACACATCTATATTATTGCTAATATATTTTGTAATATATCTATATCATGGCTAAAGCACTTCTGGATGGATGCAAACTGCATTTCGTTGCCCTGTACCTGTGACATGTGCAATGACAATAAAGTTGAATTCTATTCTATTCTATTCTATTTTATTCTATTCTATAAGCCAAGAACCAAAAGGAAAACAACCCAATAAACAATAATATAGAATCAAAACACTGGGCCACAGGCCCAGGACCGTGACAGGTGGTTTGTTTCAGGGCAGGAGGCTGGGAAGACTTCGCAGTCTGGGATACAGCACGCAGTTTCACACACTCTAAATTCTGCACTTGATGGCGTTGGTGTAAATGATGAAAATACTAGTAGTCCTCGAACCTTTGTTGGGGCGCTTTCCCAACATTCTCTACAGATTACATTATTCTGACACTTTGAATCCGAACCGTCTCCGAATAATAATAGCAATAATAATAGTAATCTCCAAATGTTTTCTTTTTACAGACCAGCTCCTTTTTGATACTTGGTCTGTATCAAAGTGGACGAAAGAGAGGCAAACTTGCGGCTCCACAACATATACTATATCAATATAAACGATATTGTCACATCTCATATCTCGTATAAAAATATATCGATATATTTAAAAGCTCGATATATCGCCCAGTCCTAGTGGTTAATCATCTAGTTAAGAGCAGCACTGTGAGTGAGAGGATGACCCATTGACAGTTTTTCATAAAGCTTTAATCTCTTTGCTCTGTGTTATTTCCTTTTCCAGAACCATCTTTCACAGCTGAGTCTGGACAGGACGTCACTCTGACATGTCGAGGTCCAAACAACAACATCACAGCTGTAAAGTGGAGCAGAGCTGACCTGGGAGATGAAAATGTGCTTTTCTACCAGGATGGTCACTTCGATCCAGATCACCAGCATCCATCTTTTAAGAACCGGGTGAATCTGCAGGACAGACAGATGAAGGATGGAGACGTGTCTTTGATTCTGAAGGACGTGATGATTAATGACGCTGGAAGATACGAGTGTCATTTATTTATGCATGAAACTCGCTCATGGATACACAGCATCATCAAACAGAGTTCTTCCTTCTCCAGGTGAGTGAGTAGAGTTGAGTTTGTGTGATCAGAGGTTAAGCTGCTTCCTGGTTGTTGATGTTTGTTTGTTGTATGGATGAGCTGGTGGATGTCAGAGGTAGACAGATGTTTCTCCAGCTGTTGTCTTTGTGGCTGGTAGTCTAGAGTTGTAGAGCAGCATTGTTTGGGTAAGGTTAGAGCAGAAACAAAGACATTTATGAATCAGTCTCTTCTTCTCTTGCTCTCTAACTCGTCTGTAAACATGTGTGGGGAAACTCAATGTTAAAGCCTACAGCTGGGGGGGGGGAGGGGAGGGGTGAAGCTGCTGGTTGTAAGTTGTTACTAAGGAAGAGTAATCTATTACATGTATTATACGTAACTTTTACTTAATTACTCACTGGAGAAAAGAACTCCTTACTCGTTGTTACTTTCTCGTTACTCTGTAAAATGATCTGATATGCACATGATCACCATGTAATAATATGAACTTCAGACTTGAGTCCCACAACAACACAAATCCCTACTGCATCACTGAAAAATGTAATGTGATTACAGTAACGTGTTACAAAGTAACATATGAACACAAACCTGTTACAAAGTAATACGTTACACCAACACTGATGGAGACACAAAACATCCATCCAGTGCCAGCTCCGCCTCTCATGCCACACCAATCCTTCCCCCTGT
Organism: Pelmatolapia mariae; assembly: GCF_036321145.2. Classification (NCBI taxonomy): domain Eukaryota; kingdom Metazoa; phylum Chordata; class Actinopteri; order Cichliformes; family Cichlidae; genus Pelmatolapia; species Pelmatolapia mariae. The sequence continues at coordinate 71,003,213 of NC_086229.1, forward strand.
CTCTGAGGGAGAGGCCAGCCAGCCCTCCGAGAAAGCTCTTTGACGCCACTTGTATCCAAGATGTCGTTCTTTCGGTCACTTCCCAGAGCTCGCTGCAGCCACTGCCCCGATCCGTCTGTCAGTCTCTCCCCTCATTAGTGAAGAAGACCCAGAGATACTTAAACTCCTCCACTTGGAGTGGTAACTCCTTCACAAACAGGAGTGGCCACTCCACCCTTTTCAGGCTGAGGACCGTCTGCTTCACACTCAGCTGTGAACAGTGTGAGTTGAAGGTCTCCACCTGATGGAGCCTAAAGAAGCACATAATTTGTGAGGAGCAGTGATGTAATCATGAGGTCATTTCAAACCAAAAAAAACCCCACTGGGGCTAAAGAGGCAGGAAAGCAGACACACACCACATGAGTGCTATTTGTTGTGGTTTAATGTCAGTGTCATGGTCCTGGGTTTGTGTGTTTTACTGTTATTCATGGTTCAGTGTAGTCTTTTGTATTTCCTGGTTCGTAAGTTCTTCCTCATTTAGTCTGTTTCCTTCCGTGTCTGGTTGTCTTGGTCTCATCTGTGTTCTCACCAGCCCGTCATGTCTCTCGCCCTCTCTGTCTCTTCAGTCTGTCTTGTTCCTGTGTCTGTTTCTCCCTCGGTCCCAGTGTCAAGCCCTTGTCTGTTACTCCGTCTGTGTTTCCTGTGTGTGTGTGTGCCTCATGTCCCTCACGTCTCCTAGTTTTTGGGTCCTACTCCTGCTGCCACACAGCCAGCCTCGACAGTCAAGGACAAAAACATAAACAAAATTCTGTATCAAGTCTTGTAATCATTCGTAGTGACAGCTCGGTGGTGTGGTGGTCAGCACTGTTGCCTCACAGCAAGAAGGTCCTGAGATTGAATCCTTTCTGTGTAGAGTTTAAATGTTCTCCCTGTGTTTGTGTCTATTCTCTCCGGATACTTTGGCTTCCTCCCACAGTCCAAAGACATTTTAACTGATGAATCTACATAAGTGTGCTCTGTGTTAGCCCTGTGGTAGACTGGTGACCTGTCCAGGGTGTATCCTGCCTCTCACCCTGGGACAGGCTTCAGCCCCCCTCGACCCTGACAAGTGGAAGAGGATGGATGGAGTCACAGCTGTGTGACATTTGTTATGAATCCATTAACCCTTTAAAACCGGTCGGAGCGGGCACGCTCTGTTTTGCCTAACTATTTTTAAATCCCGGTAGCTCTGCAACCACGTAAGCTAGCGCAATAATTTTTTTTGCATATGACACCGGAGGAGTTGTACTTGCATTTTATGCCATCAGCTTGTCCTAGGTCACAGTTTCCTTCCACATATAGCTTTGCAAAAACTGCATAAAAAGCGCTTGCAGCAACAAAAACATAATATTCCAGAAACACGCTTTGCCGATCCGATCAGCTGTTCATAGCACTTCCTAGGTTGGAATAGACGTCAGCCCGAACTTTCGCTTGTCCGCCATGACCTGCATGCCCGAAACCGGAAGTGACGTCATTTTCGCGGAAATGTAGATTTTTTTACCATCAGGGCCTCATCAGCCTATACTGGTGTTTTTAAAAGTTATGTTTGACTTCATGACTTTCTGTGTCATTTCCGTGACGCTTTGGACTCATATTGCACTGCTGGAAATAGTTTATTTTAATGCATATGCTGCTTTTTTGCAAATTTGCACTATAATATTTATTTTCGTTTTTCCTGCAGTATATAAAAATTGGTGTATTTCAAAAATTCAAAAATAAAACTATGAAGACACTCAAAATAAATTTCCTGTGGTGGGAAACTATTTTGTGCAACTTTTTTTGTATTTACAGTTTTGAGGGATAAGCCTCTTAAATTTCTCTAACTAGAAATATATGTTAAAAAAACAAAAACGATTTTCAATTGTTTTGTAGTTTATTGCACTTTTTGGCAATTTATGTAATTACTATGCCCTTAATGCACACATATTATTAAAATTTGGACTATAATGGTTGTATTGATGTATAGCAACTTGAAATGCTCCCAAAAATGGCACTACAGCATGTAAAAATATAATATAAGCTCTGGCGGACTTAGTTCCATGGTAGGTCTTAAAGGGTTAAACTGGAGGGAAAAAGATGTGCATGACAAGTTTTATGTTTTGTTGGACACTCAAAAAAATAACTCTTTGAATGAACTTAAACTAATCATGGAAAGGATTTCTATGTTAATAAATGTCTCTCTGTCAGCATTAAGTACTATTTTTGGACTAATGTAATTTGTGTGGGTTGGATCAACTCAGTTAATTAAGATGAATCATCATCGATTAATTAAGTTGGTGCAACTCAAGTACATTAAGTTGGAATAACAGAATAATGTTAAAATTAAACAAATAAATCATGTGGAAATCCTTTTTATTACTTTTTTATTCAAATTGTTATTTTTTGAGTGTAGGAGGCTGAGGGGTAACAATGGTGCCCACCAGTATTATTTTAATCAAAGATTCAAGAAAATCTGCCAGGGTGGAAACTTTGACACTTTATTCACATGTTTTATCTGTTTACAGTGGAACCCCAACTTACGAATACCCCGTTTCACAATAAATTCAAGTTATGAAGGCACTGAACGGCAATATTTCTGCCCGGGTTACAGGAAAATGCACGAGTAACGAAATCCACTGGCTCTGATTGGCTGAGCCTACAATGCCCACAATCAATGTTCCCTCTAATTTTTCATGTGTCTGAGCGAACACACAAACTCCCTGAGCGATCCCTTGGACCACTGTGAGCGACAGCAGACGTGTGCACTGTGGTCACACCGGCATTGAATCCACCCAAGTTACATGGTTTATTAAAATAATCAAATTACAGCATTTACATTTATGTTAGACTACTTTTAATTAACTGCTTTAGCCAACTTACAATGAAAATTTAAAAAAAATCTAGTCATTGGCCTGTGTAGTATGTTAACACTATTGGAAGTAAAAATAACTTGAACTCCAATTTTGAAAACATAACTTCTTCTTTTTTTTTTTTTTACTTTTTTTTATAAAGCTCTGACTTGTATTATGAGTATAAGTCTGTGGTCTGTGAGAGAGTCCTGTAACTCTGTCTGCAAAATACAATATATAATGACTAATGCTGGGCAATTAATTATATATTAATTATATGTATAATTATAAATATGCATAACTCGGTTACTTCTTCAAAAAAGGTAATTGAGTTATGCAAACAACAAAATTTTTTGCAGCTTTTTTTTTAAATGCAGCCCAGGCATTTTTAAATAAACATTTCAAACTATTTACAGAACAATCAGCTGTTCTGCATCAAATTTGATGCCACACAAATTATTTGTGCCACTTCAAAAATAATTTCTGTCCACTATGAGATAAAGGAGAACAACAGCCTGATACCTGAAGGCATGAGAACAGGAGATGTATCACTCCTGTAACACCTGTAACACTCAGCAGTCGCCTCATTGTTCTGACACACACAACAAAACTATCGACTACACTACACACTAACTACACAAGATTTGTGCTAAACGTCTCAAATCTCTCACATCTCAAAACACCGCCGTCACTCCTAAAACTTCCCCCCGTTTCTTAACAACTTGCCATATAATTTTTTGATTGGTCGACATGGTACTTTTGTGGACGAATAGGAAAGGGTGGGGGTGGGGTTTGTTTTTGCTGACAGGCGGAGAGGGCGTTCGAGCCTTTTTTCTTATAAAACGCTGTTTTAAAAACGGCGTTTTTACCGTTTCTTCCCGCAGTAAATATAAACAACGATAGTATTCAGGAAGAAAACCAAACATTGCATATATTTTTAATCACAACTCTGGTTTTACGTGGCCTATCAACACAATTTAAAAACTGGTATGAAGTCCACACTTTTTCCGTCAGTTTTTCCGTCTGTCCTGCTCGGTGTCGGCACATATATATAAATGTGAAAGGCATTATTAGCTGAACTATGGGGTAAGGTGGCATCGTTCTAATCCCATATGGGAGCAGCCAGTCACTCACTGACTAACGCTCCAAAACAGAATTGTTAAAGTATTAATTTTGATTTCAATTCAGGTTAGATTTTTTTGTGCACAACGCAGATTTTCTGTGCGCAGAGACCATGCCAGCAGTGCGCAATTGCGCACATGCGCAGCTTAGAGGGAACATTGCCCACATTGCCTTCATGCGACAACCCCTTGGCTTCAGTACTTGCGCTTCACTGTTCCAGTTGAACGACGTATTGTTGTTCTAGTTAGCAATTAGCCTATAGCCTATCGTTCAGCATCGCTTCACTCAAAACGCGCAATGGGTGCTTCGACTTACGAAAATGTTCGATTTACGAAAGACCCTCTGGAACGAATTAATTTAGTAAGTCAGGGTTCCACTGTATTTACTTTTTCTACTGCAGTAGAGTGTGGAGATTAGGAAATTATTTTACTGTTACTACCCAGATAGCAAGGAAACATTGAAACAATGTTGAGTCAATATCAGGCGATGTCATTGAACCAACGTTGAGATCTGACGTTGACCCAACGTCACTCTTGCACCCATTTTTAATGATGAAACAACGTCAGGTTTTGATGTTGAATCAATGTTGAAACCTGACATTGATTCGATGTTATATTTTCTAACACTGTTGACATTGAAACAATGTCAGATTCTGATATTGAAACACTGTTGAGCTATGGTGTTGATTTTCCACCTCTTTCGCACAGTTGCTTTTTATTGAAAAAAAAACAAAAAAACAAAAAAGGTCAATAGACATGTATCATTTGCAAAATACTTTATTAAAAGACAAAGTTTCCTATTTACATTTCTATGTTTCACGTCACTTTTTATTATTTACTCCGGGATGGGGATGGATGATGTGTGTCCTGCGTGCCACCCGTACGATCTGGAGCATATCTGAGCCATTTCTGGACTGCTTGAGCAAAGACCAACTCAGACATAGAGTTCGCCCCTACCTGCTGCGCCAGGCCATCTAGGACAAAAATAGACACACACACAAAAAAACAAAGACAAAAAAAGGGAATTAGAGCACATGAATAAGCTCTTGTTAATTGTCTTCAGCAGGGAGAAAGTATGTAAACTCCTAGGCTGATAAACATGAAAGTCACCAGGCGGAAATCAGCAAACTGCCGCATTTGATTCCCAAAGAGCTATAAGCTGAAAATGTGATATGTCTTAGCATGGTGTGCCGTGTATCCTTTAAAAAAAAAAAAAAAGAAAACATGGGGTCCTCGGGCTGTACAAAGTGTACAACCCGAGGACAAAACAAGCCGAAGACCAAAGACTCCATCTCCAGATTAACCGGACATGAAAGTCTTGTTATTAAGAAAGACAAAGTAATATAGCAAAAAACAGACATAGGAAATGTGAAATGCACCCAGCACATCAATTGATCCCTTTATTGTTCACTTTAGGCTCATAAAACTACAATAAATGTTAAAACTTACCAAATATGCATCTGCACAGCGCTGTCTCTTTAAATGCCCTTTTTTGCTTTGTCTGGTCCTTGTTTTTTTTTCCCTGCCCAGTTGAGTACAGACGCCAGCTCCTTTGTAATGGCATAAACCATTACACGGTGGACTCGCACCTCCAGTGTGGTCCAGCAGCACCAATCAACGCAAAGCGTCTCACCTATAGACACATTTTAAGAGATGGAATTAGCGTGTCTCATGTCTTAAATGTGTATGCAAGTGCCTGTGTGTTTACTTCATGTAATTGATGATAGAAACATGTCATTTGGTTTTCCCTAAAGCCTGATTTTCAAGTCATACAAAGAATAAACCAAAGTATTGGCAGTACAATGTATTTCTATTCCCTTTTGTTGGATATTCATTTGTTAGTTCTTGTAACTGCTAAAAGTGTTTACTAGTTTTTGCCTGTCACATATATTTGTTATACCATGTAAACTGTGAAATTCCAAGATGTTCGAACTTGCCTTGTAATAGTGGCCTCACAGAGTCTCTGGAATCTACAGAAAAAAAAATCACAACAAGATGACATTCAGGAGTATAAATTAGGTTTTTTTTTTAGATAAGAGTACAATGACATTGTGATGCAGCTTTAAAGCTTTTTTAAAAGCATACCATCTATAGGGAAGACATCAGACTCTGCATGCTGGGGAGATCGCAAAGCTGTGTCGGTTTGTGCCGGAGTGGCGAAAGGTGCCGGAAGCTGGGTGGGGCATTATGATGGTTGCTATCAGTGGGCTGGGGGGCAGACTGCGGAGTGATGAGGGCTGTTTAGAAAAAGATCATTTTTTAAGTATTTAAGAATACAGACAACTTGTCAAAAAAGTTTCCTTGTGTCAGACACAGATGTGTACACAGACACTAGACAGTATTTTATTACCTGGTATTTTCACTCGAGGGGCCCGGGGAAACCGTTTTTTTGTAGGCTGCTCATCCTCTGAGTCCGTATATGTGTACAGGGGATTTGGTCTAAAGAAAAGAAATTAAAAACGGTCTTAAGTAATTGTAAATATGCTTTTGGCATATTGTTTCCTAAAGTTAGTTTGATTTCTAACAACACACACAGGAAACAGAGACGTGCAAGAAGGTACAGTATACAATGAATTTTTGAAGTGCACAAGTGTACACGGCTTTGCATTTTTAAAAAGTTTACAAACTTCCACTTTTTGGACTATATTATGTGATGATATTGCAGTATGCAAGCACCACAGATATGTATAAAAGACAAGATCATAAATTCTTAACAATCAAAGATATGTTTGTGAATAAAAAGGTTTTACTTGTGCTTTCTTTTAAGACTGGTCTGGGTTTCTTCTTCGGACTGAAGGTCAGACGTATCACAGCGTTCACGTGGATATCTCTGAAGACTGCGTTCTGCTTCGTGAAATGTGCCTGGAAATACAAACACAATGTACGGCCAGACATACATTACATGTGGACAAAAGGTGCAAACGCATAGAAAAATCAGCGGTTTCAAAAATACGCTGGTACGTGTGGACGTAGCCTTATTCATTATTCAAGGCACAAACGGAAAGTCGTACGCGTGCAACTTAAAGTTAGGTGAGCGTGCAACGTACAGTCACGTGGGCATGCTGCGTGAGCTTTCAAACTGAGTCTAAAGTTTTCGTGTGCGAATTGAAGCGAGTGCTCTCCAATCATCAAAAGTAACAAAGTCATTGAACACGTTTATACAGTTAACTTTACGTTTATCAATCATATATCACAGATTTAGAATTTTTTGTAGTACTAAGCAACTACAGAGCGAAAGTCTGGGTCAAGCGCCGAGGCGACGGCAAGAACAAAGGAAACCTCGAAGCGTTAAAGCTAGCTTTGTAAGGGAATATAACGAAGAAATTATGAAACGAAAATGTTTTCTTTGTTGATATACTTTGTTCGCAGTGCAATTTATTTGTTGCCGGATTGTAAGAAGTATAGACACAATTTCGGGCTCCCACATTTTGTGGGAGCAACGTAAATAACTGTAAAAAACTTGTTAATGTACAACATTAACGAGTTTTTTACTGTTATTCAAATGCAAACATGGAAATAACGAGTAGGAAAAAAAATCATTCATTCTTACCTTATACTAATCGTGGTGCAGGCCAGTGCAGTGCATGAACTGATGCCTTCTCCGGTCAATTCCGCTGAGAGTAAATCAAATGTCCCGCTCTACTGTACAAGACAATACCTGGGGGGATGTACCAATGTGAGAGGGGTGCTGTGGAATAGTCCAAGTGATCGCTGCTTTAATTTCCCGGTCAACTATACATAAATTGCACATAGATACGATTTTTTAAAGCTGGTGAACTAGACCAAGTCATTGATAACAAATGAACAATAAATCTACTTTCTCTGGTACTTTATACCCGATCAGTTGCAATGCAATTTAATGCTCAACTACAAATCGATGGTTTTTGATGGTGACCAGAGCCAAATGATCGTCAACTATAAATAGACGTTTTCTCGACGTTGTTGTTGTCACCTGGTCGACTATAAATAGATCAAATATCAATGACAAAAAAACAACGGTGAATCAACATCGTTACAACGTCTCTATAGTAAGACCGTCGGTTTACCACAGTATTTCAATGTTGTTACAACATTGGCATTTCAACCCCGACCATATACGACGGTTCGGATGAAAAATCAACATAGATTCAATGTCGTCTTGCTATCTGGGTATTCATAACCATTATTGTTTCTGTTGCATCACTTATCATTCATCATTATCATTTCATCAGAGCATTTTTGAAGCTGTTGATGTTACATTAAAGTCTGTATTTCAAGTCTGTATTTCAGGTGGTAGCTTAATCACATAATGATCTGTCATTGCATGTTTAACTGTATTCATGTTATCCATATTGCTTATTAGAGAGTTGTTAATTGAGGGTCTGAAGTTGCGGGGAAGTGAGAAAGTTAAGGTAAAGTTAAGATGATTCCATATCTGCTTACAATACAACACATCACATATAATAAAATCACAGCATGGAGGCCTGTGGGCCCAGCACAACTTGCTGTAGGGGAATCTGCCCGACAACAGATGACTCGGAAGAGGTTCACTGAGGACAAGACACATGGTTGGGCCTGTACATACACACACCGTATCTTAACTTGTTTTGCTCAAAACTGCTACGTGACTTGTCCGGTGTACGTGACCATTTAGCAATAACAGGGAACATCTGGAGTAGGGAGTGAAGGGTCTCCAAGGTCCGATGTACTGGAATGTTCTTGGATTACGGGAATTGATACTTAGATTTACAGTAAATCCAACTGCTTTGACGCATAATGTTCTTCATCAACTGATATATATATGACTGTTCATCTGTTATTGTGGGGAGGGAGATTGGCTTTGGAAGTGTGATGATGCTCATCTTCCCCACATATATATGTGTTTAATAAAATCACTATTTTGACATCTACTGGGACTTTGCAGTCGTTTGTCCCCCACCTCAAATCCGAACCATGACAAGAGGAAATGGATTCTATTCTGTTAGTTACTCATCATTTACCTCCATCCACAGATGACACTTTGTTTCTCTCCTGCAGGTCTACCAGCAGGATTTGTCGGACTGATCGTTGTTGTTCTCCTTCTTCTTGTCGGTGTTGGTTTCTTGATCTACAGAAAACATAAAGTGTCCCGATATTCAAACAAGGTTCCTACTGAGAATATTGAGGCTCCTCAACCTGGGTTGGAAATGACATATAAGTAATAGACAACAGTAGTAATTGAACACAAGTGTCTTACAGTGCAACAGATCTCAAACTAAAGAGTGAATTCATGAGTTTAAAGGTTTGTAAAGATGATTCACCACCACGTGTAGCTAAAATGGCGGACTCATAGTCCGGTGTGTTCATGGTAATGAATCTGAGAACTGTTTCATGTCTTTGTGAGTTTAAAGGATGTAAGCTAACTACTGAGAGATGCACATAACGTCAGTAAAATCATGAGCTTATGGACAAGCCTTTGTTAAACAGAATAAATGTGTCATGTCATGAGGTGCTTGTGTAAATGGAAATGCTGACTAAATGTAGAACCAGGCTGAGCTACGGAGCACGTGCACAAACTCCATAAAGGGAACAAGCAGCCTTGAGAAGGACAGACTCTACTCAATGAAGGAAGCCACCTGACAAGATAACAACAACATCCTGGGAGGGCTGCACTCACATCGTATAACCACGCTTGCACAACACACTTTGTAACCATATATAGCAATTTGTTTTATCTAATGCAGCAACAAGCTTTATGAGTATTCATGTGTGTAAACAATAAAAACAACCTGCAGCGGGAAGCAAGTTGAAGTGGGTTGGAGACAACTGCTTCTGTCTCGGGAGTGAAAACTTGAGCTCTGTGTGACCTCGTTCCTGAGTGAGTTTCTGTTTATCCAGCAGTATCAGGGGTAAAACTCTGACAGGAACTGTTTCAGTACTACTGTGGTGCTGTTTTACAGTGCAGGTTTGTTGTGTTATTGTCACTGTAACACTGTGCAGAAGTGTAGTCAGTATGTTATGAGGCCGCGTTCAGACTGTTAACCTGCTGTTTCTGTTTTTGAAGTTTCTGCAAAAATAAATATGTTGCACAGGAGACGAGTTAGCCCATCATTTTCTACAGTGTAACATTAACAAACAGAGAAACCAGCTGAGTCCAGGCTCAGTGGAAAATATATTATTTCTTAATAAAAATGAATAGAGTGTTGACCATGCCTCCGCAATACTACTGCAAATCAAACACTCTTCCTCTTCACTTTTCTTCTCAGCACATCTGTTTACAGTTAGAGACAAACAGACAAAACAGTGCAGAAAACAACCATTTACAACTAAATGCTGCCTCCTCTTTAGTGCAGTATACAGAGAATTCATGTGTTTACAGCACACGGCAGTTAAGTTTTGTTTCATGTTCATTCGTGTCTGCATTTTGGGTCCACTCCTCACTCCATACAGTCTGCTTCAGCCAGACTGTGACACAAGTATGTGTCAGTATGACCTTGTGAAAACTGCTTAGCTTTGCTTAACAATGTTTCACTATGTAATCTGCTAACTGTTGGGGAGTAGAAGGACGAAACTCCCGAGATGACCGGTGCCAGGAGATTCCTGGGAAAAGATAGTGGCAGTTGCTCTCTGCCATTAATTAATTCTTCGATCCTAAATATGATCAACCTATCTCTAATAATCGGCTATGTACCACAGGCCTTCAAGGTGGCTGTAGTTAAACCTTTACTCAAAAAGCCATCAATAGACCCAGCTGTCTTAGCTAATTACAGGCCAATCTCCAACCTTCCTTTCACATCAAAAATCCTTGAAAGAGTAGTTGTCAAACAGCTAACAGATCATCTGCAGAGGAATGGCTTATTTGAAGAGTTTCAGTCAGGTTTCAGAGCTCATCACAGCACAGAAACAGCTTTAGTGAAGGTTACAAATGATCTTCTTATGGCCTCTGACAGTGGACTCATCTCTGTGCTTGTCCTGCTACACCTTAGTGCTGCGTTCGATACTGTTGACCATAATATCCTATTACAGCGATTAGAACATGCTGTAGGTATTACAGGTACTGCGCTGCAGTGGTTTAAATCATATCTATCTAATAGACTCTGTTTTGTACATGTAAATGGAGAGTCCTCTTCACACACTGAGGTTAATTATGGAGTTCCACAGGGTTCAGTGCTAGGACCAATTCTATTTACATTATACATGCTTCCCCTAGGCAGTATCATTAGAAGACATAGAATAAATTTTCACTGCTATGCAGATGATACGCAGCTCTATCTATCCATGAAGCCAGGTAACACACACCAATTAGTTAAACTGCGGGAATGTCTTAAAGACATAAAGACCTGGATGGCTGCTTTCTGCTTCTTAATTCAGATAAGATAAGATAAGATAAGATAACCTTTATTAGTCCCACACGTGGGAAATTTGTTTTGTCACAGCAGGAAGTGGACAGTGCAAAAGTTATGAAGCAAAAATTAGAATAAAATAAAATAAGAATAAATACAGTATACAACTGTACAAAATAGAATAAAATAAAATACTATATACAGTAGAATAAAATAGAATAAAATATGCAATAAGATAAAAATAGAATACAAGTGCTATATACAACTCAGTAAAAATACAACGATGCCAGATCAGATCAAACTGAGGTTATTGTACTCGGCCCTGAAAATCTTAGAAATATGGTATCTAACCAGATTCTTACTCTGGATGGCATTATCTTGGCCTCCAGTAATGCTGTGAGGAACCTTGGAGTCATTTTTGACCAGGACATGTCATTCAACGCACATATTAAACAAATATGTAAGACTGCTTTCTTCCATTTGCGCAACATCTCTAAAGTTAGAAATATCCTGTCTCAGAGTGATGCTGAAAAACTAGTTCATGCATTTATTACTTCCAGGCTGGACTACTGTAATTCTTTATTATCAGGATGTCCTAAAAACTCACTGAAAAGTCTTCAGTTAATCCAAAATGCTGCAGCAAGAGTCCTGACAGGGACTAGAAAGAGAGAGCATATTTCTCCTGTTTTGGCTTCCCTTCATTGGCTTCCTGTTAAATCCAGAATTGAATTCAAAATCCTGCTCCTCACATACAAGGTCTTAAATAATCAGGCCCCATCTTATCTTAATGACCTTGTAGTACCATATCACCCTATTAGAGCACTTCGCTCTCGCTCTGCAGGCCTACTTGTTGTTCCTGAGTATTTAAAAGTAGAATGGGAGGGAGAGCCTTCAGTTTTCAGGCCCCTCTTCTGTGGAACCAGCTTCCAGTTTGGATTCGGGAGACAGACACTATCTCTACTTTTAAGATTAGGCTTAAAAATCTCCTAACTGAATATATCAGGCACTGATTCTACAAGGACAGCACTCCCTTCTACTCTTTACTTGCAGCAGCTAAAGATGAGTTATTTTTTTATGATTTAGTCCAAAGTTCAATAAGGCAGATCTGTAGTCAGTCATCTGCCTCTTTTCACAGGTGTTTAGTTTCTTTCTGCTCTTTACATCATGACCACTTTCCCATGCTGTCACTCTCAAACTTTTGTAGTTACTCTAGTTCAGTCATCTTCTTGCCTGCCTGCCTTCAAACTTCATGTAACCCACATCCTCCCCATCTAACACGGTTTATTTTGAAGAGATGAGCAGTACATGTGTGGCTCTCCTGTTGTTTAGTTTGTCTAACAGTAAAAACAGAAACACTGTAGAATCACTTGTGGCTGGTCTTACAGTCACACAGAAATGAAAATGAAACATGTTGTTTCTTTTATTTTTGAGATCTGACACACACACAGATTTACCCACATATGAGACAAACAAAGACCAACAACAAGGAAAAAGGAAAAATGAGCCCTTAATACAGAACGTGAGCAGGGACCAGGACAAACCACAAACCAATCACTGCTTTAAGACTGAGCCAGTTGCTCCTGGATCAGTCTTTTTAGGGCAGTTTTAGGCCGGTTCCCCTCACAAACTTTATAGTGTAAGACATCACTATGTTCACTTTGGCTATTAACCAGTTTGTGGCCTAAAATTTATTTAAACATCATTCCACTTTCTTTTATTTCAATTGGCAAATACATTTGTAGAATGCATGCTAATGTTCAAAATAAAAATAAAAACTAAAGATTAGAAGAAAACATTATAATTACAGAGCTTCTGTTTAAAGATGGTCCGCACTGAGATTTCTCAGTCCATTCGACTTTGACTCAACTGAACTCACTGCTCTCAACTATTATTTTAAATTTGTAATCAAACGAGACAGTCTGTGAACATGGATTCAAAAACTCATGTTAAACTATATTTTGTCAGGGTTTAGAATTTTAAAGTTATTTCATATTCAAATACATCATCTCCAACAAAATGTCGACTGTGACAGACAAACAGAAAAATCAGAATATCAGACAGCTACACCCTCAGCATCCACACAGTCAGACCATGAAACCTATAAATCGTGTCTTTAGCTCATAAATCCACTATGTCCAGTGACTGCCATCTTAGTCCTTTTCCCGACTGATTATCAATCATGGGACACATAAAAATGACTAATAGTATGTATTACACAAAAACAAGCTAACAGCTAACTGAATTCAGTTTTGGTACAGATGCATGTTTGGTATCTACTGTGATAATAAAAAAGTCAAATAGTGGCATTTAGCTGGTTCAGGTGTGAAGCCTGGAGTTTGTCTCATCCCCAAATCATTAAATATGGTAAATGGACCAGTTTCATAAAGTGCTTTTCAATTCGAGCATAAAGCGCTGATATTACATAGATATTTATTCAAGGCTGCATAGAAAGGCTTTTATTAACATCAGGTGTACCCTCTGCACTAGGTTGGAGCCTAATTACTGCCTTTAACTCTGATAAAACCAAATCTGATGTTCCAACATTTTTCAGGCTGAGAATTATTACCTGCAATGCTCCAGTTTGACCTCACGGTGGCAGTGCTCTCTCACTGTTATCATGGCTACACTCAGACTACAGGAGAGAAGGCTCTACTAAAACTGATGTTTTATGACGTCTTTATGACATCATGCTGATGTCAGCCTGATGACATCATCAGGTTTTATAGATCATGTGCTGATGTCAGCAGTGTTAATATGTAAATCTAGTGCAGTATATTAATCTTTGTGTCAGTGTGAAGTCACATAATGTTGCACTGAAAAAATACCATTTTAAAAAGCTCAAACACAGAAAGTGTTCATGTCCTCCAACGACTAATATATTACTTTAATGTTTGGCGATGGAAACTAAAGCTTTGTCCTCATTCACGTGAGCCTGACCTTTGACCTTTGTATTTATTATCTTTACAAACACTCAAAGAGCTGCATTACATTTAAATGTGTGACTGGTTGGCTGAGCTGTTTGATCCCAGATAGCAAGACGACATTGAATCTATGTTGATTTTTCATCCGAACCGTCGTATATGGTCGGGGTTGAAATGCCAATGTTGTAACAACATTGAAATACTGTGGTAAACCGACGGTCTTACTATAGGGACGTTGTAACGATGTTGATTCACCGTTGTTTTTTTGTCATTGATATTTGATCTATTTATAGTCGACCAGGTGACAACAACAACATCGAGAAAACGTCTATTTATAGTTGACGATCATTCGGCTCCGGTCACCATCAAAAACCATCGATTTGTAGTTGAGCATTAAATTGCATTGCAACTGATCGGGTATAAAGTACCAGAGAAAGTAGATTTATTGTTCATTTGTTATCAATGACTTGGTGTGGTTCACCAGCTTTAAAAAATCGTGTCTACATGCAATTTATGTATAGTTGACCGGGAAATTAAAGCAGCGATCACTTGGACTATTCCGCAGCACCCCTCTCACATTGGTACATCCCCCCCCCTCCCCCGGTATTCATTGTCTTCTACAGTAGAGCGGGACATTTAATTTACTCTCAGCGGAATTGACCGGAGAAGGCATCAGTTCATGCACTGCACTGGCCCGCACCACGATTAGTATAAGGTAAGAATGAATGATTTTTTTTTCCTACTCGGTATTTCCATGTTTGCATTTGAATAACATAAAAAAAAACTTGTTAATGTTGTACATTAACAAGTTTTTTAAATTGTGTCTACTTCTTACAATCTGGCAACAAATAAATTGCACTGCGAACAAAGTATATCAACAAAGAAAACATTTTCGTTTCATAATTTCTTCGTTATATTCCCTTACAAAGCTAGCTTTAACGCTTCGAGGTTTCCTTTGTTCTTGCCGTCGCCTCGGCGCTTGACCCAGACTTTCGCTCTGTAGTTGCTTAGTACTACAAAAAATTCTAAATCTGTGATATATGATTGATAAACGTAAAGTTAACTGTATAAACGTGTTCAATGACTTTGTTACTTTTGATGATTGGAGAGCACTCGCTTCAATGCGCACACGAAAACTTTAGACTCAGTTTGAATGCTCACGCAGCATGCGTGACTGTACGTTGCACGCTCACCTAACTTTAAGTTGCACGCGTACATGACTTTCCGTTTGTGCCTTGAATAATGAATAAGGCTACGTCCACACGTACCAGCGTATTTTTGAAACCGCTGATTTTTCTATGCGTTTGCACCTTTTGTCCACACGTAATGTATGTCTGGCCGTACATTGTGTTTGTATTTCCAGGCACATTTCACGAAGCAGAACGCAGTCTTCAGAGATATCCACGTGAACGCTGTGATACGTCTGACCTTCAGTCCGAAGAAGAAACCCAGACCAGTCTTAAAAGAAAGCACAAGTAAAACCTTTTTATTCACAAACATATCTTTGATTGTTAAGAATTTATGATCTTGTCTTTTATACATATCTGTGGTGCTTGCATACTGCAATATCGCCACATAATATAGTCCAAAAAGTGGAAGTTTGTAAACTTTTTAAAAATGCAAAGCCGTGTACACTTGTGCACTTCAAAAATTCATTGCATACTGTACCTTCTTGCACGTCTCTGTTTCCTGTGTGTGTTGTTAGAAATCAAACTAACTTTAGGAAACAATATGCCAAAAGCATATTTACAATTACTTAAGACCGTTTTTAATTTCTTTTCTTTAGACCAAATCCCCTGTACACATATACGGACTCAGAGGATGAGTTTTTTTGTGGGGAAAGCCTACAAAAATACGGTTTCCCCAGGCCCCTCGAGTGAAAATACCAGGTAATAAAATACTGTCTAGTGTCTTTGTACATATGTGTCTGACACGAGGAAACTTTTTTGACAAGTTGTCTGTATTCTTAAATACTTAAAAAATGATCTTTTTCTAAACAGCCCTCATCACTCCGCAGTCTGCCCCCCAGCCCACTGATAGCAACCATCATAATGCCCCACCCAGCTTCCGGCACCTTTCGCCACTCCGGCACAAACCGACACAGCTTTGCGATCTCCCCAGCATGCAGAGTCTGATGTCTTCCCTATAGATGGTATGCTTTTAAAAAAGCTTTAAAGCTGCATCACAATGTCATTGTACTCTTATCTAAAAAAAAAACCTAATTTATACTCCTGAATGTCATCTTGTTGTGATTTTTTTTTTCTGTAGATTCCAGAGACTCTGTGAAGCCACTATTACAAGGCAAGTTTGAAAATCTTGGAATTTCACAGTTTACATGGTATAACAAATATATGTGACAGGCAAAAACTAGTAAACACTTTTAGCAGTTACAAGAACTAACAAATGAATATCCAACAAAAGGGAATAGAAATACATTGCACTGCCAATACTTTGGTTTATTCTTTGTATGACTTGAAAATCAGGCTTTAGGGAAAACTAAATGACATGTTTCTATCATCAATTACATGAAGTAAACACACAAGCACTTGCATACACATTTAAGACATGAGACACGCTAATTCCATCTCATAAAATGTGTCTATAGGTGAGACGCTTTGCGTTGATTGGTGCTGCTGGACCACACTGGAGGTGCGAGTCCGCCGTGTAATGGTTTATGCCATTACAAAGGAGCTGGCGTCTGTACTCAACTGGGCAGGGAAAAAAAAACAAGGACCAGACAAAGCAAAAAAGGGCATTTAAAGAGACAGCGCTGTGCAGATGCATATTTGGTAAGTTTTAACATTTATTGTAGTTTTATGAGCCCAAAGTGAACAATAAAGGGATCAATTGATGTGCTGGGTGCATTTCACATTTCCTATGTCTGTTTTTTGCTATATTACTTTGTCTTTCTTAATAACAAGACTTTCATGTCCGGTTAATCTGGAGATGGAGTCTTTGGTCTTCGGCTTGTTTTGTCCTCGGGTTGTACACTTTGCACAGCCCGAGGACCCATGTTTTCTTTTTTTTTTTTAAAGGATACACGGCACACCATGCTAAGACATATCACATTTTCAGCTTATAGCTCTTTGGGAATCAAATGCGGCAGTTTGCTGATTTCCGCCTGGTGACTTTCATGTTTATCAGCCTAGGAGTTTACATACTTTCTCCCTGCTGAAGACAATTAACAAGAGCTTATTCATGTGCTCTAATTCCCTTTTTTTGTGTGTGTGTCTATTTTTTGTCCTAGATGGCCTGGCGCAGCAGGTAGGGGCGAACTCTATGTCTGAGTTGGTCTTTGCTCAAGCAGTCCAGAAATGGCTCAGATATGCTCCAGATCGTACGGGTGGTGCGCAGGACGCCCATCATCCATCCCCATCCCGGAGTAAATAATAAAAAGTGACGTGAAACATAGAAATGTAAATAGGAAACTTTGTCTTTTAATAAAGTATTTTGCAAATGATACATGTCTATTGACCTTTTTTGGTTTTTTGTTTTTTTCAATAAAAAGCAACTGTGCGAAAGAGGTGGAAAATCAATACCATATCTCAACAGTGTTTCAATATCAGAATCTGACATTGTTTCAATGTCAACAGTGTTAGAAAATATAACGTCGAATCAATGTCAGGTTTCAACATTGATTCAACATCAAAACCTGACGTTGTTTCAACGTTAAAAATGGGTGCAAGAGTGATGTTGGGTCAACGTCACACTTCAACGTTGCTTCAATGACGTCGCCTGATATTGACTCAACATTGTTTCAATGTTTCCTTGCTATCTGGGATGTCATGTGTCAGAGTTCAGCTTCACATGTTTGAAATAATAACACATTTCTGGGAGCAATAATGACAGAATAAGGAACAGGACAGACGATGACGACCTTCTTCTGTTGGACATGTGCACATCAGTTATATGCATTGATGCAGGGCTGCTTCACAAGTACACACACACACACACACAACAATCAGTGCAAGAGCACAACTACAGAAACTAGTTATGAAAGTATAATGCAGATAAAGTACATGATATATGACACAGTGATGCTATCAAACAACAACACAAAGAGTCCAGATGAGCAAACAGTCACTGCTCAGTGTCCGAGTCCGTCCTAAACCTGAACAGCTGTTCACCAGAATCCTGCTGATTGCTGCTCAAAGCTGCTTTCAGAGAAAGTGAAGCTGTGATCAGTGTCAGTCTGAGGGTTTCTGTCACATGTGAGTGTGTTCTCACAGCAGATCATTGAGTCGGCCTCAGATCTTCTTGAATCTGTAAAAACTGGAATCACAGGCTGTAGAACCACAGAGCAGCTGACTGGTGTCCTCTGATTGTTGGGTTTTTCTCTGTATCTATTATTGTGCGATCTACTGTACAATATAAAGCGCCTTGAGGCGACTTTTGTTGTGATTTGGCGCTATATAAATAAAATTGAATTGAATTGAATTAAAGGTTTCACCTACAACATTCAGTTAAAGAGGAAAAACTCTGATCTGTGCTGACATCACTTCCTGGTTCAGACTGAAGGGGAGGACGAGGAGTTCACTCTAACACTTAAACACTGAGATGGTGTCACATGTTCATATGGTGCACACAGCAGTGGGACAGCACTTTGTAACATGTGATGTGACTTTGATAAAGAAACGTTCTTCTTATTATTGTGACTTTGAGACATTGATGTCACATGTTTTACTCTCTCCACACTCAAAGAGCTTCAGAGTGTCTGATTGAAACATCTTCAGGCTCTGACCTCAGAGGAGGGACAGAAGGAAACTGTCAGATCATCAGTGTGATCATTATTGTCTAAACTTCATTAAGCAAACCTGAATAAACATGAGAACATGTTCTGCTTCCCTCTGACCTTTTACTTTGTGTTCCTCTCATCTTTGCTCGTTCACTGAGTTTTTGGAAACTTTTGTAAACCTTGTTGTAGACAAGAACTGACTTTAGACAAAACCTTCAAAATAAATGAAGGTAAATAAATATTTAAATTCAACCCCCCCACCCCGCACACACGCACACTAAACAAAATAGTGGAGACCGGCCACTTGAGGAGGCAACCTACAGGGAGGAGTGCCAAGGGTGCCACCAATTACTCACCCGTGTAATTTCACTGCAGACCTCACTGTCACTCACACTGAACTCTAAATGGTCCAATCTACCCATGCCCAGTGTGTACACTCGCATGCATCAGGGAGGGGATTCCACCTCATGTGCCTAGCCCCTCAATAAGCGGCCGAACCTCCACTAAAGCAATAAAACAAAGCATGGACCGTTAAACAAATTAAAAGATCTACATAAAACAAATACACCCCAAGTCATTGTTCTCTATAAAAGCATCACATAACAAAACAGCATAAGACAAGACAGCAGGAGTATAGCACAATCCTGCAACAAAAGAGGGAAACAGTCATCAAGGCCCACCCTACTATGCCACATTATGATAACGCAAGAGTCCCACTTACCACTCTCTAAAGGGCAAAACTAAACTGTAGTGATGTGACGTTCTGTATCGAGGCTTCGAAGCGTGTGTCGAGTAATGGAGGGGGCGTTTCCGAGATGCGCGTATCGAGGCTTGCTTCATTTATGGGAGGAGTTGAAAATGATGACGTCCAAAGCCTCGCTGCCCGGCTAAACCACGTGACTGGTTCATGAAGCGGTTCAAACTTTGCCGCGAGCTATGACAGCGATATAAACCCCTCAGACTTCACTCAAAATGTGGGTGTTTGATGGAGAGTTGCGGTTAGTGAGAGTTTGGAGACAGTTTGGAGGTTTATGAGAGTGAGGAGAGAAAGTCAGGAGAGAATGGAGCCAGCTAAGAAGAGGAGGATGTCCTCCCCTGTGTGGGAACATTTTGATTTTATTCCTCCCAACAAGGTATGTACATTTCTACAGATGATGTATTTTCATAATACTGATGGTGCAATACAATTCATGTTAAGCTGTCTTTACTTTTGTACAAGGTGAAGTGTTTGCTATGTGCCAGGGAGCTGGGATATAACAACAACACCTCATCCATGCTCAGGCACAACAGAGCTTTGCATGAGAATAAGGGGAACACGGATTGTGGAGCAAGACCAGGTGAGCCATCAAATGCCATGATAATATAGCATGCAGTCATGTTACTAAATGATAGAACAATATTATACAACTGTAATAAGTTACGTGTGTGATATTTATATTTGTGCTTTGTTTTTATTGTCTTTCCTCAGGAGAACAATCTCAAATAGATGGAGACCTGGTTAGCATGGAGATTGAGGACTCCCAGTGTTGGGATTTAGAGATTCTTTTATTGCTATCATATAATCTGCCTTATGATGACTGCATTAATAACATGTTTTACAGTATTATTTTAATAGTAATATTTCTTACAGGGTTCATATTGCATTGAATATGTTTGTCATCACAGTGACCTCTCTATTCACAGGTTGAGTTCATTTATACACAATGCATAACTGTGCTTGTTTAGAGTTGATGTTCCGTCCAAAAGGGTTTTAAGCTTCACTGGTGAGAGTGTCCAGGTGATACATGTTGAGGGAAGATGAGAACATAGCAGGTTAATTGCATGCATGCTTACAGTACACATATTAAATCTAGTAGCAGGCCTGAGCGAAGGCCCAAGTGTCTTCTGCTTCTTATTTGAGACTTGCTGTAATTCTGTCTACTTAGAGATTGGTGACGAGGGTCCATAATTAACTTTCAGGGACCCTGGAGCTTGAAGTTTATCACCTTAAAAGGTAACTGATATAGAAAGGAGAAGTTATATGTCTGTTTATAGTTATTAAGATGTACATGATGTACCCTTGTCTGCAAACAATGTATTTTTGAACTGTATTTGACGTGTACGTGGGGGAGTGATCCTCTTTGCTATAAAACCAGAACTCAGTGTATTTTTGTCAGAGCAAATAAGCCATATGCTGATGATTGTTCTCTGTTGTCAATAAACTCATCGTTTAATTGCACTTGTCTGGGCCTCCGTCGTTTGTTTTCTGGTCTGCAGTTGATCAATCTCGCTTCACCAGCCATTTAGCATTGTGGAGGACAAAAGAATTAAAAGATATGTTAAATCGTTAAATCCTAGTTATGTTCTCCCCACTAAAAAGGTCATAAAAGCAGGGACAATGTAGTTTTTACAGAATAAAATGTGAAGAGGCAGGACTGAGGCTCAAAGCCTCAGTGTGTAGCTGTCCATACCTCAACGTTACAAAAGCACAACCACTTTCCATACCCCAACCACACCTCACAGTAAATGATCATTTCCATTTTAAGCATTTCCAAATGATCATTTTCCATACTGCCAGTATAAATATACACAGTATACTGCCATCACTACAATATAGATGTTTTACACACTCCTTTTGTTGTTGACATTTACAGGCTGTGTGCAAAATGCCACACTCTGCAAATTCATGGCAACTAATATTTTCACGTCCAGTAGATGTCCTACTAGAGCAAATGAAGCTTCACGAAGCTTTGCGCTGGGGTGAACCAATTGGATGAAAAGCTTCAGTGCTTCATGAAGCTTCATCTGCCATCACTACTAAACTGAGTAGCTTTGCTGGAGGGATCTGCAGTGCTTAGCTCTCAGCCACCCTGGACGGACAAGACTGCCAAACACCTCCGTCTGGTAGTGAAGCGCAGCTGTTTCTTATAAGCCCGCTAATTGTCAGCTGTGGATGTTAGTGATGCATTCGCGGACATCATGTAAGATCCTACCCCAGAATCTACTTCACTACAAATAGAAAATACAATTGTGTCACTGAGCAGTGACAAAATTTTCTGATGATAGTTTTTCTGATTTAGCAAAACTGTGCAACTACCCTTGTCTGCAGGAAGGATGATGATATTATTGTCATTAATAAGTGATGTGAGTGCCTTCCTCTCCTCCATGCTAATGTTGGGGACTGGGGGCTTTGCATTGCTGAGACAGATTTACAGATTTACCTGTGAAAAATATGTTTGTGTGCTTTGATTCAAACTAGTATGTTATTTTGTGGCCGTTTCCTGCCTTCCTTTTACCTGTTTCTTTTTTTATTCTGCTTTATTCTATTACTCTGACCAACTGTGAAGCACTTTGGTCAACTTTGTTGTATTATTATGTGCAATAGAAATAAATTTTGATTTGATTTGATTCATACCCAGATAGCAAGACGACATTGAATCTATGTTGATTTTTCATCCAAACCGTCATATATGGTCGGGGTTGAAATGCCAATGTTGTAACAACATTGAAATACTGTGGTAAACCGACGGTCTTACTATAGGGACGTTGTAACAATGTTGATTTACCGTTGTTTTTTTGTCATTGATATTTGATCTATTTGTAGTCGACCAGGTGACAACAACAACGTCGAGAAAACGTCTATTTATAGTTGACGACCATTCGGCTCCGGTCACCATCAAAAACCATCGATTTGTAGTTGAGCATTAAATTGCATTGCAACTGATCGGGTATAAAGTACCAGAGAAAGTAGATTTATTGTTCATTTGTTATCAGTGACTTGGTCTAGTTCACCAGCTTTAAAAAAATCGTGTCTACGTGCAATTTATGTATAGTTGACCGGGAAATTAAAGCAGCGATCACTTGGACTATTCCGCAGCACCCCTCTCACATTGGTACATCCCTCCAGGTATTCAGTGGGCGTTTATCAATATGCGTACTTGTGCGTACTTGCGTTCTCGTGTACTCGTGATACGTCATCAGTCGGAGACCAAGTACTGTTCCAATTCGAAGTACGCATCAAGCCGAGAACGCGAAAAAGTCCCGGATGTGTTCTCGATCCGCCCGTTTTATCGAGCATGCATCGGTGTAGACTTGGGACAGCTATATATCCCAGAATGCATTTCGTCCAAAACTGAACAGCGGACTCCCGGCACATCGTTTTCAACCCCCCCCCCCCCCCCCCCCGCACCGCTCGCGGTCTTCTCACTACTCAGGTTAAAGAAACCCCAGCAGCTGTCTATAGTATTGAGTGTCCACTAGAATAGAAATAAAAGCGTTCTACCATCTCACCTGCTTGTTTTTATTAAGGTATGTACACGTATGTACATGTACACTATTTTTATTAATAGAGGTTTCACTACTGAGGTTAAAAATGATATATAAGTCTCTTAGATCACTTCTAAATGTTAATGTTTGGTTCATTTCAGTGTTTTATTTGTTCCTGAGTAAACCGGTTTGGCTGTGATTAAAGTTAAGCTTTATAACATGTTACTCACAGTTAAATTAGGAGGGGACGGCAATAAAAACTCCGGACCTGTGACATCATCACGTACGCAGGTGTTCCAATTGTACATATCGCGAGTCCGTGCTCGCGTTCTCGGCGGGTACGTACTCCCGTGCGTTCTCTGCGAGTACGTACTCACCGAGAACGCGAGTACGTACTCGCGTACTTGGGCATTGATAAACGGCCATTGTCTTCTACAGTAGAGCGGGACATTTAATTTACTCTCAGCGGAATTGACCGGAGAAGGCATCAGTTCATGCACTGCACTGGCCTGCACCACGATTAGTATAAGGTAAGAATGAATGATTTTTTTCTACTCGTTATTTCCATGTTTGCATTTCAATAACAGTAAAAAAAACTCGTTAATTTTGTACATTAACAAGTTTTTTACTGTTATTTACGTTGCTCCCACAAAATGTGGGAGCCCGAAATTGTGTCTACTTCTTACAATCCGGCAACAAATAAATTGCACTGCGAACAAAGTATATCAACAAAGAAAACATTTTCGTTTCATAATTTCTTCGTTATATTCCCTTACAAAGCTAGCTTTAACGCTTCGAGGTTTCCTTTGTTCTTGCCGTCGCCTCGGCGCTTGAACCAGACTTTCGCTCTGTAGTTGCTTAATACTACAAAAAATTCTAAATCTGTGATATATGATTGATAAACGTAAAGGTAACTGTATAAATGTGTTCAAGGACTTTGTTACTTTTAATGATTGGAGAGCACCCGCTTCACTTCGCACTCAATTCAAACTTTACGTTGCACGCTCACCGACCAATTGCGTTTGCACCTTTCGTCCACACGTAAACAGCGTTTTTGGTCACTGAAAATCTAGATTTCTAAAAACGCTTGCCAGGGTGGATATTTTCGAAAACTCCGTTTTTGCACTTATGTGTCAACGAGAAAAACGGAGAAAACGCAGCGTCAAAGGTCTGCGCCAATTTTGACGTCACACTGTGCGCCACATTTTTGTCTCGGTGCCATGAATTCCTACAATGGCAGACTTAGACAAAATACTGTTAATTTTAGTATATTCAGTGTTTAAATGCATACATATACACACACAGTAACTGTCCCTTCACACATAGGACTAAGTGAACACTGTGATACGTCTGACCTTCAGTCCGAAGCTGAAACTCAGACCAGTCATAAAAGAAAGCACAAGTAAAACTTTTTTTATTCACAAACATATCTTTGATTGTTAAGAATTTACAATCTTGTCTTTTGTACATATCTGTGATGCTTGAATACTGCAATATAACCACATAATATAGTCCAAAAAGTGTAAGTTTGGCTTTTGCATTTTTTTTTTTTTTAAAATGCAAAGGCATGTACAGTTGTGCACTTCAAAAATTCATTGTATACTGCACCTTCTTGCACATCTCCGTTTCCTGTGTGTTTGTTATTATAAATCAAACTGTAACTTTAGGAAAAAATATGCCAAAAGCACATTTGTAATTACTTCTGAACTTTTTCTACTCTTTTCTTTAGACCAAATCCCCTGTACACATATAGTGACTCAGAGGATGAGCAGCCCACAAAAAAACGGTTTCCCCAGGCCCCTCGAGTGAAAATACCAGGTAATAAAATAATGTCTAGTGCCTGTGTACATATCTGTGTGTGACACAAGGAAACTTTTGACAAGTTGTCTGTATTCTTAAATACTTTAAAAAATTTATCTTTTTCTAAACAGCCCTCACCACTCCGCAGTCTTCCCCCCAGCCCACTGACAGCAGGCATCATAATGCTCCTCCCAGCTTCCGGCACCTTTCGCCACTCCGGCAGAACACTCCAAACGACACAGCTTTGCGATCTCCCCAGCATGCAGAGTCTGATGTCGAGGCCTTCCCTATAGATGGTATGCTTTTAAAATTGTTTTAAAGCTGAATCACAATATCATTGTGCACTTGTCTTCAAAACACCAGTTTATACTCCTGAATGTCATCTTGTTGTGATTTGTTTTCTGTAGATTCCAGAGACTCTGTGAGGCCACTATTACAAGGCAAGTTCGAACATCTTGGAATTTCAGATTTTACATGGTATAAATGGTAAATTGCCTATATTTGTACAGCGCTTTAACTAGTCCCTAAGGACCCCAAAGCGCTTTACACATTCAGTCATCCACCAATTCACACACACATTCACACACTGGTGATGGCAAGCTACATATACAAATATCATATATATGTGACAGGCAAAAACTAGCAAACACTTTTAGCAGTTAGAACAACTAATACTTGAATGCAGAATGTTACACCATCACTTATGGTTTTGTTTGTGTGTGTGTGTGTGTGTGTATTTTTGTCCTAGATGGCCTGACGCAGCAGTTAGGGGCAAACTCTATGTCAGAGTTTGTCTTTGCACAAGCGGTGCAGAAATGGCTCCGATACGCCCCAGACCGTTGGGTGGCGCAGGACGCACATCATCCGTCCCCATCCCGGAGTAAAAACTATAAAGTTATGTTAAAATATAAATGTAAATAGAAAACTGTGTTTTAATAAAGTATTTAGCTAACGAAACATGTCTATTGACATTTTTTTGTTTAGTTTTTTTTTCTCTGTTACATCACATGCAATGCTTTCTTATTTTAGGATATTATTATTGGCATGATACATTGTGAGACATTTGATTTTTATAAAGGGTGTCCAGTTTGAGGAATAAGTGCATGTGTTTAGGTGGTTTAAGTATTGATGGAAACATGCAGTAGTTTAGTATTGGTTAAAATAACTATAAAGAAAGATAGATTTCCAGTCATGATTTAACTGTTGTTTTAATGAAAAACAACTGTGCGAAAGAGGAAAATCAACACCATAGCTCAACAGTGTTTCAATATCAGAATCTGACATTGTTTCAATGTCAACAGTATTAGAAAATATAACGTCGAATCAACGTCAGGTTTCAACATTGATTCAACATCAAAACCTGACGTTGTTTCAACATTAAAAATGGGTGCAAGAGTGACGTTAGGTCAAAGTCACACTTCAACGTTGATTCAATGACGTCGCCTGATATTGACTCAACATTGTTTCAATGTTTCCTTGCTATCTGGGTAATGTAATCAGAAGCAGAATTCACACAGTGATATTTATAAATCACAAACTGACCAAAACTGTAAGTGAAACCTTTCTGTGTGTCTCTGTAATCACACACAATCACATGTGTTTTCAAGACTTATTGAAGAGAGAGAGAGAGAGAGAGAGAGAGAGAGTGTGTGTGTCCTCACATCATCAGCTCTGCTTCACCTTCTTGTTCACAGTCTGTTAAATGTTCTTCATGTTCTTCATGTTGTTCTCTGCATGGATCACTTACACTGCTCTCTAATGGATCTGTGTTCTCCACACTTCAGTTAGCAGACATAAGCTCTCCCTGGCTTACAGCACAGCAGAGCTCTGCACTGTTTATATCTTTATAAACTTGAGTTTTCCGGTTCGAGCCCACCCTTGATCAGATATGACCTGCTGTTGTTCACCCTAACTCCCCTGTCTGCTCGCTGTGCTCTCCTCTCTAAGGTTGAACATATGAACTCCTCGCTGTTCCACAGAACCACAGGACTGAAATTCAAGGAACATTTGAAAGAATTTTAACTTGCAGATCTTTGCTTGGATGGACACAAATTAAACTGGAGCATTTTTACTATCTTTAAAGTCAAACTGTTGATCACAGTTTTTTCGTTCAATGAGAAAGAAAAGCTTTCTTAGTTCATAAATTCATTCTGTTTATTCATCTAATTTCAGTTCCAAATCTCAGCTGGTGTTAACAGCGTGGACTTAAATAACAGAGAAAGGATCTGCTTTAAACTGTTCATCTCATTTATAGAAATGTTGTCATATTTAGGGACACATTCATCTAAAACCTCAGAAAACTCCTGGATTACATCATTACTAGGTTTAAATCCACATTAATCGCACAAAAGTTCAGAAAAATAACTGAATTAAAAAGTCGGACAGGTCTCAGCCACACAGAGGACGTCCAGTCTGCGAGAGCAAAGAGCAGTCCTTTAAGCCTTTAGTGGTCACTGCAGTGGACAAAATGTTATTGTTTGTCTTTTTTCAGTTTTTTATTTGTTCATGAGTAAATCGGTTTGGCTGAAATTAAAGTTATTAGATTAGATTAGATAAAATAAAACTTTATTAATCCCCCGGGTGGGTTCCTCCTTGGTTTTCACACAGCTGAATAAACATCAAAAAGAAAACTGATTAAACAGAAGTGTGAGATGGTTGAGAATTTACGCCAGTGTCCTGTTATATTTTAGATAGCAAGGAGCAGACGGCCAAGTTTATTAAACTCCACCGAGACAGCGGTGATGCAAATCTGAAGGCTGGACCGTCCCATTTCACAGCCTCGGTCTTTGAAGGACCTGGCCCACGTAGACCACGAAGGCCGGGTCCTCCAAAGGATGCGGCCTAGGTTTTGGGACACAGCTTAAGACAAGAGAGCTTCAGAAGAGCAACAGGATGGAGAAGCCAGACGGATTTCAAGGCTCTGGAAGTGGAACTGGTGTCAGATATGAAGAAGCTGTAACCAGTAAGAAGGCCTCTGACAAGTGAAAAGAGGGATGGTTGGTGCTACAGCATCTGTTTCAAGACTGTTGTACATGTGTATATAATAGATGAGGCTTGATTTGAGTTTTTATTATTTTTGTAAATAAATTATTTGCTGCACTTACATTTTGGTCTCCTTGGCAACCACCCCCTTTTATTTTTAGCTGGTCTCCAATTGTTGGAAAAGGACCTCCCTCTTCTTTCTCTTTTCCCCTCATTACAATTACACTGGAGGCGTTTTCACATGGATATTCTTTCTGTCTTTCATAGAGCTGCTCACCTTCTTCTGAAATCCCTGCTTTAAACATTTTACAACAGGAGCAAAGTGGAAATAGAGACTTCCTGTCTGTTCCATGCTGAAACATCTCAGATGTCATATTTGGGGTAAATGTTGCTGGTTTATTGTACTTATGGCAGATTATTAAAAACAAACAAAATGCTTTTGGCACAGACTACAAGAAATGATTAAACAGAAGTGTGAGATCACAGAAATCCCTCTTTTCACTTGTTAGAGGCCTTCTTACTACATACATCTCCTCCATGTCTGACACCAGTTCCATGGACACTTCCAATTATCATTATTTAAACACTGTTACATGAACTGTGTGTCTTTTCCAGCTTCTTCGACCCTTGTTTATCCTCCTACGTGTGTCCGAGCTGTCAGACAGTGAATGAAGGTGACACACGGAGGAGCAGGAGTTCCTACCTGGAGCTCAGCATGGAGAAATGAAGCTGCTCCCGCTTCTCCGTTATTCCTCACAGACAGACAGAGCAGTGCCGTTATCTCTTAATCCTCACTCTCCTTGCTCCTCTTCTTTAACTCTGCAGTGAAGCTGCTGCAACATCACTTCCTCCTTCCTCCAGGAAATTGAATATGTGGAAAGACAGGAAGTAAAATGGCACGTGAGGAAAATAAACTATCAAAGTAAAACAGGAACTAGCTCGAGCCAGCGAACTATGAGCAGCTTGCTGGGTGAGAATAATCACATTCAGTGCTTCAGTTTGACCTCATGGTGGCAGTGCTGTCTCAAACTCCCCAAACTCAAACCAGGGCTCTCTGTTTGCTAAGAGGAAACACCCGTGGATACTTCACAACAGTCTAAGAGTCAGATCTGCAGATGCAGATGTGGAAACATGTGGATCACTCTGCTGGAATTTCCTGTGTGTGTGCTGTTTGTCTCTGTGGGTGGATGGAAGCTCAGTGTTGACTAAGAACATCCTGACACAGTTTAGGTCTGAACATCTTCTTAGAGTTAGTTTCACCAGGAAACCATGTAGGATTTTCACCTGTTTGACAAACACAAATGTGAGAGATTTAATCACAAAGGAAAATCTGCTGCTTGAAGGAAAAATGTTGTGAATGAAATTCTGTTTGTTCACTGGTGACCAAAGTTAACAGCTCAATATCTCAGATGCCAAAGGAAATAATCAACATATTAAAACTTCGGTGAAAATCCTGTTTAACCTTAAAGGCTGTCGTCATTATTTCTACAGTGTCAGATTTTTTACAAAAACTCATACTGACAAAAAAATGCCACCTCCCTACAAATGGCTGCAAAAATACTTAAATTATTTAGTAATAATTTACTTTTTTCCTTTAAATGACTCAGTCTTTTCAAACCACTTCAGCCTGAAATATAAATATCCAGTATTAATTATAGATTCTGGATTTTAACCCTTTAAAGAAGAGGGACTCCAGCTGAGGAGGAGCAGAGGCTACAAAAGGACACACTTTGGTCTTTACATGTCAGCTTCACACATGGTGCTGCAGCTCTTCTTGTTCTGTCCATGCAAACGTCACACTGCCCTTACAGTTGATGATGGGAGGGGTTTGCAGCGTCACCCTGCAGGTTTGAACCGATTCATTCTTTGACCTGTAAACACCGCACAACATGAGCATCCCTACATAAGCCTGCAGTTCCTCTGTTCCTCTCTAAACGTTCCCCATGCAGGTTTGTCACACAGGAACCTGAGACTGCTGGGACGTAGCAGAGTGTTGCAGTCTTTGTGAGAGACCAAAATATGGAGAATATGGAGACTCCAGCTGGTCTGTTTCCACCTCTGATCCTTCCTCAGAGGAGGACGAGGAGCCATCTTCACAGTCAGTGCACTCGGTCATTTCCACAGCCTCCTGTGTTCTGTAAGGCTTTCCATCTACAAAATGACTGCTCCTGCACTCCTGCCCATGTTTCTAACTATGCACAAGAACACACACACACACACACACACACACACACACACACACACACACACACACACACACACACACACACACACACCATTATTCAACATCAGTAGTGGCTTACAGTTGATCTTCAGCTTTTGGCCTTAAGATAAAATGTGGTGGTTTTTGTGTAGCTTATAAATTTTAAGCCATTTTAATAATTATGATCATAACCCTAGTCCTCATGGTGCAAACACTCCCTGTGTTCAGGTGCTGCTTTGTGAGCCTCATTTGTAGAAAATGTCTTGAAACTTCTCTGTTCACCATCTGGAGCTGGAGGCTGGGAGGAAGAGCTGGTCGTCCAGTCGGGGTCTTTGATTCTCTTCCTCTGCGGGTCTGGAGCGGACTTCTTGTCTCCAGCCCAGAGTAAAGGGGACCATCTCCTGGGTCTGGGGGCATTTTACCCCTCTGGGGGTGCTGGTGCCTGGTAGATTATATTTGGGGAGTGTGAGTGTGTTTACAGTATTCAGCTCTGTTTGTCTCCATGTTGGGCGAGTGCTGAGTATTTGTATATGTGTGCATGAGGGAGGGATTGTGTGTTTGAGTCTGTGTGTGTCTGTTTGTCTATGTTTATGTGTCAGGTGGGGTCTCAGACTCCACCTGCCTTAGAACATTTCAGGCAGCCCCCACAGGTGTGTGGGCCTTTCTCTTCCCATCACACTCTGTGCCAGTGGCTCCTGCCGGTGCGTTGATGGTTAT
This sequence comes from Pelmatolapia mariae, assembly GCF_036321145.2. Classification (NCBI taxonomy): domain Eukaryota; kingdom Metazoa; phylum Chordata; class Actinopteri; order Cichliformes; family Cichlidae; genus Pelmatolapia; species Pelmatolapia mariae. Next base: position 71,034,084 of record NC_086229.1, read on the forward strand.
TATTATTATTATTATGTATTATTATTACAGTCATCATTTCTTCTTTACTCTTAGTTATGCACATGTTGGTTGTTGCTGTTGTTTCTCTACTGTGTTGAAGTTGATTCTCTGCATTTTCTCTCTATCCTGCTTCTTCTGTAATAAAATAAAAAAAATCCTGATAAAGTTCTAAGAAAATCTGACCATCACGTGGAGCGTTACAGTGAATGCTGTAACGCTCCACGTGTGAAAGTAAATCTGTTCAGACAATCCTGATTGCTACACTGTCGGACAGGACAGGGGGAATAGTCTCATAATGTGTCCCAGAGAGAGCTCATGTTTCTAAAGTAGGAAAGCCTGCAGAATCAAAGAGCAGCTGAGCGATGTCCTGTAAAAGGTTTTAGTTAAAGAGAAAAAACTCTGATCTGTACTCTGGTAAAAACAGGAGAGGGATGTGGAGATTGTTAAGATTCAGAAGTTAAGGAGAGATATACAGGAAATCCAAATAACAACACTTGTCCGGCAGGGTGGAGTCAAACGATGATTTTTAATAAAGACACGCAGCGTGGGGAAATGTAACACTGTACGCAGACAGCATCAGATCTCCGCCCAGCAACTACACAAGAATAGTTTTATAGCATCAGGGTTTAACACCCCCTCTTGCGTCAGATAAACACAATACATGCATACGTCAAATCAAAACCACAATGACTTTTAACATAGTTTAAAAGAACATTGTCTTCATCTCCACGTCCTGCCCGCGCTTATCTTCTAGAACATCAGGCACACGTTCTGCACAAACTGTCACATATGCACGCACAATTTTGCAGCCACAAGCAAAACATGATTAAACTTTCACCTATAAATAAGTCTATCTAAGATGTGTGCGTATGTGTGTGTCAGCCTCTGCTTGCACTCATTTTCACCTCTCACCTCTTCAGCTAAGACTTTCCAGTAGACACACGGCCAGCACGTACACAACTGAAACTATATGTGTAATATATCAAATACATGTTTTAATCAAGAACCTCTACTAAAAGCTTAATCAAAAGATATAGATACATAAAAGATACTAAAGAATAACCTGATTGTTCATAACCTGCTCAAAATACTTGCACTCAGACTTCGCTTTCGGTTTCACTTTTGCAAAGCATGGCGTTTCCTGTCAGCCTGCAACTCAGTCTTTCACAAGAGTATAAAAACATTCAAAAGCCTTTAGGATTATAGGTTCAACTCAACAGTTTAAAGTGGTTCTTACTGGACCTGTAATAAAGGCTAATATGATACCAGTATGTTTGAACATCTGAATGCAATATCCATAGTGTTATTAATGGAATGGTAATGATGATTATAAAAAATAGCAGCAAATAATAGCAGCAAAATATCCGTATACTCTACACTCCCTCTCTTGGTGACTCTCTTTAGAGGGTCACCACACTGCACTTGTGTCATCTCTCTGACTCTCTCTAGCCGTCCTCTGACTTAGCAGATCAGACAACAACCTCATGTCATCTAACTGGTCCAGCAATAAAACACCAGCTCCCACTTGAGAACACTCATGCTTGAGGTTAATCACACCAAAGTATCAGTGAGCCTAAAGTTGGTCCGAGGCCGGAGAGAATTGGAGTGCGAGCAGAGCTCAATCAGCACTCCTCCCTCACCCCTGAACTCACTCACACCCGGTGAGCGACCCCTTACACTTGTGAATCTCCAGTGGTCTGTCCTTTTCTGGGTCCCTCTCTTTATCTTCTCGTGTAAGGGATAAAAAACACCTTCTCCCTACTATGCTCTTCCCTGACTTATGTTCGTCAATTTTCTCTTTATTCAAAAGCATGAACCTAATTGTCTTCTGACTGTCTGACTTTTGTTCATATATAGTCTTAAACATCACTCATCTCAGTCCACAGCATTTTAACAGTCTTACAGCGCTGCTTTCACGGCTCTGCATATGTTTCCTGCTGCTCCCCTTATCTGATCATCAACATCCTGTACACAAAACTGTCGCTGCTGCAAGTGCCTCCACTCTGATCTAAAGTCACCTTTCACAAGAAAAATCATCATAAACACTTATTCTACTAAGGGATCCAAAAAAACAACCATTTTAATCAACTAAGTGTAAGCATATAATCAATTACTTCTGAATAAATTTCATCATAGCTAAAAGCTCCCTAGAAACAAATTCTATGTGTTCACACTAACTTCATTTTAAAACTCACATTCCTGTGTTATATCCTGTTTTGGTATAGCATTTTTCATTTTGCTCCTTGTGGCGGAGGTGTGGTCCCAGGCGCGGCTGCAGGGGAGGAGTGGCGCAGCGAGCTCAATGGGGCGGTGCTGGAGAGGCAGGTGAGAACAGCTGATGGCGTTTGGACTGATGACAGTTTTTCCTGCCTTTTTTTAGTGAGATGGGAGAGGAGCGGAGAGGAGGCTGGGACTCAGCTGAGACCGGAGCTGTCAGACTGTGTACTGTCACAACAAACCAAAAACTATAAATAAACGTGGCCGCTGGCGACAAAGAACTGTGCGTGTGTGTACGCGTGTGAAGTGTATTTTACAGTGGTGCCGAAACCCTATCTACGTGGGGATGTCTGACCCACATGCTGCGCCGCCCACCCAGCCTTTGCAGTTCTTGGCGCAAATGCTGGCGGAGATGGCGAAGATGAGCCAGGATCAGGCGGCAGCCCAGCGCGATCACCTGGCCAAGCTGCAGGAGCAGGCGGACCGGCAGACCCAGGTTCTGGAGCGGCTGGTTGGAGTGGCCGCGCCGCCGAAAGCCCCCCCGCTGTCGGTGGCGGTGCCCTGGATGGGCGACGGGGACAACCCCCAGGTTTTCCTGGAGACTTTTCGTGCCACGGCGGAGGCCTGCCAGTGGCCGCAGGTGGAGTGGGCTCCGCGTTTGCTTCCTCTGCTGTCGGGGGAGGCTCAGACGGCGGCACTGAGTCTGCCGCCGACCTCGAGGAGCAGCTTCCAGGACGTGAGCCGGGTGGTGGTGGACAGGATGGGGCTCACCCCTGAGGATCATCGCCGGCGGTTCCGGGCCTGTCGGCTGACCGCGGAGGATCGGCCGTTTTCCTGGGCCCGGAAGCTGCACGACGCGGCAGTGCGCTGGCTGCAGCCAGGATCATCGGAGGGAGAGACGCTACTGGTGGACAAGGTGGTGCTGGAGCAGTTCGTGGAGGGGCTGCCTGCGGAGACAGCGAGATGGGTCCGGTGCCACCGTCCCGCGAGTCTGGAGGTCGCGGTGACATTGGCGGAGGACCATCTTGCCGCCGGAGCGGGGGAGCCCGGGGAAGGCGGCCGGAAACCGGGCAGACACGCCCCAGTACCGGCACCAAGGCGCCGGGTACCTGCGCCGGCGCAGGCAGAGCGGGCGCCGGTGCTAAGCCCCACTAATCCTTTTGCTTCGTTTGTGCCTTCCCAGGGATCAGACATGAGCAGTGACGCCCCTGAGCCACGGAGAGCGGCACAGACGCCAGGGCAGGAGTGCTGGAAGTGCGGGCAGCCGGGACACCTGAGGAGGGACTGTCCTCTGATGGAGGTGGGGCAGGTGTTCCACGTTGCCGGTGCCCCAGCGCCCTCTCCCGGTCCAGGAGGGACGTACAGCATTCCGGTAAGGACTCGAGGGGGTATACGCCATGCTTTGGTGGACACGGGCTGTACGCAGACCCTCGTGCACCAAAGCTTGGTTCGCCCCGGGGCATTGCTGGAGGCAGATTGGGTGGAGGTGAAGTGTGTTCATGGTGATGTTCACAAGTATCCCATAGTGCTGCTGTTATTAAAATATAAGGGCAAAACGCATAGAGTGTCGGCTGCAGTTAGCCCGCGGCTGTCGCATCCCCTAATTCTGGGCACGAATTGGCAGGGGTTTCATCATCTGTTAGGGCAGTATGCGGGGATGCGATCATGACCTTTAGTAGCATGTAGTGTCTGCGCGGCGCTCAGCGGTGACGTGGGGTCGTCCGACACTGACTCCGGGGAGGGGGAGACGGCGGGTCCTTCATGGGAGGCCCCGCCGGCTCCGGAAATTTCCCCCATGGGTGATTTCCCACTGGAGCAGTCTCGTGATGACACCCTACGCTCAGCCTTTGACCAAGTGATTGAGATTGATGGTCACGTGGTGCTTCATTTTATTAAAAGATAGGTTGTATCGAGTGAGTCGTGACACTCGCACGGAGGAGACACACGCACAGTTGTTGGTGCCGCAGGGCCGCCGGGAAATGATTTTCCAGGCGGCTCATTATAACCCTATGGCGGGGCATATGGGATATGAAAAAACTCTGGAGCGAATAACGGCCCGATTCTATTGGCCGGGCATCCGAGCGGATGTGCGCCGCTGGTGCGCGTCCTGCCCGGACTGCCAACTGGTTAATCAGCCGGCCATACCAAAAGCGCCTTTGCGCCCACTCCCACTCATAGAGGTCCCGTTTGAGCGCATTGGCATGGACCTCATCGGGCCGTTTCACCGGAGTGCACGCGGCTACCGCTTTGTATTAGTCCTGGTGGATTATGCAACGCGGTACCCGGAAGCAGTCCCGCTGCGCAACATCTCTGCAAAGAGTGTGGCGCAGGCACTGTTTCAGGTCATCTCCCGAGTCGGTATCCCAAAAGAGATACTGACTGACCAGGGCACTTCGTTCATGTCTCGCACACTGCGGGAACTGTACGAATTATTGGGCATTAAATCCATTCGGACCAGTGTCTACCACCCTCAGACGGATGGGCTGGTGGAGCGGCTGAATAAGACTTTAAAGTCCATGATTCGTAAGTTCATTACTGAGGATGAACGCAATTGGGATCGCTGGCTAGACCCTCTGTTATTTGCAGTGCGGGAGGTGCCCCAGGCCTCCACGGGATTTTCTCCCTTTGAACTGCTGTTCGGCAGGAAACCGCGTGGGGTGCTCGACCTGATTAAAGAAAGCTGGGAGGAAGGTCCGAGCCCCACTAAGAATGAGATTCAGTACGTGTTGGACCTGAGAGCAAAACTCCACACTTTGGGGAGGTTGTCACGGGAGAATTTGCTCCAGGCTCAGCAGCGTCAGCAACGCCTTTATGAAAGAGGGGCTAGGCTCAGGCAATTTTCACCGGGAGACAAAGTGCTTGTATTACTCCCTTCTTCCAGCTCAAAGTTGCTTGCCAAGTGGCAAGGACCCTTTGTGGTCACACGGCGAGTTGGGAACGTTGACTATGAGGTCGCTCGGTCGGACAGGGGAGGGGCCACGCAGATTTATCACCTCAATCTCCTTAAAGCGTGGAGAGAGGCTGAAACCGCTGCTCTGGTAAGCCTGATTAAGGAGAGAGATGAGTTAGGGCCGGAGGTACCAAATTCCATCATCCCCGCCTCCCTCCCTTGTGATGACCATCTCACACAGGCTCAGAGAGCGGACGTTGTCGCGTTACAACAGCGTTTTGTGGATGTGTTCTCCCCCCTGCCCGGCCGAACGACTCTCATTGAGCACCATTTTGAAACGCAGCCTGGCGTGACGGTGCGTTCACGGCCCTACAGGCTTCCTGAGCATAAACGACAAATTGTTCAGAGGGAATTGGCAGAAATGCTGAAAATGGGAGTGATAGAAGAGTCGCACAGCGCCTGGTGTAGCCCCATCGTTCTTGTGGTAAAGAAGGATGGGTCTATACGGTTCTGTGTCGACTATCGTAAAGTGAATGAGGTGTCACGCTTTGATGCTTATCCCATGCCCCGGGTCGACGAGCTCCTGGATCGGTTGGGCACGGCCCGTTTTTTCACGACACTGGATTTAACCAAGGGCTACTGGCAGATTCCCTTGTCTGCCGAGTCCAAGGAGAAAACGGCCTTCTCCACTCCGTACGGTTTGTACCAGTTCGTTACGCTTCCGTTCGGCTTGTTCGGAGCCCCGGCCACCTTTCAACGCCTCATGGACCGGGTGCTGCGTCCGCACGCTGCATATGCTGCCGCCTACCTAGATGACGTGATCATCCACAGCGACACCTGGGCGGAGCATGTGCAGCGGGTGGCCGCGGTCCTGGAGTCCCTGAGGAGGGCGGGGCTCACGGCCAACCCGAAGAAGTGTGCGGTTGGACGGAGGGAGGTACAGTATCTGGGGTACCACTTGGGGGTCGGGCAGGTGCGCCCACAGGTGGAGAAGACGGCGACAAAAAAGGAGGTGAGACGGTTTCTGGGGCTGGCAGGTTACTACCGTCGTTTCGTGCCGGGGTTTGCGCAGCTGACCAGCCCCTTGACCGATCTCACCCGGAAGGGTGCTCCAGATCTGGTTCAGTGGACGGGGCCGTGCCAGGCGGCGTTTGTGCAGGTAAAAAAAGCTCTCTGTGGAGAGCCGCTGCTTCACACTCCTAACTTTCCCCTCCCTTTTGTTCTGCAGACTGACGCCTCGGACAGAGGGCTGGGGGCCGTTTTGTCCCAGCAGGTAAGGGGGGCCGACCGTCCCGTACTTTACATCAGCCGGAAGCTGACGGAGCGTGAAAGCCGGTACAGCACCGTGGAGAAGGAGTGCTTGGCTATCCGGTGGGCGGTCGACTCCATTCGTTATTACCTCCTGGGGCGCTCATTCACCCTCTGCTCGGACCATGCCCCGCTGCAGTGGCTCCACCGCATGAAGGATGCCAACGCCCGGATCACCTGGTAAATGGTAAATGGCCTGTATTTATATAGCGCCTTACTAGTCCCTAAGGACCCCAAAGCGCTTTACATATCCAGTCATCCACCCACTCACACACACATTCACACACTGGTGATGGCAAGCTACGTTGTAGCCACAGCCACCCTGGGGCGCACTGACAGAGGCGAGGCTGCCGGACACTGGCGCCACCGGGCCCTCTGACCACCACCAGTAGGCAACAGGTGAAGTGTCTTGCCCAAGGACACAACGACTGAGACTGTCCAAGCCGGGGCTCGAACTGGCAACCTTCCGATTACAAGGCGAACTCCCAACTCTTGAGCCACAATCGCCCCGTATCTGGCTTTAGAGCCCTTTAAGTTCAAGGTGGTCCATAGGCCGGGGGCGCAGATGGCTGTGGCCGATTTCCTCTCTCGCTCGCGGGGGGGGGGAGTAGGTTCGGCCGGATGGCTCCCCGGCCTCAGTCGGGCGGTGGGGGTGTGTGGCGGAGGTGTGGTCCCGGGCGCGGCTGTAGGGGAGGAGTGGCGCAGCGAGCTCAATGGGGCGGTGCTGGAGAGGCAGGTGAGAACAGCTGATGGCGTTTGGACTGATGACAGTTTTTCCTGCCTTTTTTTAGTGAGACGGGAGAGGAGCGGAGAGGAGGCTGGGACTCAGCTGAGACCGGAGCTGTCAGACTGTGTACTGTCACAACAAACCAAAAACTATAAATAAACGTGGCCGCTGGCGACAAAGAACTGTGCGTGTGTGTACGCGTGTGAAGTGTATTTTACACTCCTCTTAATGTAATGGTACATTCTAATTATACTTTATCAGACTTAACCAAAATATATAAGCTTTTCCCCCTTTGGTCGTGGTTTAAAGCAAGAAACCTTGGTCACTTCGACAAACATTTGTTATTCTGTAACTGCATTTTATATGCTAAGACTCATGTAGAGCTGCATGTGTTATCTCGATATTTTACATGTCACACAGTTTAGTTACAAGCAAAACTCCTATTCAGTTCCTCTTTTCTGTCACTTGTTACTGGGCCAACTCAAATTCAGAGAGAAGCTAAAGGAATTTCAGGCCTTTGGCCTGGAATCAATACTATCCTGTGTGTTTATGGAAATCATTTGTATGTATATAATCTTAAATGCTATTGATTTGGGTCAGCGGCATTTTTAACATTCTTATAACAAGCTCTCCTTTACCCTAGAAATAAATCTATTTAATATCTGTTTTGTTACGTTCCCCTGAGGGGTCTAGGTGGTGAGAGGGAAGTAACAAAAAGTGTCCAGGTTAGAAAAAGGAGTCAATGAGGCAAAAGGGTTAAATTAAATAGTTTTATTAAAGTAGCTCAACTAAAAGAGACGGACAAGCCGCTATCACCATTTAAGAAAACAAACAAAACTCAGGCGTTGGTCAATAAAGTAAAACGTAAGCCAAAAAGAGAGCAGCTCACTAGCTACAACCACCACAAACACACACAGCTCACTAGCTGTACACCGCTCACATGGCACTCTGGCCCAGAGCTCACCTTTCCCTGGGCTTAAATACTTTAAATTACTGATGTGAGTCAGCTGTGTAAAAGGGAAAGGTGGCACTTCAGGCAGAAGAGGTGGTGGGACACGCCCACACAGGCACCTTCAGGAGGAGGCCCTGCTAGGGCCGTAACAGTTTTTTAAAGCCTACATTATAACAACTGATTCTAAAAATCAAAAAGAAATCAAACATTTTCTTGTCGTAAAATCTTGATTGGGGAAATATGCTTTTCTCCCCAAAGCATGTCTTTTATTCAAAGTGTCCCGCAATTCCCTTTAATTTTGGTGTACAGCTTCCTATGAACACCAGCATTTTATCTTCTAAACAGGATTCAGTTCATTTTAATCCTTTCTTTAAAAATAACAATTTCTGCCTCAGTGCTACCATATCTAAATTATCAACAAACCCCAAAATGTTAAGATCATCCTAAAACCCATTTCAATCCCCCCTTTTTATTTGGACTTCACATGTGTGTCCAAATAAAACTCAAAATGCATCACCCGGGCTTAAGAAATTAAAGAGAAAAAAAAGGTTAGTCATATCATCTCTCCAAACACTTCAGCCATCCTCCTTTCAGGTATTTTGCTCCGGCCCTGAAAACCTGTGTTTAAGGAATAAAATCAATTTAATCATTATGTCAAATCTTCTCAAACTCCTTGCTCCATTCAAAATCTGCATCCTTGGAACTTCCTGGAAACAAAACCTGTACTTTATATTTCATACTCAACTCCCCCCTTATCATCCAATCTGTGTTTTAACAAAAAAGAAAACTTAAAACAGAACAGTTATCAATCATGTGTTACTTCAGTTAATGGTAACATGAGTTATATCAAAAAATGTTTCCCCTTTAGCACTTAGCATTCTATAATGTAATACCATAATCTAACCCCAGTTATGGAGGACCACAAGAGCCACGCGCATCGAAATAAAAATTTCTGTGCTTTAATAATGAATTGTAGAATAAATTCTGCAATTGTAAATTCATTTTTGAATTCCAATTTAATAAACTGCATTTCAAAATCCTTTTTCCAATTGCATTTCAAAATCCTTTTTCCAATTGCACTTTAATAAACTGCATTTTAAAATCCTTTTTTCAGTTGCACTTTAATAAACTGCAGTTCAAAATCCTTTTTCCACTTGCAATTTAATAAACTGCAGTTCAAAATCCTTTTTCCACCTGCAATTTAATAAACTGCAGTTCTAAATCCTTTTTCCACTTGCAATTTAATAAACTGCAGTTCAAAATCCTTTTTCCACCTGCAATTTAATAAACTGCAGTTCAAAATCCTTTTTCCACTTGCACTTTAATAAACTGCAGTTCAAAATCCTTTTTCCACCTGCAATTTAATAAACTGCAGTTCAAAATCCTTTTTCCACTTGCAATTTAATAAACTGCAGTTCAAAATCCCTTTTCCACCTGCAATTTAATAAACTGCAGTTCAAAATCCATTTCCCTTTCCTGTTCGCTCCGGGATTAGCTGCTGGATTAGCTGCTGGATTAGCTCTTCGATTAACAACTTGCTGGAGGCTATTCAAATTAGCCACACCGTGGGATGTAAGGAGCTCTCTGATTGGTTGGTCAGACACAGGCTGTCTGCCAGCCTGGATTTTTCTAGCTCATAGCTTCGCCCTGCTAAGAAGCGTGTGTGCTTGTACAAAGGCCGTTCAGCCTCGGGATTTACACTCGGCTCGACACGGATATGTGAAGAATGAAGGGACCCTGCAGCGAAACGGAGAGCGCAACCTCTGACTGAGTGCCTGTCTACACAGTCTGACCACCTGTTGAAGGTAAGGTGCTAACATGGCTAACGCTAGCATCACCGCACGTAGCCCCGTTATTTTAAGGACATCTTAGTTTATGAAAGTTTTACGTCGCAGCTGTACGAGCTAGCTACGTGTTTTGTAAGCTGCTGTGCTCTTCACAAATAAAGCTGGAAGCAGCTCAGACTGTTAGAACCAGCACTGAGGCCTGTTACATTTATACAGTGTTAGAGCAATGGCTGCAACCTACAGCCTTTAAACTAGCGATTAAAATGCTGACAGTAAACTCGTCAGTCCAGATGTTACCACATTACTTTGTGATACTTAAAACAACTGAGACAGGCTGATTAAAATAACAGCTGTCAGTTCTCTCATTCCTTATATCAAGACTGGAGATCGCACTACTGATTTCAGTTCATTTAATATGTGAGTGCACAGATTCATTCTCAACTGGACATAAATGATGATCAAAGGTTGTATATATGATGAATTCATCAAATCCCAGCCTCTAACACAGTGCGCTGAATCTTAGCTTTGAATGTCCAGTATATTCTAATCAGTGCAATGTAAGCATTCACTGAACCTATAGTATCTACACCTGTGTGGTAAATGTGTGGTAAAGATACAGATAATGAAATTTAATTATTAATACAATATACATCATGAAAAATGAAAGCTGAAATTGATTCAGTTTAGTACTTTTCTCTGTATGCTCTGTGATTATAAAGGCCTTAAATTCTGTGATATATACTGTAAATGATTTTCACAGAGGTCTTAAAGTACTTAAATCACTGCTGATAGTCTGGTTGTTTATATTTTCACGTTTTTGTGTCTGTAGGGCTGTTTGATGACGATTTGGACTCCTCTGGGAGATGAGGACACACCCACATCTGTTCCATACTGCAGCCATGGATGGTGTTACAGCTCCGAGTCAGCTTTGGGCCATCAGACGCACACACTGGAAAACCAGCACCTGGACTTCATGCAGGAGAGATGGCCTCAGTGATGTAGGTTCATAAGTGAGTTCAAACATTTCTGGCCTCTTATCACTTAGATTCCTTAATCTTAAAAGTGGATGCATTTAAAGCAGGAACTGCACACCTAGCTGTCAAAAGTTTGGCAGCATGAGTAAAGTTTTGTAGGGTCCTTGTTAAAAATTCCACAAGCACCACATTTGTCATATATAGTTCATTTTCAGGGCTCGCAAAATCGCTAGCCCGACGTCCCGGGGCTAGCGATTTTTCCAGTCGGGCTACCAGAATCTATCCCTGCCCTGCCCGTCGGGCTATCATAGGAAGGAAAAATATATGTCAATGCTTTTGCATTCTTTCGGAAATGTAGCTGGGTAAATATGTCATTGGCATCGGTGAACCACTGTCAATATGTGACTAGGGCTGCTCAATTAATCGAATTTTAATCTAAATTACGATCTGGGCTTTCAACGATCATTAAAAATGACTGAGCCGATTATTAGCACCTCCCTCGTGCTTTACTCTCGCGCTGCTCCGTGTGGCAAATCGAGCGCACCTCTCTGCGTTTCGAACACGCCTCACAACAATTAAGAGGAGCTAACAGAGGGAAGCTCGGAAAGCTAAGCAGAAGTTATTTGGAGAGGAGAGTGACTGCCGTTGGTTGAAAAGAGGTTAAAAAAAAAACCCTTCAGTGGTGTGGAAACATTATGGGTTCGCGGAGTCAGACGTGGATCAAGTAGACATAGTGTGTAAACTTTGGTGTTGTAGCTGCACCACAGAGCGACATGGCAAAGTTCACTAAACATAGATGTTTACATTTTATTTTTTATATTGCAAACATTTGCACTGTTATCAGTATTTGCACACTATTTTATACTATTTTTGACAATCTTTAAAGCCATTATTCAATACATTGTTATTGTTAAATAAATATCATCAAATAATCGAGATCTCAATTTCAGTGAAAATAATCGTGATTATCATTTTTGCCATAATCGAGCAGCCCTATATGTGACATATTGAAATCGCATTTGAATTTGCGCTTGTTTTTTGCTTTCACTTTGCAATCGCGCGAACTGCGTATAGAGAGCGACAGTACTGATTGGTGAGTGACGATAATTTGCGCACCAATTCCTCTGACATCGTCTTATCAATCGTTAGTTTGCTATCAAACATGACAAGTGAAATCTCCCGCAGGAAGCTTAAACATGTGAGAGGTTGATCGCGCAGAGAATCGCTGAGCGTTATGTGAGTGCGTGTGTAAAGGCAGCAGGATATATATTTTAGTTCTGCTGAGCCAAATAAGACCAGTCAGGGTGAAGAAGTGACAGCCAAAGAAAAGCTTACCACAAAACGGAAAAGTTATGACAAATCAGACTATAAGGCAAAAAGAAAGTGCAGCTTTATGGTTTCATGGACAAAAGAATTTCTGTGGCTGGAATATGACAAGCTAAATAACCAGGGGTGCACATAAGTGGTCCGCAGGTGCGCATTCGCTGTCAAAATAAAATACGCGCACAAGATAAGAAGTTGCAACGCGTGTTTGCGTCCATAAGATTTTCTGGAGGAGGACAGACATTTGTTTAGAACTCTTAAAGATGTCGAAGAAGCTCCTTTAAGCAATTACTTTGGTGTTCCTCCACCTCCAAAGAAATGTCAGATGGAGTCCGAACCACAAAAGAAGCGCGTATTCTAGGAAAAGTGGTTGCAGGAGGTGAGCTGGCTTTAAACAAATGATGAACAGAGATTTGGTGCAGAATGTGCCGTGAAAATCCCACTCTAGCAGACAAAAACAGTGCCTTTTATATGGACGCAAACGCGCGTTGCAACTTCTTATCTGGTGTGCGTCTTTTATTTTGACAGCGAATGCGCACATGCGGACCACTTATGTGCACCCGTGTAAATAACATAATGTTCTGCCGGGTGTGTTGTTGGTTTCCCTCGATTTCTGAGTCGACAAGTGCCTTTGTTACTGGGACCAGTAATTTTAAGAAAGGCCCCCATTAGAGCCCATGAGAAATGCAAGAAATTGATTATTGCTCAGTCTGCAAATAACATACTAAAAATCAACCTGAAAAATCTGTTAAGAACAGCCTACTATGTTGCAAAGAGTGAACTACCACTGGCAAAATTTAGCAGTCTTTGCAAACTTCAAAAAGCAAATGGCCTAGATCTTGGTTCCACTTGCCTCTTACCCGTGACTCCAGTGGAAATTTCAAATTCAGGATCTGACACAGACTGATTCCTGTTGTACAGTTCTTACAAGTTCATAGAAATTTCTGTTCAATTACAACCAAGTATTTGAGTTGATGATTGTAATTTTTATACAATATTGTAATTTGTGTTTCAACAATTTTTTGATTAATGTTTTTTTTCCGTTACGGAAACAAAACAGGAAACAAAACATAAAAAAAATTGCTCCCTTATTTATTCGGGCTACTTAAATTTATTTTGGGCTACCAAAAACTGAAGAGTCCCTGCCCGAAGAGCTACCAGGGATTTTGAAATTTTGCGAGCCCTGATTTTGTACAGGACATTTTTGAAATTATAAACTATATATTCTAGTTATCCACTTGTCAGTAATTTTTGAGTAAATGGATGGCACTGATAAATCAGTGGTGATTCACCTGCAAATGTTTTTAACAAACTTTGTTTTTTGTAGAATTCATCAGCAGCTGTGAAGAGATGCATTTGAATATCTTCTGGTTCCACTTTTCCTAACCTGGAAGCTGAGGATGGCTGATTTCTGACAAGGACACACACCTCAGCGCTTATCATGGGTGTTACATCCTCCGTGCAGCAATTCCAGAGAAAACGAGAGAGCAACGACCACTCATTAAGACCAGACAGAAATCTGTCCCTTTTTGGCAGCTGTGGAAACTTCCAATAAGAAAGTTTGCATTCTTAGAACAATGCTGGGTCGTGTGTGATGTGTCATCATATGAGGATATTACATTTTGACTTAATTCTGCTCAATTAAGTGTTTTGATCGTTGATCCAGTATAGCAGCTTTGTGTTGTGCAGCAAGTTAAAACCCATTGTCCTCACGAGCACAGCATCTAACAACTCTCCTTAAAAAAACCGAATGACTTTAACTGGACACAATGGTTTCCAGTGGGAGATACATTCATCACTCATCCGTGACACTGGAGAAGTCACCTGGATGAGTGATAAAACAATTTTCCATGGAAAATCCAGAGGAACTAAACTTTGTTGTTTCTCTGGGCTCAATTTCAGCCTCAGGAGCATCTCTCAGAAGAAAACATTTTGCCAATAATCAGATAAAAAGATTGTTGAACCAGGTGGTATTCTCTGGAGTTTAAGACCAAAACTGAACTCAGTGAATTGACATTAGACTGGAATTCATAAGATAAATCGAAATACTGCTGAAGCTGATATATATATATATATATATATATATAATATATATATGTGTGTGTGTGTGTTTTTTCTCCAATTCACCAGGTCTGTAAAGTTCAGTATGACTGTGGTACATGATACAAAAGAATAAATACAGAAGAATAAAAACTTTATGTGAATAACTTTACTCTTCTTAAAAATAACTCATAAAACAAGTAAAAGTACAAATGTGTACAAGTTAGAGACTTCCTCAGTAAGTTTACACTCTTTTGGAGTGATTTTAATTATGTGTTAAAGAAGAAAGAGATTAGGAGGTGAGGTAGAGGATGCAGAGTCCATCATCACTGAGGCCGTCTCTCCTGCATGAAGTCCAGGTGCTGCTTTTCCAGTGTGTGCGTCTGATGGCCTAAAGCTGACTCGGAGCTGTAACACCATCCATAGCTGCAGTATGGAACAGATGTGGGTGTGTCCTCATCTCCCAGAGGAGTCCAAATCGTCATCAAACAGCCCTACAGACACAAAAACATGTGAAAATATAAACAACCAGACTATCAGCAGTGATTTAAGTACTTTAAGACCTCTGTGAAAATCATTTACAGTATATATCACAGAATTTAAGGCCTTTATAATCACAGAGCATACAGAGAAAAGTACTAAACTGAATCAATTTCAGCTTTCATTTTTCATGATGTATATTGTATTAATAATTAAATTTCATTATCTGTATCTTTACCACACATTTGCCACACAGGTGTAGATACTGTAGGTTCAGTGAATGCTTACATTGCACTGATTAGAATATACTGGACATTCAAAGCTAAGATTCAGCGCACTGTGTTAGAGGCTGGGATTTGATGAATTCATCATATATACAACCTTTGATCATCATTTATGTCCAGTTGAGAATGAATCTGTGCACTCACATATTAAATGAACTGAAATCAGTAGTGTGATCTCCAGTCTTGATATAAGGAATGAGAGAACTGACAGCTGTTATTTTAATCAGCCTGTCTCAGTTGTTTTAAGTATCACAAAGTAATGTGGTAACATCTGGACTGACGAGTTTACTGTCAGCATTTTAATCGCTAGTTTAAAGGCTGTAGGTTGCAGCCATTGCTCTAACACTGTATAAATGTAACAGGGCTCAGTGCTGGTTCTAACAGTCTGAGCTGCTTCCAGCTTTATTTGTGAAGAGCACAGCAGCTTACAAAACACGTAGCGAGCTCGTACAGCTGCGACGTAAAACTTTCATAAGCTAAGATGTCCTTAAAATAACGGGGCTACGTGCGGTGATGCTAGCGTTAGCCACGTTAGCACCTTACCTTCAACAGGTGGTCAGACTGTGTAGACAGGCACTCAGTCAGAGGTTGCGCTCTCCGTTTCGCTGCAGGGTCCCTTCATTCTTCACATATCCGAGTCGAGCCGAGTGTAAATCCCGAGGCTGAACGGCCTTTGTACAAGCACACGCGCTTCTTAGCAGGGCGAAGCTATGAGCTAGAAAAATCCAGGCTGGCAGACAGCCTGTGTCTGACCAACCAATCAGAGAGCTCCTTACATCCCACGGTGTGGCTAATTTGAATAGCCTCCAGCAAGTTGTTAATCGAAGAGCTAATCCAGCAGCTAATCCAGCAGCTAATCCCGGAGCGAACAGGAAAGGGAAATGGATTTTGAACTGCAGTTTATTAAATTGCAGGTGGAAAAGGGATTTTGAACTGCAGTTTATTAAATTGCAAGTGGAAAAAGGATTTTGAACTGCAGTTTATTAAATTGCAGGTGGAAAAAGGATTTTGAACTGCAGTTTATTAAAGTGCAAGTGGAAAAAGGATTTTGAACTGCAGTTTATTAAATTGCAGGTGGAAAAAGGATTTTGAACTGCAGTTTATTAAATTGCAAGTGGAAAAAGGATTTAGAACTGCAGTTTATTAAATTGCAGGTGGAAAAAGGATTTTGAACTGCAGTTTATTAAATTGCAAGTGGAAAAAGGATTTTGAACTGCAGTTTATTAAAGTGCAACTGAAAAAAGGATTTTAAAATGCAGTTTATTAAAGTGCAATTGGAAAAAGGATTTTGAAATGCAATTGGAAAAAGGATTTTGAAATGCAGTTTATTAAATTGGAATTCAAAAATGAATTTACAATTGCAGAATTTATTCTACAATTCATTATTAAAGCACAGAAATTTTTATTTCGATGCGCGTGGCTCTTGTGGTCCTCCATACCCAGTCACTAGAACAGAAATTCACTCAAAGCAACTCAAAAGTCAGCATCCCCAGAATTAAGTCTTCCACTCGTCCTGCTTGTGACAAAAGCAAAACAAAGCATCCCATTTCTCTTGCTGACATGGTAACTTATTTGTCCACATTTATTCATCCCCACCTTGGTCCAGTCACACACATTCACTCCCATGCATTCACACAAGATATTCTGCTGATAGTGGAGCCTCCTGCGCAAATAATCAGATGCTCCACAACAGCAAATTGAGCTCATTCATTTGTTTTATTTTGTTTTTTCTTTCTAAGAAAATAGTTCTTTATGGTTTTGACTGGATTGAACCGCTACAATCCTTTTAAACAGAGACTCACAGCCAATCAGGTCTCCTCCTCCGCCAATTATAATCTGAAAAGCCCAGCTTATGTTTGTTCCCCCAAGAAATTTGTCAGCGCTGTTAGTTCACTCTCTTCCAGGCCTGCTTCACAACAAAAATGAGAAAAAGAGAGCTGATTATTAGCTCATCAAAACACAAAACAAAATCACCTGACAGGTTTTTTCTAAGTGCACTGTTACAAAACTAATGGGCCCCTCTTAGACATGTCCATGTCTAATAAAACTCCCTCTATTAAAATGAAAAACAACCCAAACCTAACTGACAAAATCAACCCATCTCTACAACATCTTAAATTTCACCAGTTCAATACACCGAAAACCTCGTCAAAAGCTGCACAGTTTCCACACAACAATGGTCCCCCTTTAGCACTTCACCCTACTTAGATTCAGCCTAAGATATAAACACGTTATAACAATGTGTCATCACGAAATTATAAATTTCTTGTCCAAATCTGCACCTCTGAACAGTCTACGTTGCTTCCTTTCTTTAAGGCCTCAATCACACGGACACAGGAAGCGTCTTCGTCACCAGTCATTTCAGCTAATTTGCATACTGAGTCCTATCTCAACAAGTTGCCGTGACAAGAGAAATGCCTGTTTAAACCTTAACACATTATTGAATTATTTTCATTTTCTTTCTATAATAATCACTGGTTTTGATCACTCAGTACGAGAGCACTCCTAAGTCACTCTTTTAAAACTACTTTAATCACTTTTCTTTTCCATAGCTCACTCCCTTGTCATACAGCTTCTTTTGAGTTATTCCTCAGCTTCAAACTCAAGTGTATTTTCTTCAACATTCACACCATTTTAACACTCATGAAATTAGCAAGCTGATTTAACTGCATGTGTTTGTGTTCTTAGCCAAGTTTGATCAATGTTTATGCATTAATCCTCATGAGCTTGTCTTTGTCTTCTTAAAGTTCATCCATTTTCTGTTTGTGTGGGTCATTTTGTATTTGTTGCTTTTCCAGTGTTTCAGACTCCTTTACAATTCTCCACTTAAACAGTCAGTTTGCTCTTTCCCAAATTTGCTAACCCAAATTTTCATTTCCCACCTTAAATAACCGCATTCCTTGTCTTCAGCCAGTAGTCATGGCTTGCTTGTGACGTTCAGGAACACATGGCTGTAAACAATTCAACCAGAAACTTGCCTTAACATGTCCAGTCATGTTAACCTATAACTTCCTTCCGACCGCTGCTGTGGAGAATTGATCCAGGTCTGCTTTGCTCCTAAAAATAACAAAACTAAGACATTTTCATTATTATCATCAGTGCTTAAACGACCCATTTCTCTCTCTCTGGTCAGAAATACCAATTATGTCATGTATGTAAGCGTGTTCTTCCTTGCGTTATGAGGTCATGTAAATGCAGTGTAAGCTGTTTCCTTTGTTGCATGTCCTTCATTGTGTTCTTCATTGCATTTTTATGTATTGATGTCAATGTACACTAAGTGTAAGCTGTTTCTTCATTGCATCTTACGTTATAATCAGGTTTAATTCATGCATCTTTTGTCTGAGTTCTGGATTCAAACTATCTCACTTCTGCTTCTCTCCAAAAATAATTTCACATGTAACAATTTGTGCATGTGTATTTTCTATTGATTAATATAGTTGTCAGTTATTTTCTTTCATTATTTTTACCTTTTCTATTGTTTACCTCTTTGTTGTCATGTGGTGGACATCCCTAAACCATCATGAGTCCAGGCTTCAATTTCAATTCAATCATATCCTGTATTCTCGCACTCGAACTTGTCCTGGCTCACCTCCCACCGGTCCTTGTCCCTTTTTCACAGTGTCCTTGTTTGGCCTTCAAAGCTCCAGCAAACACAGTCTGTTTCTTCTCTGTTTTGATGTTTCAGTATTCTTCTTTTAAGTTAGGTTCCAGCCTGGCAAAATATCACGTTCGGTGCCTTCGAATCAGTGCCCCGCAGTCATGTGACACTGTTCTTTACCAGCCTCCAGTTCCCCCTGCATGTTTTATCACGGGGTTTCCTCATTCTGCTTCTGGAGTCGTCAGTCAGTCTTATTTTTATTTGCTCTGTTGTTCTTCTCCATTGATCTTTTCAGTCTTCTCTTTCAAGATTACTTCAAGCATGGCAAATATGAAA
Source organism: Pelmatolapia mariae (assembly GCF_036321145.2). Taxonomy (NCBI): domain Eukaryota; kingdom Metazoa; phylum Chordata; class Actinopteri; order Cichliformes; family Cichlidae; genus Pelmatolapia; species Pelmatolapia mariae. The sequence continues at coordinate 71,053,000 of NC_086229.1, forward strand.
CTCAATGCCCAGTGCTTTTCCACAGTTCTTTATCCCACTGTTCAACTGCCCAGCCTGTAATTCACAGTACATGTTGCATCACTTGCTTTTCTTACATGCTGCTGCTGGTGTCGTCAGTCTTAATGGTTCAGTTCCACTGCCTTTTGCCTCCTGTTTATTCTTCAAGTCCACGATGTTCTGTCGGTCTTCACCTTTTTAGATCCAATTAAAATCAAGACACTCAAAAAGATGCTCTGTAAAAGAGTAGAATTCTTGGAACAGAGTTTAAAAATGGTAAATGGCCTGTATTTATATAGCGCTTTACTAGTCCCTAAGGACCCCAAAGCGCTTTACATATCCAGTCATCCACACACTGGTGATGGTAAGCTACGTTGTAGCCATAGCTACCCTGGGCCGCACTGACAGAGGGGAGGCTGCCGGACACTGGTGCCACCGGGCCCTCTGACCACCACCAGCAGGCAACGGGTGAAGTGTCTTGCCCAAGGACACAACGACCGAGACTGTCCAAGCCGGGGATCGAACCGGCAATCTTCCGATTACAAGGCGAACGCCCAACCCTTGAGCCACGATCGCCCAGGGTTTAATACACTGAATCATATGAACAGCAGGAAAAATACGTATAGACATTTAGCAAGAGAGTTACATAGCAGAAAGCAAGCAAAGCAAAACCCCGGGGTGTACAGCCTTAAGCACAGACAGTAGAGCAGCACAGAGACGGACAGAGAGTAACAGCTGAGGGGAAAAAGTGCCGGGGTGTCCTCTGGTCCCCTAATATACAGGGACCAGTATCCCTGCCCCTGCTGAGTAACTTTCCCACGCGCCCAAACACAGCTGCAGGGGTCAGGTACAGGCCAGGGTATGGGCAGGGCTCTGGCTGAGGGCCCAGCCCAAAGGGACACCCTTAGGTTAACCCTTTGCTTTGCCTTCTGACAATAGGTCACAGCCAAAGGTCAAAGGTCGCACATTAATCCTAATTATTAAATCTTCACAATATATAATCTTATAACTACACAGGTTCTTAAAACACTTCAGTGTGTGTGTGTGTGTGTGTGTGTGTGTGTGTGTGTTCTGTTACAATGTTACTGTTTTGGTTGTGCTGCATGAAAGACGTTGAGTATTAGGGAAGGTTAGTTAGCTGGAGGGTGAGTTATGCAGGAGAACTCTCAGCAGCATTAACTGCCCTGTTACTGTAAAACCTTAATAAACCTCAGTGAAGCAAAATGTCTTGTGCTTAAGACTCTACATGAAAGTTAAAATATATATGTTCAGTGCACATAGATATATAGTGTATATAGTTACATAGTTATACATAGCACACAAAAATTCACCACAATTCCTTACAAACCAAAGGCTCCTCCTGTTTTGAAATCTGTGTACAATTACAGAGCTCTTCCCCTCTGACTGCATCAACAGTCTGAGGCAGGTTTTTCTCTTCTCAGTAACAGAGTCACAGTTGGATCAGTCGGCTCCTGTCCTGCTACTTTCTGCTTTGGGACTGATTCAAGAGAAAAGAACATTTTTATTTTATTGTTCCATCGTGATGAGCAGCAGACACTGAGGATCCTCATGAAGTCTTGATGCAGGTCAGTGATCTGAAACCTTCTGCTTTAGATTATTAATGTTAGTCAGAGAGTTCCTGATAAATCTCTTAACATTTGATATTAGACCTGTGTGTGTGGCAAACACACAACATACAGAGAGACTCACTGCAGTCTGAACTGGATCAAGTTTGATGATGAAAATTCCAGATGTCTCAGCACATCTGTTTACAGTTAGTGATGATAAAACAGTTCAGAAAACGACTGAAACACAAACTGTTCATACATGACGACACATGAGAGGTTCTGATTTTGTTCTGTGGAGATCGTTCAACAACTGAACACTAAAACTTTTCCACTTCGCCTCGTTTGTTATGACGCACTTATTTCTGCTCATCCTCAGTCCAACCCACCAAACGTCACTCTAACGCCACGTCCTCACGAGACACGGAAGAGTTTGAACACGGACATGTCTGCTGTAACTGCGTCACTCTGCTCCACTTTGATGTTTGTCCTGTTCGTCTCTGCAGGTAAGATTTTATTATTTAATATTTATAAGAACAAATGAGATTTTCCCGTGAAACAAACGTTTTGCACTAGAGATAGTTTCATACTGGTTCAGGTTGTCCGTGTGTGCAGAGACTGGGTGGAGTCACTTAGAGTCTAATAAAGTCTATCTCTTGCATATTCTAAACATTAAATTCAGTTGTCAGGATTTTATTCTGTAGAGCTGGTTAAAGAACAGCAGCGTGTAGAAACAGTTTTAAACGTCTCTTTTTGGTGCTGCACATTTTTTTCCCTCCACCCTGCTGCTCTGCAAGAAACAAAATGGTGGATCTGAGCGAGTTGCGACACCTGTTACATCCTCTGTGATTTATTTAAACCTTAAATTAATCTGATGTGTTCAGGTTTAAACTCAGGTTCAGTTATTGAGTGAAAACACCAACAGACTCAGACATTTAGAACAAACCAAGAGTCAGATCAGCAGAAACAGAGAACACGGACATGTCTGCTGTAACTGCGTCACTCTGCTCCACGCTGATGTTTGTCCTGTTCGTCTCTGCAGGTCAGATTTAACTGTTAGAAACTAAACTGAGTTTATTTCTGAGATAAAGAGTCTCAGTCTGGTTTACATGCTGATAATATTTCTCTAGTAATTAGTTTCTTAATTATTCAGTATCGTGAGCAACGCAAGGCTGGGTGGAGTCTGTGTGTGTTGGTGCAGTTTGCAGCACAGAGACAAAGAAGTGTAATGTGTGTGTCAGTGTGATGTGTTGTAGTGTCAGGAGTCAGTATACAGCTACAAAGCTTTTTGTTCAGTGGATACAAACAGCTGTAGCTCCATAAAGGCAGCATGCAGAGACTCACAGTGTCTTATAGTGAGAGGCTGCTTTCTCTCACACATTATGTTCACTTATTATCAGCACATGTTGTTGTTCTGTGGAAGCTAACATCTTGTAGTTTCTGACACTTTGCATGTTTAGCATGAGGCTAAAATTCCCCCTCAGTGGGTCACTGGTGACCTGCTGGATGTTCAGAGGTTCATTAAATCCAACATGACTAAAAACTCAAATGTCAAAGGAAATAAACAAAATATTTAAAGTCAATCATTCTGATCATAATTGTACTTTGACCTTTAACCTCTCTGCTCTGTGTTGTTTCCTCTTTCAGACCCGAAATTCATCCCAGCTGAGTCTGGACAGGACGTCACTCTGACATGTCGAGCTGTAAATAATGAGTCAGAGAAAATGAGCCAACAGCTTCATCAGCCTGAGGTTGATCCAACACAGACTGAGACATTTGTCCCAGTCTGATCCTGACACTCTGACATTTTCCAAAGTCGTCTACATAACTCCTGCTGCAGGAAGAAAAAAAAATGTAAATTTTGTAAATATTGTAAAGTTTTATATTTTTATGGCTTGTTAGTGGACTTTTGCACAATTACATAACTGCTCTTTTAATCATGCTCGTTTTTGCTGTCTTTTGGTGATTGTAGAAATGGTTTATATGGACATTTAGCTTAGAGTCTAAGGTTTCTGTAAAGACCACACATGTCAATATTTGCATGAACAAAGTCGTGGATGGTTGCATACCTCCTGAGCCCCGTCACTGGAACTGTAAATCTGAGTTTCAGGTATTTTTAACATTATTATTTGTGTTTAAAAAGTGTAGCTGCTTGTTTTGTATGTTTGGTCTTGTATGTGTGTTTGTGTTTCCTGCTGCTCACACACAGCATTAGAAAAGCCTGAAAACTCAGTGTTCACAGAGTCTGTGAGCCACCTCATTTGCATGTTCACACACTGTCTAAAAATAACTCGCAGCGCTGCAGCGCGCTGACGACACACACAGCCTCCTTTCACAACAAACTCTCTTATTTTATATTACAAAGACGTCTTTTATTTACAATCACTCTCAGGCCTGACAGCTTAGCGCCTATTCAGTTTCGACAAATTTACCATAACCGCCTCAAACGGACAAACCCCAGGTTTTTTGCGTTCAGTTCACCAGTATCAGCCTTGAACTGTTTCTGTCCTAATTCCTAAATTCCCTACCTCAATTTAAAAGTCTTCCAAGACCCGAGGACGCACCTCTGCTACCCAAAAAAGCGCAAATCACCGCCTCAAACGGTAAAGTGGTAAACCACTAGCTATTTTGGAGTGCCCCAAACTCCACAGTAGCCAACTGACTATCCCTCAAAGAGGACAAGGCCTAAGCGTCCTTGGCCTTGGCAAGCGTTACCTCTGGGCCCTGCGCTTCTTAGCAGTGTCCAACTGCCGTTCTAGAAAATTTATAATCCCGTGAAACAACGGTCAATACATCAGAACAAGTGTCTGACTGACAGCTATCCCCAGTTGGGCCTTTAACCCACCAAATAACCAATTCCCTATTTCCTACGTGAGCCTCGAACTCACTTTCACTATTTTCCTTTCTTTATTCTCTTTACTTAGTACTTTGGGACTCAAACCCATATACAAACTTTCATTATCCTTATTTCAACTGACAAAACTCATGAGAACTTCACCAAAATCAAAACAGGCCTTCACCAGTAATTTCAGTGAGTAGACTTTTAATTTGTTTTTATAGTCCAATCTGGCACACATTGGAGTAATTCAACAGGTAGTGCCTTACCTTTAGATGTGCCGGCGTGCCTACTCACTTCAGCTCACTGGCTCGCGCCTGTCCGTTCGACCACCTCGGACCGTCCAAGCCTCCAACTTCCACCCCAATACCACCGGACGAGCCCCCAAAATGTTACGAGTTCAAAAATATTGGAGATGGATACAAGAGGAAAACCAAAATAACAACACTGGTCCGGCCGGGTCAAGTCAAACGATGATTTTAATGAACACACGTGTGGGACATGCACACTGTACGCAGACAG